>NW_026623071.1:0-300000 GCF_023065955.2 Ursus arctos | reverse complement strand
TCAAAAAGGAGAGAGAACGTTTCGCTACCAGATGGAAAATGGAGGTGGCAGGTGACAAGGAAGAAAAGGAGGGACGGGAAGGTGCTCTGGGGACAGGACCAAGGCAGGCTCCGGGCTCAAAGCCCTGAAAACCAGCTCTCTTTCCGAGAGACACAAATGACTTGTGAGCATCTCCAGGGAGAAGGTCTGTGTTCCCAGCAAGGAGGCCTGGGCCTCTCAGACCTGCACACCCAAGCTGAGGGGCAAGGAACACGCTGATATTGCTGTTTCCTGCCTTCTTCAGAGGACCTGCCTCTCCCCCTTACCCCCATCCCCAGGGCAGAGCCACCCCTGCCCTTGGGGTCACCTCCTGCTTTCAGGATGACAGTAGGGGGGTCTCCAAGCAAAGGTAGGCGGCTCTAAGAGGCTTCCCCAGGGCCTCGAATCTTGTGTGCTATGAGTCTGGGAGGGGCCCCCTCTGGAAGAGAGCAACTCAGACAGGCTTGCAGTTCCAGAAAGAGCCACCAGGTGAAGACTCCTCACACTATCATTCCAATGTCAGTGTTTTCCTTTGTGTTTAAGAACTAAGAACTAAATGAATGAATTTTAGCAGACTGCGTGTGTGGGTGGGTATGTGTGTGTGTGTGTGCAAGAGAGAAAGAGACAGACAGAGAGAGACAGAGACAGAGAGAGAGAAAGACACAGAGAGACTGGGTGATTAATGAAGGACCAAAGGAAACCATTTTAAGGTTCTCAACAGTTCGATGGGAGTGGTGAAGGTCAAAATTAATGCCCCTTGCTATCGACCCTGGATTAGGTCTGCAAGGGCATAACACAGTGGAGACTCCAGGACCAAGATGCAAAAGGATAACATTTCCTGGAGAAGATGAGAACCTGCAGCCTCGGGACTGAGTGGTGTCCCGGCAAAGGGTCAACCCTTGGGCCATGGGATTCCGAAGCGTCTTCCTGGCCTCCTGTTCTCAGGATGCCCGTCTGCCCTCGTGCCCGTCCCTTCCCCCAAAAGCAAGCTTTGAAAACAGATGGCAGGAAACATCATCAGAAACCCCAGATGCTTTCTCACTCCCTTGAGAAAGGTCCTTCTTTGGGAGTATCTGCAATGTCCAGGAGGAAGGAAAGGGACATACACACCCATGTTCACCACGGACCAGTGGTCACTTCAAGTGGCCAGTTTAACCAGTTGCCTCAACAAGCATGGCTTGCAGACCTATTCTGCATCTCCCAAAGAAAACATGTCTCTAAGATACTCAGTGGCTGCTGGGGCTGCACCCATGACATCATTGTCCTACCCTCATGGGTTCTTTGAACGTAGTGAGGTGTGGTGGGGCTTTTCCCAGATGCCGGTGAACAGCTGGAGCTGGGAGGCTAGTTGCCTGACGGCTTGGGCCGCCCCAGGTTTGTTGGCACTTCCAGTCCTGTGTGCAGGGTGACCTGGAACAGAAGACAGGGTGAGTGAGGGTGGGGGAGAGGCCACCACGAGAACCCCGACAGCTCACATAGCACAGTGGGTCGCCACAGGCAGCAGCCCGAGGGCTTCTGTCTGTGGTGGGCGACGCTGTTTACTGTGTGGATCAGTATCACTCATGCAATGTCTGCTAGTTGGCCCGAGGAGGTGGTCTGAGCCCGGATCTCCCACGTGGTCCCATGGCCAGAAGCCCAGACAAGGCCGACGTTCCATTGCAGCAGGTGTACTGTTCTCCCCATTGTCTATTGTTTCTGTTTTCTTTCCGTGGCCTCATTCCTTTCCTACACCTGTTCTCTTAACCCTGTGGGAGGACGGCCCATATTTCAGGCTGCCTCAAAGCCCTTCTGTGAATGAGTGGAGGTACAAATCACTGCTTGACACAGACCTGTCAATATTCAGAGCCAGTGGTACGCACCACAAAGCAGGACTCCCAGAGGGAGGAGGGCTCTGCTCAAAACCAAGGGTGCTGCCTCCACATTACTCCCCCCCCCATGGGCTCCCATTTTGTCTCTGTCCTTTTGGGGCCTCCTGAGTCCTCTGCCAGGACGGCCCAGCCCTGAGATCTAAAAGGGCAATTTTCCTGCCTGCTTCATGTGGGAGCCAGAGGGGGCAGAGAAGAGTGAGAAGGAGCAGAAGGAGACTCACAGCCCCTAGGACTGGTCTCTTCCAGCCCACCTTTGCGTTTCTCCTCTCAGGGGAGAGCCACGCCTGGAAGGTCTCAGCACACATCTAGCCATCGGCTGAAGCTGGGCAGGGGGCACCGGCGTCCTCCCAACTGCTTACCGAATGCCTCCATTGCACCTGTCCTAGAAAATGGAACCCCTACCTGCTTCCCCACTCCACTCCCTTCCCCCTCCCTCCCACTGCGGCTCCACAAGCCAACACCTTAGAGTCTCTGCTTATTTCAAGTGAGTAAGTAAGACGTGATCATGCCGGAGAGACCGTCTCCGGGGGTGGGCTGGTGGTAGGTAGCACTCTGCCTGGGCGGGCGCCAGTCAGCTTCTTTATAGCCCACGCTGTCCAAGTGTGCTTCGGAAGCCCCTGAGCCCCCGAGGGGAGCCGCTGGGCCAGCTCCTGTCTGGAGGGTCCACAGTACCTGCACATTGCGGTTGAGGCTGAGGGCTGGCATGAAGACCCCGTCCACATGGCTGAAGGCTGTGGGGCCCTGCTGCTGCCCGTTGATGAAGAAGGTCAGAGTGTGCTTATTCAAGTCCAGGAGCACGCCGACAGTGGCCCCCTTGCACACACCGCCTTCCGTCCTGGGAAGAGAAGCCCCAGGAAGCTCCATCACCACACCCACCTCGGGATGTAGGTGATGGCTCAGAAGTCACTTAAAGGATGTTAGGACTATCCTCACCAGCACACAGCCCCTATGGCCATGTAGGGAGCCATTCTTCTGGGCTATAAGGCTTTTCCTGAAGTGCACTCACCAGTTAAGGGCCACACAGGAAGGCCTTACCCTTCGTGTATGCTTCTTTACCCTGGGGGAACCAGCTTATTCCGTCCCTTTTATCCTCACAGTCCCTGAGACCTGGACACCCAGGGAGTTAGGGTTTTGATGAGTGGGTCCCACTTGCAAACCTGGAGCGGGGAGCGTGGGGAGGGAAGGCTCCTTTACCTGCCAAGGAAAGGAACTAACTTGGGCCCTCGACAGTTTTAACCAGTGAGGATGCTGAGATCCACCAAGAGGCGGACAGCCAAGCCTTCAGGAGATTTCAAAGGTCCACGGGGCTTCAGCTCATCTCGGAAACATCCCGGGGACTCTTGAAGGGCCGTGCATGGCAGGGGACAGATGCTGAACTTGGAATCAAGTCCCCTATCTGATTCGCCATTCCATGTTGCCAACAGAGGAGCCTTGGGGCTAAACTGTGAAGCTCTTGGTAAATGTCCCTGATCCTACTTTCGGCCGTGCTGAGAGTTCACATCCGCGCTGCGACAAGCCTCAGTGAGCGGCACTGTGCTGCGGGGCCCTGGCCGGCTGCTCCATCAGACTGCCTTCCCTTAGCTGAGGGCTGAGGTCTCCGCCTCCTCTCTGGCCGCTCCACTCTGACAAAACCATTTTTACCCTTTTCCCGAGGGGGCAGGAGCTGATCAGCTGCAGGCTGATGGCGGGGCAGAGAGCAAGGTCATGAGGAAGGTCGTGAGAAAACTCGGGGCGCTGACCGGAAAAGCGCGTCCGGGGGTTTCCCCGGGGGTGTGTTCGGACCGGGGCCAGGATCCTGCAAGTGGGGAAACGGAACTCGAGCCGGGCCCCTCGTGCTATTCAGACACTGCTCGCCGGGTGGCGGTAGAGACCGGTCCGCGGCGCACAGATATGATTCCCAACCAAGCGCTGCCTGCGCCCTGGGTCCGCGCGGGGCTCCCCTGGGCAGCCCCCTACCCAGGCCCCCATCCACCCCCCACCCCAATCAGAAAGGAGGCGGGACCCTGAGCTAAGTCCTGACAGCGCCGCGAGGTAGCCCTGTGACTTGGGACACTTGTTTATCCTAAGCTCTTCATATCATCTGTAAAAGCACTTTGGTACCCGAGCCGGACTGAAGGAGATCACGTAAGTCAGGTGCTTCAGACAGTGCCAGGCCCGAAGGAAGCTCAATAAGGCTCCGTGTTATTCCTCCCATGGGCAGCGTACTGGGCACCATTCGGTTTAAGCAAGTAGAGAGGGAGCTGGTGGGTCTGGAACTGGCCCCTCTGTGGTTTGTGAACAGGGACAGGGGTGGGTCCAGTGCCTGGGCAATGGCACCTACTCCCCCTGTAGAGACCTGGTCACAGCCATGAGGGCACTGGCCGTGTGGGGACTCAGGCCCCGGCTGAGAGCACGTAGGGGAAAGTGGAGTGGAACTGGGAAGGGAAGGACAGCCGAGGGGCCTGGCAGAAGCTGCTCCTGGGGCCCGGGGAGTGTCCTGTAAAGCCACGTGCCCTGGGGCTGCTCTAGTCTGTGCAGCAGGCTCTGCAGGCGAACGCTCACTTCTGCTGGGACCCTGGACCCAAGTAGCCGCAACTACCTCCCGCACACTCCTGACGCCTGAGCTCGGGAACAGCTGAGGGTCGCGGTGCACACAGGGCCCCCGGTCCCAGACACCCCACGATGGCGCACCTGTTGGTGTGGGAGTTGCAGTGCATGAACCAGCTGCGGTTGTTGTCCACGTACATGGCCCAGGCCTTGTCGTCCTTGCCCAGCATCATGTCCTTGACCACACTGGCCCTGGCCACCCCGAAGGCGGGGTCCGGGTGGTTGTCGTACCGATCCACGTGCAGCTCCCAGTAGTGCACGCCCTTGGAGAAAGCCGCCGTGCCCAGCACCACCCGGTCGTCATAGCTACTGCAGGTGGCCGTCTGGTTGTCATTGGATAAAATGATGTCCCGGTGCCCAGAGTTGGGGTCAAAGGTGAACCAGGCCACTGGAAAGGAAGGAAGCAGAGTCAGGGATGGAATTCGTTAGCAGTCTCTTACCTGGGCTGGGAGAAAGACTCACGTGCATCTATCAGAAAGTTGGTATCCAGCATTGAATGTTCTTCCCTGTATGATTCACACGCAGGCACACGCACAATCCCCATGTACGTGGGTGCACACACACACTCTGTCCAATCTGTGTTCGTCCAAGTTCTCGATCTATGAACCCAACCTCGCCAAGGAACATGGACATTTGGGCCTCAGAGCCTCAAATCTAAATGCATTTTATGGAGTCTTGGTCTCTGACCCCCTTCCCTTATGCCCCCTACACTGTGGTGAGTTAAAGAGGAAGTAGCTATCATGGCTCCACTTGGTGGGCAGGGGTTTGACACACAGAGAGGTGAAGCGATGTAACCAAAGTCACCAAGTTCCATCCTCCTGTTTCGCAGCCCATGGAGTGGTCCCCTCTGTTCTCCAATCCCTCAGGTTGTGGGAAGTGAGGTGCTTATTCTAAAATTATGACCACAATGTATGGGGCAAGAACTGCTGCTCTCCAGGGCTGGGGGGGGGGGGAGGCTGAGGGCAGAGAGCTGGTGGACTCTTTGTGGTTTGTAAAATGAGCCTGCAGGTTGCACCATTTCCAGAAAACTAGCTCCAGTTGTGCCCTTGACAAGAGCATCTGCTCCTGCCCTCTGTCGCCTCTGTCCTTGGGAGACTAACCAGGCATGTGACATTTTCCTCGGGGCACCCAGAGGATGTGCTGGGATACACGACGACAATACACAGGATTGGCATCACCCCGAACGCTGCAGCCGAGGCCAGGGTAGGCCTGGATTAGCAGGACAGATGCATTTTGGAGGCCATTCTTTATTTATGTCATCACTCCCTGCTAAGGACTCAGATGACCAAAATCCCACAAATGCTGGTGTGCCCTTGTTGCCAGAAACCTGAAAGGTTGCAGCTAGATGTGTAAACCATCAGATCTGGACTCTCACACTAGATAGTCGAGGGATCATTTCTCACTGCGAGGAAGGTCACGCCCAGGGACCAGTGGCCTTTTCTCCAGGACCGTCCTACCCCTTCTCAGACCTTGGGTCTCCCTGAGCCTCTCAGACACTCATTTCCCTTCCAAGTCCAGCAAATGGGGTGCAGAATTGGCTCTTTTTTGGTGGCTTGTGGGGACTGAGGTGCAGGCAAGGGGTCGTAGTGGGCAGGGCAGGGACAGGGCAGGGAGGAGACGTGTACACTTCACTGCTGTGCGTTCCCTCTATCCCTCCACTCCTCTGTCCTACGCAGCTGAGTATTCCCGCCCGTCCTCCCTCAGAAGCTCGTCCACAGTGTCTGAATCTGGTCCTCCCCCGAGCCCCGAGTGCTCACCGTCAGATGTCTGCAGGACGACTGTTTTACTGTAAGGCCCCACGCCGGAGGAGTTGAAAGCCTTGACCCTGGCGTTGTAGGTGCTGTTGAAATGCAGGCCGTCGATGGTGCACAAGGTCTCTTTGCCAACATACACTTCCTAAAAGACAGCCAAGGGTGCTCAGGAGGTGCCTCTGTTAGTTGGGAAATGTCTCTCAGCAATATGTCGACATGCAGAGCGTCCCAATAGAGCTCTTGAGTCGGGGGGATTTGGATGAGTGGCCGCAGGGCCACAGACTATGTCTAAGTCAGCCACAAAGTCCGGCCACTGGCTGGCCAGCCCCTCTGCCTGTGAGGATGGGAGGTGTGACAGGGTCCTGGGGAGGCAGGGAGGGACAGCGGGTCTGCAGCTAGCTAGCATGCCTCCTGAGAACGTCCTGCCTCCACTGAGGCCAGCTGATCAGACAAGACTCCCCAAGAGGGTGGAGGTATGGAAACCCCCACTTCCTTCTTGGTTGGAGCAAGAGAAGATTGTTGGGTTTTAGTGGGGATTTAAGCTAGGAAACATGAGCTAAGCATCTAACGAAACAAAATCACCACTATTTTTAAAAGAAGGGTCAGCACACGTGATGGGAGCACAGGTGGGTTCAAGTTGATTTGGACTGAGAGGGGCATTCCACCCCTCCCCATCTTCTGCCACCCCTGACATTGGCATCTTCCACTCCTTGGCCCCTTCCCCTCGGAACTGCTTTGCTCACAGCCTCTTGGGGGGTGGGTGATACATGTCTGCATGGGACCCTAAAGATCCTTTAGTAGGGAGTTACTTTGTTTCCCATTCACTTCAAACTTACCTTTGTCCTCTTAGCTTCCCCCAATGCAGAGCCTGGCTCTCCTCCTATGCCACTGTTTTGGCTTTGTCTAAAACATCTTTCCTCTCTGGTTGTTTAGGGGGTTGGCTTTTCATTTGTTATTCCAAGTTATTAATAATAATAGCTGTGCGCCAGGCATCGTATAAGGCATTTTAATCCTCACACAATCCTCGAAAGTTGTTACCGTTTTTTGTATTTTATATAGGAGGAGACTCGGAGAAGTTAGGAAACCTGCCCAGGATCAGAGCGAACCAATTTGGAAGCCAGGGTTCAAATCCAGGCCTTCCTGCATTCAAAGCCAACACTCTTCCCACTATAACATGCGACTCGTCATGAATTCTAGCCCCTGTATCTAGCTTTCATTAGTGGTCATGTCTCAAAGGGGAGAGGCCATCTGTATTTGAGTTCTGTGGCTGCTTCCTCAAACATCCTAAAATAGTCTTCTCTTGCATTTCAGAAATAGGGGTTCTTTTCCTGGTTTCTGGTCCAGGAGTTCTTTTTGGTCTTAGCTCCTTTGCCCAGCCAGAACGACTGAGGTTTGGAACCGAGCGAGTGATCTGCCATTCCTTGCTGACCTGACCCCAACTCCTCTATTCCCTCAATTGCCCATATTCACATGGGACCCAGTAATTCCCAGGGAAATATTGCAGTTCTTTCCCCAGGTCTTACGTTTTTGTAGGAGACCTTTCAAACAAAAAAAGGAAACAACATATGCATAAATCCCTTTGGGAGAAACAAAGGGAATATTGGTCTTGGGCAAGATTCCTTAGATGGCACAGCTCCCCAGGAGAAGGAATGTCACACTTGTCATGGTGGCTGTGGTTTGTTCCAGTGTGTCCTAGTCTCCTCGGGAAGGGAAAAGAGGAACTCTCCGAAGACCCAGAGTTGTGTTCCTTGGTGTTCCTGCCCACAAAGCAATTTGACCTTCGCTGTGTGAGATCTCAAGGTAGATTTCTATTAGGGGGTCTGGGTTGGGGTGGGGGAGCTGTCTGGGTTGGGGTCTCTACCAAATGGGGGAATCAAAGACCATTTCTGGCTCATTAGGAGCCTTCATTGTCCCCATGATATTTCATCACTGGAAACATGAGTGTAGAAAGTCATTCCAACCCAACCACCATTTACCAAGTTGTCTGTCTTCACATGAGAGCACCTGGCCAGGTAGAAGAACAATCAGTGACCCAGGCAGGGCAGGGAGCGACAGAGCGTTGCGGGAGTGGGGACCTGTGTGAGCGGGGATATCTGGGAGGGTGTGGAAGAATAGCTAGGACCACACTAGTGGGGTGAACTGGGAAGTCAATCCACACAGGTGATACCTTCTCTGAGCTCGTCCTCGGCCTCAGAACTGTGTCAGTCTTCACAGGAAAGCTGTCCTAAATTTTCTCTGTGGCTGCCACGTCTGCCTGCCGGAGCTGCCCAGACCTAGCCCTTGGTCGAACAGCTCCATCTCCCAAGGGTCCAGACCCACCAGCCCTCTGTGTTTGGGCCAATGCCCTCTGGGGGGAGCATCAGGGCTGAGGGCAGCCCCACGGGCTAGTCCAGAGGCCTTGGTGTTAAGACCCCCCCAAAGCAAGCAGCAGGGCCTCACCCGGAACTGGCCCCCGTCGCCGTCATCCAGCTCCAGGATGTAGCCGTCCACGGGGCTGTGGGTAAAGGGCGGCATCCTCCACGCCAGCGTGACACTGTTGTTGTGGGTACAACACTTCTCCAGCTGCAGCAGGGGGCCAGGTGGCACTGTGACAGGAACCGCTGGTTCAGTGCCTGAACCTCTCCCCGGGCACGGGACACCTGTGTGGACTCTCCTCCCCCATGGCTGCAGCCCCCAGCCCCCAGAGGGAACGGTGGCCACCCTGCGGTCACGCCCAGCCTCTCGCAGGCACATGTCAGCCCCAGGAGTCTCAGCCTCAAGGCGAGTGGGGGTGGGGGCGAGGGCAAGCACAGGTGACTGGTAACCATGCACTTCCAGCGTGTCCTGGAATCTGGGGTTGTGGGTGGGGCATGGGAGAGGCATGGCAGATGCTTCCACATCTCTGCATCTGGAGCCCTAAGGAAGAGCTGTCCTCTTCCTCACCTGCCCACTGAGAATCCCTAGTTTTGAGTCTCAGACCCCCGAGGGGCCCACGAGGGATTCTGACAGAACCGGGGTCCGTGTGCCTCCTGGCCACATGCAGACCTGCGTGGACCCTCTCTGCGGGGCCAGCAAGCGGCTTACACCGTGGCTTGGGAAGGTGCTGTTGGGTAGAGGGCATGCAGAATTCAAAGACACATTTAAACCTTTGGCTGGAAGCCCAGGGAACCAGATCCAGGAAGGAGGGGCAATCTTAGAGTATCCAACAGCCAACCCATGGAATTAGGGATGTGAATAAAATGGCCCACACTGACAGTTGCTGAAGGGAAAATCGCAACAACAGATTTCTAAACAGTACAGATTTCAGTCTGGGTCCGGTTATTAGAGCTGTCTCCCCTGTCACACCTGAAGGTTTAGCTGGGTGCAGCCCTGTCTCGTTCACAGACTTGGTCTCAGGGCTGGCTGAGTGGAGCTGACTCCCCGGGCCTCAGTTTACGAGCATGTAGGGGTCCCCTCTCCATCGTAGGCTCTGCTGTTGCCTCTCCCACTTCCTCTGTGAATTCACCACCCAATCCCACACAGAGCAGCATCGGGAGTGGCTCCAAGCCTCCTCCTTTCACACCCCTCCTTTCCAGAGCCACCCTTTCTTCTGCTGCACCTCCCCACCCTCTGTGGGGCTCCCCTGCCCCCCAGTACCATGTGTCCTTCACACCTAAGGCAGGCAGCATTTCCCACCTCACCTGAGATGCAAAACGAGTGTGAGAGTGAGCACGCAGATGTGCAAGACGCTTGTTTTGTCTTTAGTGTAAAACTGGCCACATGTTTTGCAGGTAAGGATTTCCTGCCCTCATAGATTCTGTAGGTGTGGCACTCTGTCCTTTGAGATTTTGGTTTTAAAAAACCAAACAGCTTTATCACCTCCCTGGAATGTACCCTTGATGCCTCTGGAGAGGGAGCCTTTCGGATAGGACTCTGGTTTTGTTATCACTTGCTAATTTTGTAACCTGGTACAAGTCGTGCAACTTTACTTGACCCTTAGCCTGTGTCTCCCATGGCTCTCCCCCACCTCCTAGCACCGTCCATCTTGTTCATTCTGCTCTCATCTCTGAACTTTTTGCTCTTCTTGGAACCCAGAAAATGGATTCCTGCCTCAGGGCCTTTGCGTTTGCCACGCCTCTGCCACCTGGAATATTCGTCTCCTATATTGCATCTCTCTTCTCTTCCTCACCCCAAAATACCCCCTTTCCCAAAAAGCCTCCACTGGACATTATATGATACATTTGTGTACTGTCTGTTTCCTTTTCTAGAATATCAGCTCCATCTTGTGAGGGAGTGTGTTGACGGGTTCAAAGCTGTGTCCTGCACCTAGAAGAGTGCCTGGCACATGGGACACTCACTAAGTGTCAGAATAAATAACTAATCCTCTTTTACAAAACTCAGGCTCAGACTGGGGTGCTACCCACCCTAGGCCACCCAGCTAGTGGGTGGCTGAGCTGGGACTTGAACCCGGGTCTGTGACTTTGGCATCCTTCCCCTCCCACTCTGCCTCACTCTGCCTGTCACCAGTCTTCCAATGACACCGAGCTGCCCCCTCTGAGTGGCTGCCTCTTCTGAAAGAAGCACGGACTGAACTGGGCCGACCACGGCTCACCCCTACATTTCATCTGGATGAAGTCCAGCTGGTGGATGGCCTGCAGCAGTGGCTCGCTGTCCAAGGTCAGGTCAAACTCCGCAGACACTTTTGGCTCCAGGGCGCCTTTGACCCACTGCTCCTGAGATACCTGGACACGCTTGATCAGAGCGTCCGAGATCTTAAAGGCGAGCACAGAGTTTAGGGTTTTGATTTGCAAAGGAAAAAATCATGAAGCAAGTGGTGGGGAAGGAGGAGGGGCTTGGCGTCTGTGGCTGGGGGAGGGGGAGGGGCTGTGCTAGCCACGTGCTCTCAAGCCAGGCAGAGAATATATAATCCCTGCCAGCGCGACACTGTGCAAATAAAAATGCACTGTATCGTTTGAATCATATTTTAAAAGAGCAATCATTGAAATGTAAAGAAGAATTTGCTGTTTAAACATACCCGGCCGAACCATTTTGTGAAGCAAATGATACTTAAACACTGATTTTGCTAGATCTAGTGCTTTGCAAAGTGAACCATACTAGTGGTTTGTCCCAGGGTCTGAAGGAAGCGCTTCTTATATCCTCAGAATTTTGAAGGTCGCTCTCCACGGTGTGTTCCCTCCAAATTGCTCTGCCCCCAACTCCCCAGCACCCACCCAGCTCTGCTCTCCTCTGCTGGAAAGTCCTGCTCATTCTGACACTTGCACCTGTCTCCAAGGAGCCGTGATCCCGTGTACCCTTCTTGGGGTCTGGTCAAGGGGATTCATCATTTTCTGCGTAGACAGAGGACTGAGCCACCATCTGAATCACTGTCGTGTTCTTGAGAGATGCTCGTGGCCCTGAGTCAGCCTGGCTGTTGGAGGAGGCCCCAGCAAGGCTACACAGGCTCTGCGGGCAGCGGCCATCTGTCTATGCCTGCAGGACTCTGCACAGTGAGCTAAGGGGCCGTGTGGATTCTGCTAACTCACTGCCTCCACAAGTCTTTCCAGCTTGTCTGGCAAAGACTGTCCTCTCCCATTTGTGGGGGAAATGTTGAGTTGGGGTCTCTGGAAGTCCAAGCATAAACGCATGACATTTTGGCCCTAGAAATTATGACATTTGACTCCCTCTTTTAACAAGGACACAGAACCAGGGTCACAGCTAGTGAGACTCAGAGCCAAGATGAGAACCTAGGTCTTCTGGAATATCTGAGCAAAGGAATATCTACTTAATTCACTGGAAGGGACTGTCCTAAAACTTCCGCTAGTTTGGAGATTGGTGGCGGACTTGGAGGTGGGAAGCCAAGCCTGTCTCTGTCCTCCGAGCGCAGGCTCACCTGTAGGAACCCGGAGGGGTCGTTCTCCTTGATCACCTCCAGGCAGTACTCCATCAGCCCCGTCGACTGGCGCAGCTTCAGTGTGCAGTGATTGATCTGGTCCCAAACCATCTGTGATGAAAAGAACCCCCAGTAACCATTTCATCAGAGGACGAGCAACCAGGCTGTAGTGGGAGTTGGAGAATTCGCACAGAGAAAGCCCTGGGAGAGGCGACCACCTTGCACCCTCCCCTCTGGCTGCTCTGCTCCAGAGCTCCATGTGCCCTCTCTCCTGGGGAATAAAGGGACCCAGTTCCCAACAAGTGGGCCCAATGCCCAACAGAACGAATTCTGTTCCTGAACTCTGGATAGCAGAGAAAGTGCACAGTCTGAAACTTTCCATGGGACCAGTGACCAGCTTCTTGTCTTACTTCTCACCTGTTGGCAGTCATGGATACCTCTATGAGTGCTGCTTCACTTGAAAACCATGGACCATCCCCAACACTCATTCCTTCTTTTCTTGAAAGTATTATTTCCTAATTCATTTGGGAAATGTCAATAAAATAGGTTGAATCCCCAAGACAATGAAGCAGTCCTCCGTCGATGCAGAGTGTTTGTGGCACCTGCCCGGACCAGGAGCCCAGTGTCCTATGAGGGGAAACCCTCCCCTTCCCGTGGTGGACATGGTTGTATTATTATTGCTGATTACTGAGGGCATGAGGTCTTAGAAAGGGCCTGAAGAAGGGGACAGAGCTGGTGACCTGAGCAGAGCATGGCCTCGCCACCATCACTGGTCACTTCTGCTCTGCAAGGTGAGAGGCGGAGTCCCTCAGACAGGAAACAGGACCTCAGAGAAGATGGGAGAGAGTACTTCTAACCCGAGCAGGAGTCAGGGCATCTGACGGCAGCTCTGCAGGGAGAGCGTGGCTTTGGGGAAAGTCACGTGAGTGTGAGCACGTGCAGAGGGAGCTTGCTCACCCCTTCTTCGCCTTATTCATTCATTCACTCATTCATTCATTCATCCATGCCGTCACTCACCTAATATTGACCCCATGTCTACAGTGTGCTCTACCCCACATGGGGTGCAGAGACTGTGATAGGGACCAGGGTGTCATCGCCCAGGTACCTACCTTCAGCTTGTGCTCCCTCTCTTTGGTGACCTTGGTGAGCAGCTTGGCTTTCTGCCTAGTTAAAGCGTCGACTAGCGCGTCACACTGAGCGACGAGGCAGGCTTCATAGTCCAGTCCGTTTTCCTGGGGAAGGCAGAGAGCTTTAGGGAGAAGAAATGCTGAAATCTGGCCAGTGCCAGCCACAAAGAAGGATTTCAGAGAAGCTCTCCGCAGAGTCATCTGTAGCGTTATTACACTGGAAACAATGTGAATATGAACAGGGGAGGGCTGCCATGAATCTTGGCGCATCTGTATGGTGGGATAGCCTGCAGTCATCCAAACCCTGTTCATGGAGAGTTTTTAATGTCATGGAAAATGCTCATGAAAGATTGGGAAGGGGAAAAAAGGGGGGCGGGTTTACAAGTTGTGTACAGCATAATCCCACACTGTGTGTGCATGCACACGTGTGTCTCAATCATGGAGGAACCCGTCAAAATGGGGAAGCAGTCACATAAGGTGGGGCGATGTTGGTGAACTTTTTCTTAGTTCTGTTTATTGTTCTCTACTTTCCAAAATTTCTACAATATATGCTTTCGTGTTTTGTAATCAGAAGACAGGAAAGCAAATACAGTGCTCTTGCTGTAGGATCTGTCTCCGTCTTAAAAAAAGAATCCTTTGAGGTCTCTGAGATCAGCGTGGATTCCAGCCCCGGGTTGTGGCCTGCGCTGAAGCTCTCGGGCCCGGCACCCAGAACGTGACTGTGCCTTGCTGATCTGCGTGGGATCCATATGTGGCACAGCACGGGCGTTTAGTAGACACGGGGATTTAGGAAATGACGCATTGATATTTTGATGCACTGATTCCCTGCGTCCGAGGCTACGCAGTAGGACAATTAAACCTTCTATGTTCATCGCCGACAAAATGCTCGCCACGGAACGGTCCCTTCCCTCTTGCCACTGCTCGTCTGCTTGCCTCACTAAGTGCCCTCCTGGGGCTGGCGCTCTGCTTACCTGAATCTGCTGCAGAATGTTCTTCAGCTGCACCAGAAACTCCTTTGCTTCTTTCGCCTTGTCGGAAACCCCATTTAAGGCCTGGGACAGTTGGGCCTATAAAGAGATCATGTGTTGAAAGGAAAATCAGGTGTGAACAGCACACAGTTTTCACTTCACCAGACAGGCTTGTGTGTAGGTGAAGGGCTAGGGCGGATCCCACCTGCCCATGTTCCTCATGTATGAGAGACCGCTACTGGCTCATGGGCCCTGAACGATTGCTTGTTCCTCCAGCAGTGGTTGACAAGTGTTGATTGACTTACACTCTCCTGTCTGGACCCCAAAGCCGGATAGAGGTAAGGAGCGTTCAGTTAATTGGTTGAGGCTGACAGGTCTGCTCCCGATGTTTGCAGAGCCCAGGACCAGAAGGCAAATAGAGCCCTCTTCTCCCATGGTAGTTCTCTCATCAGTAGGACCCTCAGTCACTTACGTATGGACGTCCCAGGTCCCAACCACCCCATCCCACCCTTGTTCTGTCGCCTTTTGGCCTGGGGTGGGGGAGGACAGGGAAGGGGCCTGCAGGCCCTAGAAATGGGCTGGAGCCATCTGGACTGGGAACCCTAAGGCATTGTCTAGAAGTGGGATATGGGCTCTGTGGCAGTCCCCTTATAATATTTGGGACCCCTCACCTTGCAGAGAGGGGTGTGGACATAGGAGGTCCAGAGGGGACATCAGTGGCTGGGACCTAGAGGTGGAGCTGCTGGCCTGGATGGAAGCATCAGGCTACTCTTTAACAAAATGCACACACACACACACACACGTGCAATCGGATTTGTCTCCAAACCTAGCTACCGCAGAGACTGATGACCTTGACTATTAAGCATGTTAACCAGGAGTCTCATTTTTCTAATTAAAAAGCTGAAGATGGGGCCAGAAAGGCCGGGGTCATATCCTTGCTTTCTTGAGATCTTTGCTAAAATATCACCTGGTCAGTGAGGCCTTTCCTCATGACCCCATAAAATAGCCCTCTTCCCTCGCCCTGCTTTGTTCTTTATAACGCTCATCACCCCTCGACATAACTTTGTTTACTGGCTGTCTCTCCTCGCTCGAATGTAAGCCCCCCTAGCCCAGGAACTTGCGTGGTTCGTTCACATCTAGAAGAAGCCCCTGGCACATGGCAGCGTTGCCTAAATATTTGTGGAATGAATGAATCAATGAACGGGATTCTTTAGACCATACCAAGGACCCTCAAAGTGTGGTTCCTGGGCCAACAGCATCAGGCGCACCTGTCACCTGGTACTTTTGTTTGAAATGCAACTTCTCTGGCCCCATCCCTGGGGCCAGAAACTGGAAGGGAAGGGCCAGAGCCTGTCTTTTATGAAGCCCTCTAAGCGGATCTAATGTAGTTTGAGGTCCACTGAACTGTACAAACACAGCCTGGCTGAACATCTCTGAGGACTGTGGTCACTGAAGCCATGGAGTGGAAGAGATGACTCAGGGAGACATGCAGAAAGAGAAGCAGGGAGCCTCAGACCTAGGGCGCACCAACACTCAAGGTGAGGTCAAGGTGAGGTTTGGGCTCGGTCCTGCTCGGAGAAGCTTCTCCTTTCTCCACTGCCTTCCCCATCCCTACCCCTGCCCCTGCCCCAGGTGGTTTAGGCCCCTCCCCCCATGGCTCACCCAGGGTATGCCACTTTCTTTCTTTCTTTTAATTTAAATTTGAGGTAGTGAACAGACAGTGCATTACTGGTTTCTGGAGTAGAATTCAGTGATTCATCACTTGCATACAACAGCCGGTGCTCGTCACAACATGCGCCTTCCCTAACCCCCATCCCCAGGTGTGCCACTTTCTACTGCAAGTATTGATGGACGAAGATGAGCCAAAGGAACTTACCGGGATGACAGAATAGTTCCATTCTGGGCTGTCCAGTTCGGCAGCCGCCAGCCCTGCGTGGTACTGAGCGTTGGAAGGCCGCTAATGTAACTGAGGAGCCCATTGCACATTTTATTTAGTTTAAGCTTCAACCCCCACAGGTGGCCAGTGGCTACTGTTCTGGACAGCATAGGTCTCTGCACCCGGCCCGGGATGGGTGTAGGTCCTCGGACAACTCAGCCCATCCCCAGATCGCTGGACCCGCAAAGGAGACTGAGAGGTCAGCCTTGTTCATGAGCCCCAAGGGGATCTTTAACAACAGGGATTTTATTTATTTTTTTATTTTTTAAAAAGATTTATTTATTTATTTATTTAAGAGAGAAAGAGTGCGTGAGCATGAGTGGGGGGAGGGGCAGAGGGAGAGGGAATCCCTAGCAGACTCCCCACTGAGTACAGAGACAGATGAGGGGATCAATCTCAAGACCCTGAGATCATGACCTCAACTGAAATCATGAGTCGGACTCTTAACCGACTGAGCCACCCCGGTGCCCCAACAACAAGGATTTTAAGTTGAAGTTTATCAGTGTCTAGAAAAGCGTAGCACTTCCTTCCCTATTCCAATCTCCCAAAGCTTCAGGCCCACAGAGGCTGCACCCGTTCCTTCCCCAAGGAGGGGCCCAACTCCCGTTAACCTATATAGTCCTTGATGCTGGGGACTTTGTCTCTTGTCTGCATTTCTAGCCAGTGGTGCCACCACAAAGTAGGGGCGCAGAAAATGCTCATGGCTGATTAAGAAAAGCAGAGTGATCACTTGCCTGGACGGACCTGCTAACGTAGGACAGACCCGGTAGCTCCGTCACTGCTGCTCCCCTTCGCCAGCGAGAAGCCCTGAGAGGCCGCCTTAGTGAGGGTCCTCCACCCTCCAGCCGGCTCTGTCCCCGCTCCAGCCAGCCAGTGCCAGCCTCCCAGCAGCCCAACCCACTGCAGGGCCCGTGCACCTGCTTCCTCCTTGGCAAGTAGAGCAAGGAGCGTGGCAGGGAGCCCAAGGACAGAGTGGTTTTGAAGGACACCAGTGACCTTAAGCCAATACCCAGCTCAAAGGGGAATAATCTCACAGCTGAATAGGCACTGCGGCCAGGCCCACCAGCCTTGCTGCCTGATCTTTCCCGCCCCTTCTTCTCAATGTCCCCTGGAGGGGCTATCTGAGAGCAAACCATCCCGGGGCCCAGCGATGTGCTCACCGGCCTGAGGGCTCCTGCACCCTGGTCTCCTATTTCTCCATGGAAGGACCCCTGATGGCAGTGTGAGTGCCAGGGGGAGGGCATTAGGGGATGTCCTGCAAGCACACACTTGTACTTTTCTTGAACTCGATTGTTCCATGTGTGAAATGGGCACAATCATCTCTACTTGCCCAGGGGACAGCACTGTGGAAGCTGGACCTGGGTGTTCTAGTGGAAAAGGAGCAGAGGTTTTTGGGGTGAAGGCGGAGATCATTTCTCAAGAGGCAAATGGTTTATTTGTTGCCTATGTATCAGGGGTTTGCAGCATATTGTATTTTGCTTCCTTTTTTATTTTATTTTATTATTATTATTTTAAAACATGTGCTTCTCCTTTTCCACGGGGACTGTTTGGAGTACTAGCAGTGGACACTGAAAATTGTCCCTTTCTGGTCTGAGAGAAGAGCCTGCAGTCTGAGAAATGAGAATAAGTTGTGTTGTCTCTTTGGATGGTGACTATACCAAACTCTTGAAAAGAAAGGAAATATCCAGGCAGAAGATGAATGTTTTTCATGATTGAATGGATTTTTAAAGAATTTTAATTCCAGCATGGTTAACATCTGTGTTATATTAGTTTCGGGTGTACAATATAATGATGCATGGCTAAATGGTTTTTTTTTTTTTTATGTAGGCTCCATGCCCAGGGTGGGGACAAATGTGGGGCTCAAACTCACAACCCTGAGATCAAGACCCGAGCTAAAATTGGGAGTTGGACACCTTACTGACAGAGACACCCAGGCACCCCATGACTGAATGGATTTTAATCAGAATCAAAAAGTTGCATTTTATGTTTTCCTATTCTTTGAAGGTTAGAATTACATTTCTGTAAAGCCTGTGCATGTAGACAGACAGCTTAACAATGCGAGTATTTCTGAGCTGGGTCAAAGCAACGGCCGGCCTGGCCTAACATCACATCTTCACCAGCAGCTCCAAGGAGAAGCTTCTAGGTACGCAGGGCCCCCATCTTCCATCCTGGATGGTGGTACAGTGCATTATAATGCATGAGGCATGAGGACTCTGGGCTAGGATGGTTCAAATCCTGGCTCTGTCACTGGTTAGCTGGGTATCTTCGTCTCTTTGTTCTACAGTGTCCTCCCCTATAAGATGGGAAGGGTGGTAATAACCCCTCTATCTCCAAAGATGTCTTACGATTATCCTTAGTAAATTAACCCAAGCATTCCTAAAATCCTCTTTAATTGTTCAACCCAGGTCTGTCATATATGAATTACTGAGGACTGAATGTCTGTGTTCCCCCAAAATCCATACTTTGAACCCCAAACCCCCAATGTGGCAATATTTGGACATGGGGCCTTTGGGAGGTAATTAGGTCACGAGGGTGGAGCTCCCATGATGGCATTCATGTCCTTAGAGGAAGAGACAGGAGAAATACCTTACTCCCTCTCACTTCTTGCACACGTACCGAGGAAAGGCCATGCAAGGACATAGTCAGGGGGTGGCCGACCATCGGTAAGGCAGGAAGAGAGGTCTCACTAGAACTGACTCAGCCAGCACCTGGATCTTGGACTTGCAGCTTCTGAAACAGTAAGAAATGAATCTGTTGTTGAAGCCACTTGGTGTGGCATTTTGCCGGCATGAATTTACCTAAATTACTTAACTGGGGATGCCAGGGTGGCTCAGTTGGTTAGGCGTCCGACTCTGGATTTCAGCTCAGGTCTTGGTCTCAGGATCCTGGGATCCAGCCCCACGCCGGGCTTCCTGCTCACTAGGGAGTCTGCCTCTCCCTCTCCTTCAGCCCCTCCCCCCTGCTTGTTCTCTCTGTCTCTCTCTCTCTGAAATAAATACATAAAAATCTTCAAAAAAATAAGTTGCCTAACTGGGATCTATTATAGTTTGGGTTCAAATGGCCTTGAAGAGAATTCTCCTATGTTTTCATGGTCTCTGTGCGAGCTCCTAAGCTGCTTCCTTTTAAACCTGGTCCTTGTTCTCTCACATCCGGGTACCTGGCAGGAGTGCAGGAGGTTAGAACCAAGGATCTAGACATGGCTCAGTCCAGCCTCTCATTTTACATGCAGAGAACCTGAGCTTCTGGTGAAAGGTGACTCTCAAGGAGTGCACAAATGGGCTAGTGTATTCCCTTAGATGGTGGAAGGCACACCCTGTATGGGTAGTGTGCCTTTCACACCGTGGACACTCATTAAATGTTTCTTTTGTGAAGCTGCCCAAGGTCATACGGCTTATGAGAAGCCATTCTTGTTTGATTGTAAAGGCTCTAGAAACTCAGTGTCCCTCTCAAGGAAGCTATTGTCCATAGGCTTGAAGGAAGTGGACGAATAAGACCCTTGTGATTATTTTTTAAAATATTTATTTATTTATTTATTTATTTATTTATTTATTTATTTATAAAGCACAAGTAAGGGAAGTGGCAGAGGCAGAGGAAGAGAGAGAATCTCAAGCAGACTCCACACTGAGTGCTGAGCACGATGCGGGGCTTGATCCCATGACCTGAGCAGAAATCAAGAGTCAGACCTTTAACTAAGCCCGCCAGGCACCCCAAGACCCATCTTATTACAATGTCTATTTGTATGCATCTAACATCATCACTAAAGTCGGAAGAACATTTTTCCCATGAGCTAGGGAATCCTTCCTTTTAGCACCATAGACTCCACCACTAAATGAGAAAAGGCAAGGCCCCCAGTAGAACTATTAGTGCCCATAGGCAGGGCTTTGAGTTCAATGCAATGTGGGGGCAATGTCTGATTACATGCTGAAGATCACCACCTAAAGGTCATGCCAGAAAATTGAATCACACATATCCAAGTCCCCTCCTGATCGTTGTCTCTTAAATGCAGCTCTGATCATGGCATTTCCCTTCTCACCAACATTCTCCACTCCCCACTGAATCAAGGTCCAGCCCTTTACTCAATGTCCAAGGCTCTGGATATTGTCACCCTCTCTAGCGTCACCTCTGAGGGCTGCCCATGTGGTTTCCACCTTTTGGTCAAAACAGACTCGGCCACCCCTGGGCTTCTGTCCTCGCTGCCTTGGTGCCTGTGATGGCCTCTGCCTCATAAGCTCTCTGGCCCACGTTTTGCATGCTATTGCCTGCTAACATCCCGTCCATCTGTAAAGACGCTTCCCAAATGCCACCTCCTCCCAAAGCTTTTGCTACCCTCCCCAAATGAAGTGTGCCCTTTGCTCTCAGACAAGGCTGGCTTCTAGCACATAGCTCACGGTCTTTGAGACAGGTGGCCCAGAAGCACATTAGCTTTCCTGTCCTGTTGGCCAATCTCAGGCCCCCGATGGCTGGCAAGCTTGCCCTGTGCGTGCTGCATGGGCAGCACCATGCCTTACACCTAGAATGAGCTGCATGAATATCTGTGTCAGTGAGTTGACTTTGTTCTAGATTTCGTCTGACTAGCTCCCTTGAGCTATGCAAGACAATTCTCCCACATGCTGGGCATAATTAAAATGGCCATGTGGCCGCTCTGAACCTGCCGTTTCTAGGGCATAGAGCCCCATATGGTACTGGGCACTGGCAGTCTGACCCTACCTTGCTGATCAAGATGCTTTGCATGACTTCTGGGTATTAACTCTTTCTAGTTAACTGCCACCACTGATCCATCCAAATGTCGTCATACTAAGTGGGACATACTGATGTCCTTCCATGCCTGGTGTCTGCTTGGAGACCAAGCGTTCTTCCACCTAGTCCTGCTGTCTCCCTTTTCTGAGTGACCAGCCAACAGCTGGAGAAGCCCTGTCCTATAGCAGCAGCCCCTCTCCAGCTGGCAGAGAACAGCTGTTTT
The DNA here is from genome assembly GCF_023065955.2 of Ursus arctos. Lineage (NCBI taxonomy): Eukaryota > Metazoa > Chordata > Mammalia > Carnivora > Ursidae > Ursus > Ursus arctos. Next base: position 278,938 of record NW_026623071.1, on the reverse strand, counting down.
CCAGTCTTCTCCAAACTGCTAGCCACAGGCTTCAAGAGCTCAGTAACCACATAAACAAAACTGTCCTAATGGTTGGCCTAAATTGAGGCTTAGAACTATTGAAGCAGATATAGTGACAGAGCCAGAGACTGGAAAATCTAGCATTCCACTCCTGGGGGACAACTCAGAGGGACAGGCAGGTGCATGGAAGTCCTGGGAGAGGGGAGGGGACTGACCCACACAGGGTGCTAAGATGACAATGGGGATACCCCCTCTCCCCAGTGAGGTAGTGGCAGCGAGACCTCCCAGATTCCTTGACTCCATAAGATCCCTCCTTCCCAGTTGGCTTCCAGGACCCAGCGCCCACCCCAAAGGGGCCAGGTCATAGAGACTTTGTTCCACAGGGTGTGAAGGACCGATGCTAAGGAGACAGTATCCTTAGGTGTAAGTCCACTTAGGGAAAGATCGGACCAGTATTTGCTGTGAGGGGAGCATCTACTGTGCGTCAGAGGCTAAGGGGACCTCTGCGCCCCCAGTAGCAGAAAATATCTTTGGTGGAAGAACTAAGCAACCAGGGGTTACCCAGGCAACTTCCTTCCAGTGGATGTGGCCCAGATTTGGGGGGGGGGTGCCCTGAGTCTAGACAGCATAGAGGATCAGCTCTGTCCCCACTGACTCCTGTGTTTCTGGCTTGAATGGGGCTCTAGATGCTGATCCAGTGCTCTGTTCTGTGAGTCCCCCCAAACCCAGAACCTCTAGATGGAGGTTGCTGCCACAGTGGACTGCCATGTCCGCACTGAAGAACTGTATCTATGAAGACCCCACCGCCCCCTTACTGCCCCCACCCAGGGCTGATGCAAAATAAGAGAATAGGAGAATCCTACTGAGAATCCTCTGGGGGGATCTTCCTTTCCTTGAGTTCCCGGACATATTCAGTTGCCCTGGTTGTGAGTTCTTAGGGTGTATTAGTTTCTTGCTGCTGCTATGACAAGTTACCATAAACTTAGTGGCCTGGATCAATACTGGGTTTATTCTCTTACAGTTCTGGAGTCTTACAGGGCTAAAATCAAGGTGTCAGCAGGGCTGGTTCCTTCTGGAGAATCTGCTTCCCTGACTCTATCACTGTCTAGAGGCACATGCACCCCTGGGCTCTTGATCCTCCCTCCATCAGTCAGCCTCCTGCTGTGGTCCTCAGGTCTCTTACTAACTCTGGACTCTCCCTCCCCTTACATGGATCTTCATCATGACATCAGACCCAGATGAGTAATCCAGGACCATCTCCTCATCTCAAACTCCTCACACCTGCAAAGTCCCTTTTACCATATAAGGTCACATATTCACAGGTCTGGGGATTAGGACAGGGGCTTCCTAGGGGGCCGTTATCCAGCCTGCCCCACCTGGCAACCTTAGCCTTTCCAATCTCATCTTGCATGTGATCACTGGAATGTTCAGTGTCTGCACCTCAGAGGCCCACGCTTGGGGTGAGGTCACGCTAGGTGTATTCACTGTTGCATTCGCAGCTCTGAGCCAGGTGCACAGTAGTCTGGTCACACAGTAGTGACCAGAAACGCCTGACTGAAGGCCTGTTTCCACTTGGATCCCCCATTCCTTACTGAGGGCATGGGGCAGGTATAAGCACAAGACCCATTCACGGAAGACCCTCTTCTGAGGCCAGAAGCAAGGGTCCTATTGAGAGGGGTGAAGTTCGTGTGCCTCAGAGCACACTCTGGCTGCCTGAACCCAGCTGCAAGTTTTTCTCCCTTGCAGTGGCACAGCTCTCTGTCCCTGGGGACGACCCATCAACAACACAGCAGTAACAAAGGACAACGCTCCCTAAGCGCCAAGCCATTACATGCCTAATTTAGCTGATTCCTCACAACCTCTCAGGGAGATGCTATTATTATCCTCATTTTATAGCAGAAAGGACTGAGGCTCAGAGAGGTGAAGTACTTTGCTCCAGATCACACAGCTAGAAAAGTGGCAGAGCCAGGGCTCAAAGGCAGGTTTTTCTTGAACCCAAAGGCCATGCACTTAGCTCATGCTGCTTTCAGATATTCAACCAACATGGAGGAAGGAGAAACCTGATCTTCCACCAACACTCCTTGGAGGCAGGGCTGGTGGGCTGGGACAGCCTGTCATCTCTGGCTGCCTCTTTAGTCTTAAACAGATCCCTGTCCCCAGCATTCTGTTTGTTCAGGCAGGGCTGTCTACCTGCCAATGTCTCAGTAATTTGTCAGACCTGAGCTCCATTCTCCACTTGATGAAAATTTCAGATAATCAATGTCCATAGCAACTACCCAGATGTCAAAGTGACGTTCCCTTCAGCCTGGGCAATGCACCTGCAGAACCACGCAGCCTGGTGGCCAACCCACAGGCGGAGGAGATGCTGACCCCGGGGGTGGGCTTACTGGGGAAAGCAGGAGAGCCAGGAGTGCACTGCGTAGGTAATGGATAGAGTCGGCATGTCATCCCCACACCTCATTCAACACCGGTCCTAATGCAGTTGAGGGGTGGAAGGGATTATGTGGACAGTCATAGAACACAGTTCTTGAAAAGATGTTTCTATTTATGATTCTGACACCATTTTCAATGTGTGATTTCTCTCCCCCACACTGAGCAACACCAGCTGGGTGTGCTCCAACTCAGCATCAGATCCCATAGGTTAAGGGCTCAGTCCTACCAGACTGTCCACCACCCACTTCAGATGCCAATCTCAAGCCCACGTGTCACTTGTGCTTCTGACAGACTGGCTATAGATAAGAAGTTCCCATGACCTCCTCCTTGGGTTTGATTAATTTCCTAGAGCAGCTCCCAGAACTCAGAGAAATACTTTACTTACTAGATTACTAGTTGATTAAAATGGGGTAAAACTCAGGATCAGTTAGATGGAAAAGATCACAGGGTGAGGCCTGGGGAAAGTGCGTTGAGTATCCATGTCCTCTCTGAGTCCCCCAGTCCCTACATGTTCACCAGCCAGGAAGCTCTCTGAACGCCATCATTTTGGGTTTTGATGGAGGCTGCCTCACAGAGGTGTGATGGATTAAGTCATTGGACAGTGGAGATTGATTCAACCTCCACCCTCTTTCCCCTCCCTGGAGGTGTGTTGGGGTGGGGAGGGGGAGGGTGGGTGGAACAGAACACCTAACCTTCTAGTCACAAGGCTGTCTGTAGGTCACCTAGGGGCTTCCCAAAAGTCACCTCGTTAATAACTTTTATTGCTCTCATCATGTAGGATATTTCTAGGGTTTTAGGAGCTCTGTGCCAGGAACTGGGATGAAGACCACACATCTATTTTATTTATATATGGCAATGTCCCACTATCACACTGGGAGGGTGTGTGAGGTAGGGGAGGGGCACGTAGGCAGCTCAACTCAAGAAGAGCTAACAGAAAAGAGGACTTGCTTTATCTGTGAAGGGCATTCCCAACGACTCACTCTGCCGTCACTAAAACTGGATGTCCTGTCCCTCAGCCTAACCAGGTGCCCATTAGTGGCAGGCCTGCTTGGGGAAGTACCACCAGGAGCGATCTGCACAGAGCCCGGCTCAGAGCGAGTTTGCTGTCCCTGCTCCTGTGCTGCTGGGGCACGTGGCTTCCTCGTGACCTGCCTTTCCCACACCTCTTCCCGCAGCCTGACACCCCCTTGGGAGACAGCAGAGAAGGGACACACATTGACAGAGGATGGATATTCAGGGAGCATTTGGCCCACTCACTAGACGCAGAGGAGGAGGTGGTGAAATGGGTGATGTGGACCACAGGGGGTTTCTCCCACTTTTTCATCCTCCACTCAGTAATAAGGTGTTGGTTTTTTAAATTTGTGGCTCATCATCATCCCTACAAACGGTTAAAAATGCCCTAATCCTCTGACAGAACAGCAGTCGTAAAACAGAAATATATGGGACTCACTTAAGAAAATGAAAAGTCAGGGGCTCCGGGATAAGAAGAGACTAATTTCCAAACAGCCTCCTGGAGAGGTGCAAGCACTAGGACATACCCACATCCCACCCAAGCAGGTGGTCTCCTCACCCTTCCAGCGTAAAATCCTACCTCCCACTTGGGGAGTCCAAGCCCACTGTGACCTTTTCCATCCACCTTCTAAAATGTTCCCTCCTGCTGTGTAAGGGATGAGGACCCAGCGACCGGGACACCAACGAATGACACAGTGGCGACCTTCCAGCCTCATCATTTCCCCGGGCAGCTTTCGAGCTTTCCATTCTTGGATTTATCTTCTGTTCAAGATTTGTGTGCCTGGTAAGATTAGCACCCTGTTGACCTTGCTGATCCAGCAGACATGGATGCCACGGGAATATGTTGGTAAGACAGGACTCTGGCAGGGGACAGAAGCAAACCAGATGCCAGAGCATCCATCACCCTGGCCATTGGGGCTGCCATTTTCCTGCAGTCAAGATACTTCTCAATTCAAGCCCTCACCCTTGATCACTCTCAGGGGGATGTGTTATGGGTTGAACTGTGTCCTCCCAAAGAGATATGTTGGAGTCCTAACCCTAATACCTCAGAATGTGAACTTATCTGGAGACGGGGTCTTTAAAGAGGTATTCAAGATAAAATGAGGTCATTAGGGTGGACCCTAATCCAATAAGGCTGGTGTCCTCAGGTACAGGGGAAGTTTGGACACAGAGCCAGACACACATGGAGGGAGGTCACCATGTAAAGACCGGGGTTATGCAGCCACAGGCCAAGGAGCTGGGAGAGAGGCCTGGAACCAATCCCTCCCTAGAGCCTTCGAAGGACATGGCCTTGTGTCACCTTGGTTTCAAACTTCTGGCCTCCAGAATTGCAAGAGAATAAATTCTCAGTATCCCAAGTCACTCAGTTTGTGGGACTTTGTTGGGGCAGCCCCAGCAAAATGCAGAAGGGTCTAAGTAGGACATTCACAGATGGCCTGCTTAAGCCATAAACCTGGGGTCGATCTTCATCTGTTCCGCTCTACCTGGAAATGCATTCCTCCTTCTGTAAAAAATCCCGTCTCTGCCAGAATGTCTCTCCTTACGACCCCTGGGGTTCAAGGTTTTCTCTCCTGTGGCTCATGCACAACAAAGTCAGAACTTCTCAGCCTGGCTGTCAACCTTTTCATCTATTCACTGGTATTCATTCAACAACCATCTGTTGGCCTCCTACAGATGAGGAAGACATGTGATATGCTCAGAAGAATTAGCACCTTTTACCCCCCAGGCTAACTTGCAACCCAAGCACCTGCCTCCTGGCAGATTCACAGCCCTGGCTTTGCCCCCCGGTGTGAGCCCTTGTCCCAGCTGTCACTTCCATTGATGATGTCCATCTTCAGTCCTGCTCGGCGTGCCCAAGTCCCACTCCTAGTTCTCCTCTTCCATGAAGTCTTCTGAGAGTCCATGTGTTTGTGGGACCCCTTCTCCCCTGTTCTCCCTCAGCCTTTCACTTTCCCCCAGGGCTAGTCCTTATCACTGTCTATATTGAGATCCAGTTACTTGTCTACCTGCTGGTGTCGCTCACTGGCCCAGGACTTCCAGAGTGAGCAGTAAATTCCTCTTTGTGTCCCCAGTACTGTGCCTGCACAGTACAGACACTCACTAGTGTCTATGAATTGCTCACTTGTGAATAGTGAATGGACCAAATCAGTGCCATGGGCTCTGGGGCAGCAGAAAAGCAGGGATGAGTCTTGGCTCCTTTGGGTGGGGCCCAGGGGCACAACCATAGACTGAAGTTCTATTTCTAGAGCTCTGATGCCTTGTTCCTGACGTGGCCTCACCTCCCGGCCTGCCCTGTCTGGCTCATCTCAGCTTTGTGGCCTCTTCCTAGGGGTGGGAGCCCCTGAGACCCACTCCTTTGGGTGATTTTAGATTCTTCCCCACTTCAAATGAGAAAAATAGAGCCAGACACCCTTCCAACTTCCTTCCTTTTTTCCCCTTAGATCCTTCCAAAGGAGGTGGGTGAGTTGGAGGGAGGTTCAGGGGAAGGGGAGGCTCCTTTCTTGCAGAGAGGTTTCAGACAAAGGCTATGTGAATCTGGAATGGATGCAGGGTAGCTACACGTCGGCTGGGTGGACTCAGAAATTCCTGCAGAGAGATCATTGCCACCAAGCCAGACACTTGGGCTTTGGTAGATGGGAGACTGTCACTGAGATGCTCTGCTCCCCAGGTCACAGTTCAGCCTCCTGCTAACAGAGGCCTTGTGAGCAGAAGAAGCTAACCCTCCCCAACCTGCTGGCCACGTGCTCAGAAGCCCTGCCGAGTGGACCCCTAGAAGTGGACTTGGGAGTCAGGGTCTGAGCACGAGCCCTAATTTTCTGAGCTCTTGTGCCCTTACCTGGGAAATGGAGTACGACACACACCTCGCGGGGCTGTTTCAGGTTCATGGAAAGGCCTGGGTTCAGGGCCAGCACTCTACTAACAAGACTCCAGAGAGGCTTCTCCAGAAATCCCAGGGACCAGAGTTTTCCTCCTATTGGCCATCCACTTCCTCATAAGAGCACTCTCATTTTGCTTCGAGAAATTGCCACAGTCTGGAGGGAATGGAATCGGTGCTGATACATGGCCTTCACCCCCACGGGGGGCAAAGACATGCCCTGATCTATGCCAGCAGAATGCCAGCTTCTTGGAACTCAAAACTGAGCAAAGACAAAGAGACCTAGAAGAATAAGCATTTGTTCCATTGCTCCCTGTCCAGACTCCTGCTGGCAGCCCATTCCTGCAGATCCTGCTTCTTGGCATTTGGAAAAGCCTTTGGAGCCTGAGTGCTGGGTTCGACTTCTGACCCACATACTCCGTGAGCTTGGGTGAATCATTTCACGTCTCCCTTTCCCCATTTTTCTCAACCATGAAAAGGGGGATAATGGCAGTGAGGAGCTGAGAACAGGGCACCACACACAGGTGATGGGCTTACCGTTCTTACACTTTCTCAAAACTCCTACTGATTCTGCGAGTGCTCAGAAAAAAAGTATTCTATTTCCAATAAATTCTCTTCAAGTTAACCGGAGTTGATTTCTTTTGTTTGCAACAAAGAACTCTAACTGATTTAGTGGTTAGGAGGCCAAAGAAACACAAAGATAGCTAGGTTATAATTCATGATTCCTGCTGCACCTTGACGAGTGTGACCCTTACGGAGATGGTGAGGCTTCTTTTCCTTCCTCACCGCGACTCAGCTCCCATCTCCAAATGCTGACAGCTTAAGAGTTCTCCGTGAACTCCTGCCCTCACGCATGCAGCTGGAATCTGGAAGCTGCCAATATCGATGATGTCAGAGCCCCCAGCCACACTTCCCTGCTAGGATGTCATGCTGAGGTCAAACATAAGAAGAGGCAACTTGGTGGTGGGTATCACCGGGAAGTGGCTTCCAATCATTAGATATACCTGCAGGCACATGGTTCCTTCTCACGCTGATAAGGGGGTCAGTGAGTGCCAAATGACCCTCAGAAGTGCACCTGTGCAGGAACCAGACTCAGAATAATTGGAAAATTCATGCCCCACTGGGACTTGGGCCTGTCAGTACCCACTGCAGGGAACAGGCAACGGCAGCCGCAGGTCCCGCCTTCCAGACACAAACCACCTTAGCACAACCGTCGGGCTGTCTTACACCTTCGCGCCTCTGCACCTGCTGTGCCCTCCTCCTTGCTTTGCCAGTGCACACAGTCGTCATTCAAAACTCGGCTCAAGTGTCCCTCCTTCATGTTGTCTTGCCCCCCAGAGTCTACGGAGATGCACCTTTTGTGGGCGCCCATGCCTCCCCACCCCTTATCATATTACCCTGTCATCATGCATTTACCTTTTCTTCTGCTAGCCTGTGTGGTCTTAGAGGATGGGGACTCCGTTTGCTTCATCTTTGTATGAACTACCAGGGTAGAGGCAATAAGTATTTGTTGAATAAATGAATTGTTTTTTTATTAGATAAATGACAGAGAAGTTTAAAAGTGAACCAAGGATCGGAGGCAAGGACTGGATCTCTATCTTAGCTTTGAATCTGACAGGCAATGTGATATTAGAATGGTCATGCAATTTCCCTTCTTACTCTTTGGGATCACTCGCTATAAAAAAGGATTATATGGTTCTCGTTCGTCATCAAGCACAGAGATACTATGAGGAGAATACGCTTGTTGAGGTACACTAACTCTCTAACTCTCTCAACTATCACTTTTAAACTTAGGAACTGCTAGATTCATGTTTCTACCATAGTAGAGTACGTGAAACAAAATGAAACCAACCGGAAAGAGGTTTAGGGCAGAGAAAAGAAGTTCAAAGAAAACCAAAGTAATAAAAAAGACAATTTTGGGGGAGCCTGCGTGGCGCAGTTGGTTGAGCGTCTGACTCTTGGTTTTGGCTCAGGTCGTGATCTCGGGGTCCTGGGATCAAGCCCCGCGTGGGGCTCCGTGCTCAGCAGGGAGCGGGCTGGAGATTCTCTCCCTCCGTCTCCCTCTGCTCCTCCCACCCTGTGCTATCTCTCTCAAATAAATAAACAACCCTTTAAAGATAAAAAGGCAATTTATACTCACTTCTGGACAGCATGCCCTGTTCCAGGAGTTGTATATGTGACAGAGAATATCTATTTCTCCCTAGCTCAGGGATTGTGGGGAAAAGCCCAAATTAAAAAAAAAAAAAAAGTCAAGACTAAAAAGAAACCTAAATATGAGTCTGGTAGAGGACACCACGAAACTTAAAAGTGTTTCCTCAGTGTTATGCAATCAAAGGAAAAGAGAGAAATATTTTGATCAGGAAACAGGGCAAGGCTCAGAAGAGAGACGCAAGATAGGAAGTGGAAAGAGTGTGGTTGTATCAGACAGGGTAAGCTAGTGAAGCCGTCATAACAAACTCTCCCTCCCACCCCCGCCCCACAGCTCAGAAGCTTCCAACAGCAAAGATTTACTTCTTGCTCACATAGAGTGCTCACTGCAGGTCACCTGTAACTCAATTTCACGTCCTCCTCATTTCAGGATCCGGCTAAAGGAGCATCCCACATTTGAGAGAAGAACAATGGCTACAGCTGAAACACATCCTGACTCTTAGTGCTTCTCCTGGGAGGTGGCGCCCATGACTTCAGCTCTCATGTCATTGGCTCACGTGAGTCACACGGCCCAGCCTTGTGAGGATGGGGCAAGAAGTACAACCATCCCACAAGGAGAGCAGAAAGTACTTGGAAGAAAAAACAAAATGTAGCAACGTGTTGCCTGGAGTCAGGCTGACTTTGGCTTCCCTTTACTAGCCATATGATCTTGGGGGAGTCCTTACTCTTCTATAGAGGCTGTATGTTGGGGGTTATAGTGCCTACTTCTTGCTGACGACAATTAAAATTGATAAAACATACCAGAATGTGTGCCTTTTTTTCTTCCTTCCTCTGGGTCACCTACCCCTCCTTCTACCATTGCCTTCTTCCTCCATCCTCCACCCTCCGTGCTGCTGACTTCAATGCAATGGATTTGGCAGTAGTCCCCGGTACAGGTTAGGGCAGGAAAGTATTTGAGATCCATCTATCTATCTATCCTGTATCTATCTAGCCACTATTAAGGTAATTGTGTGTGTGTGTGTGTGTGTGTGTGTGTGTGTGTGTGTGTGTGATACACATTGTAAGTTATAAGAGTACAGCTGATTTTTCACATTTTTCTTTGCATCTTTCTATTGTCTGAATTTTTTAAACAATGAGTATTATCCTTCTTTTGCAATCAGAAAAAACAATAAAGGGGCGCCTGGGTGGCACAGTGGTTAAGTGTCTGCCTTCGGCTCAGGGCGTGATCCCGGCGTTATGGGATCGAGCCCCACATCAGGCTCTTCCGCTATGAGCCTGCTTCTTCCTCTCCCACTCCCCCTGCTTGTGTTCCCTCTCTCGCTGGCTGTCTCTATTTCTGTCAAATAAATAAATAAAATCTTTAAAAAAAAAAAAAAGAAAAAACAATAAAGCTATTTCTGTTAAAAAAAAAAACCCAACATGTTACTAAGATCACATTTGAAATCTCCACCCTGAACTGCTAAGTAATTTTACAACTGAAAACTAACAGCTCCATGCTCTTTCCCCCAAATATCTTTAATTCAGGACATTTAAATGTGAGAACAATGTCCTGATGCAGCAATACTATATATGTTGCTGCTTTTATTTTTTTATTTTAATTCCAGTATAGTTAACATATGGTGTTAAGCAGTAATATTTCTTACCATAACCCTGGATGGTTAAGATTTTCAATATAGTTACTTTGGGTGCTTATCGTGAGGATTCATGGGAAAGTTGTAAGGATGAAATCTGCTTCTCCTGCGTCCTTCTCCTATTCTTTGCCCGGAGTCTTCAGGGCCCTGAGGATGTCGGCGCTGCCACCTTACACCCCCAGCTACCCTCACCCCACCCCCACCCCCCAGGACCTCATTGCCCCTGGCCCACAACTGGAATCTAAACTCCCACACCTGTTCCTGAGCCTGGTCTCTGCCACATCAGGAGCAAAGCCATTCAATGTGGCTGAATATTTTCTCAGGGCTTCAGGAAACAGTTGGTTTAATCTGCCTGGATTTGTGACTTTTGCCTTTCCATTGCCAGCTCTTTTTTGTTTCATTCCTCCATCCAGACTGACTATGAATGTTATTGTGTGCCATGGGTTGAACTGTGTCCCACAGAAATTCTGACATGGAAGTCCTAATCTCCAGTATCTCTTAATGTGACTTCTTTGGGGTTAGGGTCATTGCGGATGTAATCAGTGAAGTTAAAATGAAATCATAGTAGAGTAGGGTGGGCCCTTATCCAATGTGACCGATGTCCTTATAAAAAGGGGAAGTTTGGACACAGTGACACACACCTGGGGAGAAGGCCATGTGAAAATGGGAGTTCACAGCCATTAGCCAAGGTACCTCCTTAAGCTAGGAGAGAGGCCAGGGACCCATCCTTCTCTAGAGGCTTCAGAGGGAGTGTGGCCCTGCTGGCAGCTTGGTCTCTGACCTCGGACTTCCAGAGCAGTGAGACGGATAAACTGTGGCTGTTTTAAGCCACCCATTTGTGATCATTTGTTTCAGCGGCCCTAGCAAGCAAATGCATTCTGTGTCCCCTTCTGTCCTGCCACATGCTCTTTCATACGTATCACGGCATGGAAGCATAACACACACAGTCTGTCTCACATCATAAACATGGGGGTCGGGCTAAGGGGAAGCAGGTCAAGTTCCTGGGACCTTCAGGAAAGAAGTCGGGGACTATATTGAATGAGTGTCTCGAAGGTACTTCATCTCACCTCGTCCCACACCAGCCTTTCCAATGTGAGGAAACTGAGGCACAGAGGCATCAGAAACTGACTCAAAAACACAGCTCCAAGCCCATCCTAAACCTTTTGATTTCAATTCACATCCTCCCTGTTACTTCAGCCAGTGAAGGACTGGACGGTGGGGCAGGCGATCCTGGGTTGGATCTCTCTAGGCATCCATTTAATGCGACGGTGTGAAGGGGTCCCATCCGAGGACGGCGCAGCCTCTCAGCCCTACCGCAGGAGGACTCCTGTGAACGACCTCTGCCCCAGTGCCCTGCCACACCACACTAGGCCTTGACCCTCACAATAATAACCATGACAATGATGGCAGTGCTGGCTTTCCCCTACTGAACACCTACTAGGAGGTACGCACTGCCTTAAGTTCTTCAAGGGCATTATCCCATCAGTACAAGGTCATTCCATGGCAAGAGATAGAGTTTTAGGACTGTTGTCTCTGAAATGAATTTTCTTTCTTTCGTTTTTTTTTTTTAAAGATTTAATTATTTATTTATTTGACAGAGAGAGACAGCCAGTGAGAGGGGGAACACGAGCAGGGGGAATGGGAGAGGAAGAAGCAGGCTCCCAGTGCAGGAGCCCGATGTGGGGCTCGATCCCAGGATTCCGGGATCATGTCCTGAGCCAAAGGCAGACGCTTAACGACTGCGCCACCCAGGTGCCCCTGATATGAATTTTCTTATTCCCTGGTTTCTACTGCGTCCATAGCACTAAAGATTTCAGTAATATCACTTTAGCAGACTTCCGCTCAACCTAGTCTCTGGGCAAGAGGTAGCAGTGCTTAAGTGATGTATAGAATTCTTGAGTCACTATACTGTGTACCTGAAACTAACATAACACTGTAGGTTAACTATATTGGAATTAAAGTTTTAAAAACTTAGTGGAAAAAAAAAGGCATAGCAATACTAACATCTGGGAAAAGTCACACCGACATTTCCAGCCAGCTTCTGTGATGCCAGGAGATCAGCTCACTGTTTCTGATACCACTTCCACATATAATGAGAGATGGGGTGCCATGCTAATGAGTGTGGATGGCTCTTTTTAATCAGGGGCCCAGAAAAACGCAAAATCCCTCCTCCCCTCATTTTCCATGCCATTGACTGGGATGCCCCCCCCCCCTTCGTGAATTACTCTGTTCCATGATTCACCATGAATTAACACACACTGCACTGAAATAGTCACCTGTGGCATTGCTGTTAGAATACATTTTGGTGTTATCACTATTCCTTTATGAAATAAATGTTTCTCGTGGCCTATTGGGTGCTGGCTGCTGTGCTGGGTCCTGTGAATACAAGGATAAATAAGGCACAGTCCTTGTTGTCAGATGTTCAAAGTGTAGTGTTATTTATGCACGTGCTGTGTAAAGTTGGTTAAATAAAGAAAGACACCTGGTAAGTCTTAGCTGCAAGACACCATTGATAGGTATAAATAAGAAAAGTCTAATCAAGATGGGATTTTATTTTTAAAGCTGTCTGGATTATTAGAATGAGTGTCTATAAAGACTCTGAGAAGACCCAGTTGGCAGAAAAGTAAAATTGGGCACAGCCAGGACCATGCTTGCATGAAGACAGGACAGAGACCAGACAGTAATTCTGATTATGCATGGATGGTACCAAACAAGCCTGGGATAGGACGTCATGGGCACAAACGCCTGGGACCAGAATCCTGACTTTGCCCATGTACAAAAGCCATTTGCTGAGCAAAGGCAAGTGAGGTTCTCTATCACCCAGTAACGCAAACTGCTTTGTTAGGATCAGGCCAACTGCCGTCACTCGTAACTGAAATAGAATTGTCTTCGTGTCAATCACCTTTGATGAGAATTGGTCTTAGAGGTTTCTTTTCATGGCCAAATTACAGAAAAGAACATTTGCCTTTTTGTTGGGACATCTCCTTCCTTTTCACCTCTCCAAATTCTTCCCGTTGTCTGAAACCCCCCTCCCCTCCCCTCCTTTCTCTCAGTCCTCCCTCATGTCTCTGTTGGGCTGACTCCCTACTCCGTGCTCCTTCATACTCAGGGTTGGTTCCATACGCTTTCAGCACCAGCTGCTTGTACTCTGGTGTCGTTCTTTACTTCTTGTGCATCAGTGGAGAGATGAACCTCCCATCTATCTAATGACTGGAGCTGAGGACCAAGCCCGAATCATCCTCTTAATCAACCTTTTGGTCTGTTCCCTTTCATTGCCTCCTTCCTCCTGTGAATCTCTTTTCTCATCTAGCTTTCTCACTTTTTTTTTCTTCTGTCTCCTCTGTTCCCACCCTTATCCTCTTAACTGAGCAAAGCAATCTGAAATGTTCAGAGGTTTTTGCTACCACGTTTTACTGGCAAACAGGGTAAATATAACAACCTGGGGAAATGATAAAAATTTATAAGAATCTTCCAAAGGAATATAGCCAGGCTATTAGGGTTCTCCATTGAAATTGAAATAAAGCTAACATTAGATCTTTCTTAGCCCTTCAGGCTAGATGTGTCCTTAAATGTGGCTTCTGGAATTCATTTATCACATCATTCTTTTACCACTCCACATCTCCAGTGTTTTCAGTAAGTCTCACATGCTAAAAAATGGGTAATTGAAGATCCCTTTTTAAAAAACAAAAATCAGAAATGGCATCATATTTCTCAGTGTTCCTCTCCTTCAAGTGAATATATGTTAATCCCTGGCACTCTACCAGCAGATAATAAGCTACTTGAAAGTAGGAACTAGATTTTGAACATCTTTCTTAACACCTCACACACTGCTGTACGTTTAAGTTCCTTCTTTCTTTCTTGACTAAGAAAACTCCTCATCGTTCAAGACATCAGCTCAAACATCATCTTCTCTTCAATCTCCCCTCACTGCTCTTTTCCCCTTCCCCTTCTGAAACTCCAGGCAGAATTAACTATCTTCTCCTCTCTGTTCCCTCACTGGTTCATTCACATTTCAAATATGGCACTCATTCCACTTTTTAATATTAGTTCAATGTACATTAGGTTGGTTATAAAATGATCCTGCTCCTCCAGTCGCCTATGAGCTCTCCTGTGGCCTATTTTATATGTACCCACAGCCCCCAGCACAGCCTGTGAATTATAGTAGGTGCCCAACGAATGCTTTCCCAGTGGAATGTTTTGATTGGATAAAACAGAGAGCCATGGGATGATGTTTGTCCTTCCTGTGTTAGAGGAAACACAAATAGACTCAGGAATGAAGGTATCTTAACTGTGCAGCTTTAACTCATACTTTATTGGGCCCCAGCACAGAGGTTCCATCATTATCACCACCACCACCACCATCACCATCATCATCGTCATGACACCCAGCAAACCCCAAAGGAGCAAGAAACATGGCAGATGACAGCATGAATCCTGCCTGTTTTACCTAGATAGCTCTAACGCCTGGGAACCCCAATGGAGAGAAGCAGCAGAGGGACCTGTGTAACTTCCTATGATGTACATGAGCAGAAATCCCTCGAGGAACAATTTCAATTTTGTTTTACTAGTATAGGAAGATACTTCCCCATGGTTCTCTCATTTCTATAAGTCTGACCAATGAGGCACAGATTGCTCTTTTTTCTGGACAACGTTTCCAAGAATGTTTGTCTAGACAATAATCTTGGAAGCTAGAGATGCTGTCTCTTTCTGGAGCAAAGTGTCTCCCACTAAACAAAAAGATTTGGGCTCCCCAAGTTCAGGGGTCCTCTCCTGTGATACAACCTACTACGTGTGCTGGTGGCATCTGGCCCTCTTCATATCACCCAGTGGTACAAAGTGTGAGCCCCCCAGTGTGAATGGGGACTCAGGAAAGTGGCACAAACATGCTGATACTCTGACTATGGCTCTTGCTATGAGTGATAAATTGTTCTTCATTTCTGACCTGGGAGTCTCATGGCTTCTGCCTGCATCCATGAAACTGTGGTAAGTGAATTTGATAGCTGTACATAGGCTAAAATTTCAAACCCCTCACAGCTGCTTACACTTTCACCCCCAGCAGGATTTTCTTGCCTTTAATGTGCCCTGACTTGCCCTTCTGTGAGGAAGACAAACATTGGTCAGTGATAAGCTGCAAAGACTTGTAAAGGAAACCAATCTGAGAGGTAATAATCACACCTCCTAACAAGCTGATGGTATGTGCTGATGTTCCCATGAAAGATGTGAAATAGGGTGAATGATCCTATTGTCTAGGGCAGGCACAGTCATTTTGGAGTCTCTTTATTATACAGGGCTGAAAGGGAGCAGTCACATGTCCCAGTGACTGGGAAGGTCCCTGTTCCTTGATCTGAATGTTTTCAAGCCGCATTTCTTCAACAGTTACTGAGTACTGCTCAGAAGCAGGGTTCTATCTTAATGAGATTTTCCAGAGGTTTCTTGTTCTCTTTGGTTTTATTCAAGCAAGCCACTGTTTGATTCTTTTTAAATCTATCTCAAAAGGTATTTAAGGCAGTAGAATTCAGTAGTGCATACCTTAGAAGAGAGAAGGAGAAGGGTGGGGACATAAAATGAAGCCAGAAATAAGTCTTGGAATCTGTAACATAATTAAATCTATTATGTATGCACCAAATATTTGGCTCTAAGCATTTTAGCAACTGAAGGGAAAAGTGAAACCTGATTAGTTACATAACCTAAAGAGACCGTTAGATTAAAAAAGGGAAACATTTGCACCCGAGAAGTTGGCTTGCAAGAGGAATGTGACAGTCACTGCAGGGAGGTGCAAAGCCCCATGAGGACACTTCTCCCTTCCACAACAAAATCCTAGAAGCAACTCCTATCCTTCTACCCCAACACTCTGAGCAAGGTGAAGCCCCATGTGGCTGGAGAAAGGGAAAAAAGAGAAAACCTATCTTTCTGGGGAAGATGCAGGAAACAGTCATAGGTCCAAAATATTTGAAGGTTACTACTGCTGGAGAAGGGCAGGACAACTAAGAAAATGCAGAGGAAATCTGGAAAGGTGTTAATCAGTGGATATGACACAGCCTAGGAAAGAATCAGTGAGCTTGAAGAGTGGTCAATGGAAATTACTGAAACTGTAACACAAAGAGACAAGAGGAATGATTGAAGAAAAAAGAACAGAGCATCTAAAAACTGTAGGACAATATCAATTTAACATATATGTAATTGGAATTCCAGAGATGAGAGAGAAAGAGAGAAAACAGAGCAAAGGAATTATCTAAAGAGATAATAAAAGAGAATTTTTCAAAAATAATAAAAGAAATCCACCCACAAATCTAAGAAGCTCAGAGAATCCCAAGCAGGATATGAACATGTAAACTTCTTTCTATTACTGCTGTCTTTCTCCTAATTCAAGTCTCCATCTTTATAGCCCAACCTACTCCAATAGCCTCCAGTTGGTCTTCCTGCCCCACTCTTGTCCCCCTACTATGCAGTTTGTAAACAGCAGTTAGAATGAGTTAAAAAAAAAAATAAACATCACTCCCCAGCTTAAAGGCCTGTGTCCCACTGAATTTACATAAAAGCCAACCTGTTCATTGTGGCCCGCCTGGCTCTGAGTCCTCAGCTCCCTGTCTATCTCTCTGTTCCTGCTACTTATTCATCTTTTTTTTTTTTTTCATTACACTCCAAACACAGGGGCCCATTTCTGTCCTACAAACACACTGGGCATCTTTCAACTCTGGGTCCTGGTTCTTGTTTTCCATATGAAACACACTGCTTTAAGAACTGGGCAGGGCTGGCCAATTCTCATCCAGTTTTCAAGTCTCACTTTTTCAACCTTCTCCCCAAAGAAGTCCACCAGGTCCTTTTTACCACATTATTTTACTTCCATCAGGAATTACTCAATAACCACTAAGAAATCATCCAATATCAGAAATTATCCAATTAATCTGTGCACTTGTTGATCTCCTTTCTATTAGAACTACATTTATGCTCTTTGTGGGAAGAGAACACATCTTCCTGTGGCCTCAGTGTTTAGAATGGTACCTGGTATGATTTAGACATTCAAGATTTACTCATTGATTGAATAAGTAATTAGTTAAATTGAAGAATAAATACTCATTAGAAGCATAAGCTCAGAAAAAGGACTTCAAGGTCAAAAGGCACCATCAACTTTTTAGTTATCCATAGTTAAGTACTAGAGATTACTTTTAATTATGTGGGTATACTGCTCAGCTGATAGGTGAAGTCAACCATATGGCAACACATAATTTATTGAGTGATGATAAGCCACCATTTTCATTTTAAGATGCCTCTCATTTCTGATTATTCATATTTTATTGGTTTCCTGGTTTTATTACTACCACCCAGAATCAAATTATTAACAAAGATTGAGAGAATGGACAATATTTGTACAAATATTTGCCTATTTTCCTAACACAACCTTGACCTCATTTTTAAAACTATGTACTGTCTGAACAGATTTTTCAAATGACATGTGACCAAGGCCCAGCCTTCTGGCAGGGGCCAATGTTTCTGTCTGCTATGTGTGTCATTTAGACCTCTTCCACACTCTTGAGTTCACCAGCCCCACCTCACCTGTCTCTGTCCCTTCTGGATGATTCCCTACTGTTGGTCTCTCCTCCAAACCTCTTAACCTCTCTAGAGCCACCTGGAAAATGAAGAGGCAGTGCTATGTGACCTGTTACATTGCTTCCTGCCCTCAAACTCTTTTATGCTGTTTATTCTAAACTCGATGCTTTGTCTCTTCCTCACCCATTTACTTCCATTTTCTGCTGCTCCATTACAGTTGAATGAAAGAGGGGTTGTGTCCCGATCTCTGTCCCTACCTTTTAGGATATTTCTCCCATTCATAATTACTCTTTAGATGATGCTCTACACTTCTGTTGTTGTTCAGATACATACACAGCATTCTATTACATTTTTACAGTTAATCAAAATGTACAATGAAGAAATTTAAAGGATCTTTTTACAGAATCATTTCACAACTTGCTGTGCAACCGTAGCAAGCCCCTGAGCCTTAGTTTCCTCATCCGCAAAATGAGTAGGCTGGACTTTATGATGTCTGCTGGAAACAGCCTATCCTAGGAATTAAAATTTCTAAATCCTGCAGTTTTTGCTTTGCAAGACGAAATTCCAAGCAGGGAGGGGTGAATTCACACCTTCTCCCTCCTCCCCTCCAGTGTCACCTGGATTCTCCCTTGCCCCTTTAGGTTGCATAGTTTTGATACTTCCAACCTCTACCACTCCCTAGGCAGGCCCTTAAAAACTGGCTCAAGAGTGGATAAAGCACTCTCTGCTTCTTTATAGAACAGCTAAGTAGCAAACCAAAAGGAAATCCAGAGATATCAACAGTAAGCCTGTTTCTCTTCAATCCAGGAAAGCAGCAAAGAGCATTTGTCCAGCATTTCCTTCTCCAGAGACACCCACACTGGAGCCCAGAAGGGCTCAGATGGCTCTGCACACACCCCCACCCCTCAGAGATTCCTGTTCCCCGGGGCCCCACAGTCCTTGAACATTGCATTGTCTCCCAGCACACAGAATTTGCTGAACCTAAAGATTGTGTTTAGTGCGAGAGTAATTAAGTAAGTCTCCCGGGTTCAATCTGCTCAGACCCGCTAGAGTCCACGTAGTGAGTCTCGGCTTCAGGCTTGAGGCGGTGCCCCATTTCTCCGATGACTTGCACAGTTACAATGACGGGCCCAGTGCCAAAAAGCACCCCCACCAGGGTTTCTCAAATTCTGAAGTACATGCAAGTCAACACGGGGTCTCACTAACATGCAAACCCTGAGTCAGTAATTACGACTGTGGCAGGTCTCAAGATTCTATATTTCCAACAAGCTCCTGGGTGCTGGGGCCGCTGCTTCTCAGCTGACTACACTGTGGTCATAGGTCCTCGTCCAGAGGTCAGCGCACTGTTTCCCTACAGAGGACCAGATGGTAAATATTTTCAGCTTTGCAGTCCACAGAGCTCTGTTGAAACTACTCACCTCTTCCAACAGCCACTGTAGCCAAATGCAGCCACAGGCAATATATAAACAAATGAGCAGGGCTCTGTTCCAGTAAAACTTTATTTATAAAAACAGATGGTGGGTGACAGTTTGTCAACCCTTTCCCTAGTCTGTCTCAAAGATGAAGACATACGCTCCCCTCGAGAACACTCCACATTGTTGACATCCACAGCTCAAGTCTCAGCACCGTGGACATCCATCCACATAAAGGACCTCTCACGGCAGGCTAAAAATACCATACCTCAACCATGGAATGAAACCACAGCATACAGTATGAAGTATATCTACCACTAGTAATGTCCTTTCTCGTTCTTCAAGGTCTTCCTAAATTCTAAACCCTTCCATCGTTATAAACAGTCTTCAAAAAGAAGGTAAAACAGTTCAAGCTTACGGGTTTTTGCCTTCTTCTCTGAAAGCCACTTTGTTTTTCCAAATGTGTGGAGTGCTGAGGAAAGCATATCTTTCAAAGGTTGTTAACATAAGGTTCTTTCTAATAATTGTTCCAGAATTACCAACCTGTTTGGAATTAAATCCAAGCATGGGGCTGGGATATAGCCCAGGTGGCTTTGAAAACATGGTGATGTTAACATAGAGCATGGTTTGAGAGGATGTGGTTGACTTTAGTTATCAGAGTAAGCTCTTGTTTCCAGAAGTCAAAGCAGATCAGCCATTGTTTCTTAGACAACTTGGGTCAGATGGAACAGAAGCCAGCATACATACTTCATTTCTGAGAACTTCAGAGTTGGTGAAAGATTCAACTTCTCAAAAACCCAGACTTTGGCTCAGATTGTGCATATTTCCATGGCATGTGCTCCGAGGACCCTGATGCTTTTCCATTCAGTAGCACTGGGCTGAGAATCAGCTGCTAGTGTGCCACAGTCAGCCATTGAATGGTAGCACTCAGACCTCCCCAAAGGGTTTTACCAGGTACGTCTCTCTACTGAGCTCTCTTTCCCCCCATCCAACCCCACTCTAAAGTGCCTAAGTAGGCTCTGAAGGCTCGGTCTTTTCACAGGCATTCAAATCAAGAGGGGTGCTTGGGCAATTAGCTGCTCAGATCAAACCAATTTTTGAGAGAAGGCAGATCGACAACTAGTAGTTAAAAATATAAAAATCTAGATACTTGTAATCCTGTTTTTAAAAATAGCTCTAACAATAATGTAATGAAAATAGCAAACAGCAATTACTAGACACAAGATAATCCACCCTATTTTCACTCCCCAAGGTCACTGTCTACATGAATTTTTTCTTATTTACATAATTTTTCTATTGGGAGAAAATAGGTATAAACTTTATGGAAGGCAATTTGGCAACATTAAACAAATATCTTAAGGCCAGATATCTTTTCACATAGTATCTCCATATTTAGAAATTTAACCTAGGGAAAAAATAAGAGTATAGGCATAGATTTAAGTAGAAAGATGTGTATAACAGCATAAGACTGAAAACAATCTAAAGCCCAGCACTGAAGTGTTGATCAAATAAAATATTAAATCCTTATGAAGGAATGGCATGCAGTCATCACGAATGATGGACATTAACTGACAGAAAAGATACTTATATTGTATTATTAAAGAAAAAAGATACAAAATAAATGTATGATAGAATTCTACAAGAAAAACCCAAAACATTAGAAATGTTTTTCCTCTCCAAATTAGAATTTGGAGATATTTAATTTTTACATTTCTACATTTATAATTCTAATTCTTTTTTTTTTTTAAAGATTTTATTTATTTATTTGACAGAGAGGCAGCCAGCGAGAGAAGGAACACAAGCAGGGGGAGTGGGAGAGGAAGAAGCAGGCTCCTAGCAGAGGAGCCTGATGTGGGACTCGATCCCAGGACCCCGGGATCACGCCCTGGGCCAAAGGCAGACGCTTAACGACTGAGCCACCCAGGCGCCCCTATAATTCTAATTCTTAATGAGTATTTATTACTTGGGCTATAAAGTACTACCGATATCCAAATAAGTGTACTTATGATCCTAGTTCAGCTATGATTACACGTTCTGTCTTTATGTTGTTTCTTTTAATGGAGGAATCTTTCCCCTGAGGCTTTAAAGGCTAAAAGCCTTTCCTTATCCCTTTTATAAAACAAGGTAGGACATGGTGCTGAGAAGCCAAGTGACCTTTGGAAGAACTTCAGGGCATGAGAGTAACCTGAGGTCCTGTTTTCCCTGAAATTTCTAGGCCTTATCACTTCCTTTGCTCTTGTGAAGTGATGACTCATTAGGAATGGTAATCCTGGGGTATCAACGAGATTTTGTTTTAATACTCTCTTATTTTCCAGGGTTCTCCAAAGACTTCTAAAGACGGGTTTATCCAGCATTTTATACCTCAGTTCAGGAATCAATTTCTACCCATTTTAATTCAGGGTTGACCATTTGCACCCAGCAAGAGTGCACCCAGGACGAACTGGTTGACATTCTGTGATGTGTCACTCTAGGGAAGAGATACAGCTCACAATGATCCTTTCTCCCTGGCTTCAGGAAAATTAGAATTCCATGATCAATAGGCAAAAAGACAAAAGCTCTCCTGGAAAGCTTCCCTTCTGTGTCCCGTCTTCCACAACTACTGTTTCTTCATATCAGAGCTCTTTGAAATTATTAATCTTTTTCCAGAAGAATCATCTGAAAATGTGTTACAATAACCAACATATGGAAACAACCTAAGGATCCATCAATAGACAAATGGATAAAGAAGAAGTGGTATGTATACACACACACACACACACACACACGCACGCACGCACACACAGGAATATTACTCAGCCATAAAAAAGAATGAGATCTTGCCACTTGTGACAACGTGGATGGACCCTGAGGGTGTTATGTTAAGTGACATAAGTCAGAGAAAGACAAATACCATATGATTTCACTTACAAATGGAATCTAAAAATAAAACAAATAAACAAAAGAAAACCCAGACTCATAGATGCCAAGGACAGGGGTGGTTGCCAGAGGGGAAGAGATTTGGGGGTGTGTGAAATGAGTGAAGGGGATTAAGACATACAAACTTTCAGTTATAAAATAACTAAGTCATGGGGATATAATGTACAGCACATGGGAGATACAATCAATAGTATTGTATTAACTTTGTATGGGGACAGATGGTAATTAGATGTATCATGGTGGTCAGTTCGCAATGTATATAAATGTGGAATCACTATGTTGTACATGCAAAGCTAATAGAATCTCGTATGCCAATTATACTTCAGTAAGAAATTAAATACATAAAAATGTGTTTAGCCCAAACCTGAAGTTTTTACACCATTTTCAAAAGGTGATAATCAACCTTGTTTTAAAATAGATTTCAGTGTCACTTAGATGTCTCTTTGCTAAAGAATCACTAATTAGATGGCAAGCTCCAGTCACGCTTGGGAGGAATTAGAGCAGGGCTTTAATGAAGGCTCCTGCAGGCACAGGAGTGTAGGGAAATGTTTCTGTCCCAAATCTAGTTCTGGTACTACCACAAGGCTTTGTCATGGCTGCTGGGATTTTTGGATGATAACAACAACAGAGACTTCAAGTTTTACTGAAGAACTTAAACTGTCCCCGTGGGAATGTGAAATCAAGTGTTTCAGTTTCTCTTTCAAAAGTAGCCACCCTTACAATGGAGGTCTAGATGCCTGCCCACAAAACCAGACCAAACACTCCACTTGGGCTCCCTAGCCCCTCGTTGAGCTGCTCATAGTAACTACTCAACAACTGTCTTTTCTGTAGAAAAAATAGCACCTGCTAAAAGATAACAGGAGAACTTCTATTCATTCTTAAAAAGTATCTCACGTCATTCCTTCCGGATTGGGGAGGATATCTTTGTTCCCTGAAGCTGTGGCATTGCGTATAAAATTGAGACACCAGATTCTGCATAGTCCTGTTTCCCATAGATAACTTTCCCACTCTGTTGAGCAAATATCACACGTGCTTACAATATTTCCTCATAACTTTGCATGGTTGGTTGAGGATAGAAACGTTCTAAAAGTACTGTGTATACCAAGGGAGGGATGACCAGTGATTTTTTCCTGCATAATCTTTGTTCTTGAAACCATAGCTCCTTATCCAACTCACTTTTCCTGGCAAGAGTCTTACTCTCTTTTAAGATTGCATGCTCATCTCAATTCATGTTGGTTTTCACTCTTCACTAAGTCTAAAGATTTCGGTGGCAACACCTAGAATTAGTTCTGGCCCTCTAGACTGTGAAAGGTAACAGCTTGTGAAATCTGAATGTGAACCTACACTTCCTGTCTTGGTAACTGATCACGGCCTCTTTGCAAAGATTTATTTATTTGGGAAATGATGTCTCTTCTGCAAATTTCCCATTCCAAAGTGGGTGTCTAATGTTTTCCCCATTTCTTTTCTAATTTTCTGATTTGAAAATGTTGAATTACAACAATAGCACCCACATTGTAGCAGATGAAATTATATAGTTACTAATTATAACAAATCTATAGTAGGAATGGTTAGTCCCTTCTCTTCTCATCTATGCTACCTTTTTTGTCCATTTCCAGTTGGATGATACAAGGTAACCATGGCAAATTGCTTGTTTTCCTGTCTTTCCTCCTCAAGCAGAATATGTAGTTCCTGTTGGGCCATTTGGAGATCTTCTGCCTCGTTGGGGGGTGAGAATTTACCGTAAAGAGGATATTGAATGATAAGTGTCCAAATTTGCAGATGTAGTTGGAGTCATCAAGTAAGGGACTCTAACTCTGCTGGGCCAGAATCACCGACCTTGGGTGCCAGTGAGTCCAGTTGTGTGGCTTGCCCTTTGGATAGAAAATTAAGGTGAATGTTCATTAGAAGAACTGACCCCACTCTTGGCTGGGGACCTGAAAAAGGATGTGACCTGATTTTGAGGATTCTCCCTCCCAGTGTCAGGTACTGAGGACACTTTGACAGCCACGAGTTGGCCCTTAAGAGTCTGTTCCATTTTCACTTGGGATGTGGCAGCTCCAGGCAGGTCACTGGGGAGGAAGGCTTGCAGCCTGCAGAGCAAAGTATGGCTTGATCTGCAGGGCCCCCACACTCCCACTGCCATGAGTGGCAGAGTCCCAGCAAGAGAAAGTCTCGGGGGGAAAATGATGCTCCCTTCTTAGAAGGGCACACACCCAAATTCTCAAATAAGGCCCACAAGGAATTATATCTTTCTTCTAGGCTGAGAGGCATTCTGGGGTAGAAAGTGCTGGAGACTCCTTGAGAGAGTAGGCAAATTTCTGCTCTGGAAGCTGAGGGGAATTCTGCTCTGTAGGAAATAGTGTGTCCTTTCACTGAGGGCTGGGATAGAATCTTTGCTGCCTTCAGGAAGGATGAATCAAGAGTGGGGAAGCATCAGACATTTTCCTGCAGGTGGATGGGAACACTTGCACTTAAAAAATCTTTTTCCACAGCGGAAGGGGGCTTCGGATGCCATAAATCGGGGAGGGCCGTCGGGGGAATTTATAAGTCAACTTTGAGAACAAAAAAAGCCCTGCTACTGCATTCTGGGTGTCCTTTGTGTAGAATCATACAATTTCAGGGGGAAAGGGACCGAGTAAGTCACCTTTCCATGCCCTTCCCATTCCCGACACCCAGTTCAGAGTACCTGGATTCATTTCAGCGTTTGTTAAATGACTGATGAGGGAAGGAAGGAAGGAAGGAAGGAAGGAAGGAAGGAAGGAAGGAAGGAAAAGGAAGGAAGGGAGGGAGGGAGGGAGGGAGGAAGGAAGGAAGGAAGGAAGGAAGGAAGGAAGGAAGGAAGGAATTACTGCCTTCTGCCAGCTCTTCGGAGAAGAGGCCAGTCACCCTTCTCGCACCCTCTTCTTTGCACCTGTGCCCCCGGGGCCCTGCCCAGGCTGCTCTCACCTTGTGCTGTTTCCACATGGCTCCCAGTGGCTTCACCTCGTGCTTGCCGTGACGGCCCTCCTCCAGGCACAGATAGCACACCGGGGTTCGGCAGCTCACACAGTACATACTGTAGTTCTCCATTTCGTGTTCGGGGCACGTAGGGAACTTGCGGGCCGCGCTGCCCCCAGCCGCTCCTGCGCCCCCCGGGCTCTTGCAGCCGCCGCCTCCGCTGGGGGCGCCCTGGGCTGAGCCTGGGGATGCTGAGGCGGCCTCCGCGGGAGCGGGCGGCGGCGGCGGCTGCACCAGGCGATGCTTAGCGAAGGGTCCGCGGGATGGATGGCATTTGAGCTGGCAGGCAGCGCAGTAGAGCACGTCGCACTGCTCGCATAGCGTGGCGGCGGGCTCCGGCGGGGTGCGGTCGCACAACTGGCAGATGGCCACTGCAGCGGCTGCGGAAGCCCCGTGCACGGCCCCGCGGCCCTGCTGGTACCGTTGCACGATGGCCTCGAGCAGCCGGTTGCGCTGGAAGCCGCGCAGGCCTCGGTGGTCCAGGGAAGCGCTACGGTGGCACTGCGGGCACGTGATAGAGCTTGAGGAGGACGAGGACAGCGAGGAGCAGGCGGCACCCCGGGCCGCGGCGGCCGAGGAGCCAGGTGGTGCAGGCACCATGGGCAGCACGCGAACCCCATTGGGGGACTTGAGGCTCGGGGTGTAGGAACCATAACCACTGTCCGTCTCACTGTACAAGCTCAGCTTGTCCGCGTGGTCCCCGCCACCTCCCGCACCGCCGCCCAGGCCGCCAGCTGCGCTACCGCTCGCGCCGCTGCAGGCCTGGCCAGCAGCTGAGTCGTGGTCCAGAGGGGGCGCCGCTGCGGCGCCAGCCGGTAGCCCCGAGCCCCGGGAGTGCAGGAGCGGCTGGGGCAGGTGCTGCTCACCGTCCGGTGTCTGCACGGCGATGGTACGAGCGCAAGGAAGGCAGACGTTGTGGGAACAGGGCAAGATGATGGGCTCCCGAAACAGAGAGCCGCACACGGGGCACTTCAGCTCCTCCTCCATCGCGGCGCGGGCAGACCGAGCTGCTCAGGGTGGGAGGTGGAACGACCCAAGCTCCAGAGACAGGCGGAGGGAACCAAGCGTGGTTAGCACCGGAGAGACTGCAAGCGAGGGCATTACACAGGCATGACCACTTCACAGCCCGGGGGCACGCCCCTCTCTCTGTCCTGGGGCCACCGCCCTAGGACCACTGGGGGCAAGAGAAGGGAGGGGGTCCTCACCTCCTGCCCGCGAGGCTTCTGCGCCAGCGGCTTCAACCTGCGGCCAGAGTCCGGAGCCAGTCGGCTGCCCTCGTGATGGCCTGTGAGGCGCTCTAGGTGATGAATCAGCACTAGCGCCGCCGCCGGCTGCGGCGCGCGTCTCCTCTGCACATCAGGACCAGCGGCCCGGCTGCCGTTTCCTAGCTGTTCTGTTTCAACCCCTCTTCTCCGGTGGGCAGCTTCTCAGGAGCTCCCTTTTGCCCCTGCCCCGCCCCAATCAGAGCGATCAGTAGGTGAGAAGGCGGGTGAGCAGGCCGCTTGGCCGTGGGGCTAGGTTCAGCACCACGAGGCGACGGACAGCGCCCAGAGCTTGAGGCGGAGCCCCAGCTCCTAGCGCGCGGACTGAGGGGCAGCCACCTGGCGTGCAGGGTCGCGGCTCCAGCGACTGTATCTGCGGGGCCCGGCCGGCTCGGAGACCTTCGCTCGCCGCTCTCCCCGGTGGCTGCTGGTGCGAACCAAAAGCGCCCTGGGCTTTCTCCCCCGCGGCAAGAATTGACCCGCTTCCTTGGTTCGCTGCTGCCGCTCCTGCGGCGCCTCTGACCTTGGCCGCGCGACGCTGCAGCCAGCGGGCGGAGGGCGAGTGCCCGGCTGGCTCGGGAATCCCCTCCCCGCCTCCCTCTTGCCGCCGCCGCCTCCTCCCCGCGCGGCGTGCTGAGGAGTTGTAATTTCCAGAGCAGAGAGTAGTGGGGGGCGGGGGGAGCCGAGGAGGCGTCAGCTCAGCGAATAAGGGCTCGCCTTTTGCTGCTAGGGGAGTCAAGGGGCAATTTTAAGCGTTTCGTAGAGAGGATAATTGTTAATAATAATCTATTATTTGGATGGAGATTGCATCTTGAATTAGTACAACGCCCCGCCCCGCCCCGCCCCTGCCATCCTCTCCGGTGCCCGCTCCCGCGCTCCCACCCATCACCATAAAAGGGTAGAAGGGAACCTAAAAAGCCAGTTGTTTACAAATGGATAGGTAGCATGGTTTGACAGTCACTTCCTGAATCTATGATAGAGCAAAAAATGCAAGTCACAAAATGTCGGACCGCCTGAAGTCAAAGGGTGAGGTTGTATTTACGGATTGAACCACAAGCCATTTTCTCTCTTGGTTTCAACCGCGGTCTATGCCAGTCGTCCTACAGACTGAGTGAGGACACGAGATGGGATTTCTAAAATGGGACTCCCTGGCGAAACGCGAAAACGCGCCAGTTTAGGCCCCTTGGTCCTTGAAACAGAGCACCCGGAACCCAGTCCTACCCTGCCGCAGATGGGGCGGTTTGGGTCCGGCGGGGAGTCAGCGAGCAGAGGTGTTAGTTTTATGAATGGGGAAATCTCCACGCCAGCCACGAGCTACGGGAACAGCCTCCCACCCGCGGCCCTGGCTGCTTCGTCTGCTCCGCTGTTCTCTCTCAGCTGCCGAGGGAAGGATGGTGGGGGGAGGCCGAGGGCTCGGTGGGTGGGGATAGGCAGAAGGAAGGGCTCTTCGTGCGGCAGGCTCTGCCTACGGAAGTGTCACCAGGCATGAAACAGACACAAATTAGAAAATCGTTTGTTTAGAAATGATATGAATATTGAAGTCACGCCTCCTGCGTTCTCAGATTTTCCAGTACCCCAAACAAAGACAAGATAGGCGCCACAGAGCAAGGCGTGGAGCGTCAGCATCTGCCAGTCACCGGGTGAGGGGGCTGCTGTGGCTGGCGGGTTACAGCAGGAAAAGGCTGCGGTCCTGACTGCGGCTGTCAGGGATCACTCGCACGCAGACCACTGGGGGAGAGGGGTGGCGAGGCTCTCCTGACAGTAGTCCGCCCGGCCCCGAACTTCGCGATTGCCAGCTCCTTTACTGAGCAGTCGCCCCACCCTGAGCAACTTGCTTACGCTTTCCCCGTCCCGGATCTCACATCTGTCAAATGAGTCAAATTATGTATGCGAACTAAATGAAGTAATCCTAAATACAAATTGCATAGCCTACTTCCGGCTTAACATCCTGTGACTCTTTAGTGCGGTTTTGTGTTGAGCCGCCTGGCTCCAGTCTGTCTTAAGGCTGAAGAGCTGGCAGGTCAACCTCGTGCCAGATAGAGCCCCACGGAGCTAAGAGACCTGACTTGACTTCCTTTCAGCTACAGGGGGCTTAGAACAATTATTTAACCAGGTATCAAGGATCCCCAGGTGGGAGATGGTGACAAGCCTGTCCTAATCTGGCTTCTATAGATAAAGCCATAATGAGCTGGATTCTGCCTGCAATGCTTTGATAAGCCTTCAAGAAAGTTCCTACAGTATCAGCTCCTGGATGCCTGGCATGAGTATAGTAGGTCTGTGACTGAATGCACTTGAAGATGCATTTCTTGTGATTTCAGCATCGTGATTGCTCAGTCCAGCCCAGCCCAGCCTCCTGGTGACTGCAAAGAAAGTAATAGCCTCTTTTCTATTGTAAACAGCCCCCTCCCCCACCAAGCAGTCATAAACCTGAGACCCACTCTGTCATT
The DNA here is from genome assembly GCF_023065955.2 of Ursus arctos. NCBI lineage: Eukaryota > Metazoa > Chordata > Mammalia > Carnivora > Ursidae > Ursus > Ursus arctos. The sequence continues at coordinate 250,258 of NW_026623071.1, read as the reverse complement.
TTCAGACCAAGGTAAACTGCTTAGGGGCATGGGGAGGGCTGCTGGAGGGGTATGTAATCTTTCCCTGTACAGAGGACCTACAATTCCAATAACTCTGTCACTCAAGCTGAGCATGATTTTGTTTCCCTTGGGGAGGAAGCTCATCTAATACATCAGAATTGTACACCTATGCATTTCTCACATGTCCTCCATCCCCACCACCTCAGTTCCACGACCTATCAGCTTAGACTTGTACTGCACTGTTGCTAAGGCACTGCTCACTTGGGGGATTGGTATTCCATAGCTGCTTTGTATGAGCTGAGGTTACACAGTCAGTTCCAACATTTCACTGTATAGAATCATAATTACTAACAACTGTCAACATTGCCTATAAAAAGGCCTCTTTCTGTCCCAACTTTGCCACATGCCATAGGTGTAGAAAAGTCTTTTGTTTCTCTGGTCCTTGGTTTTTGGTATGATAAATTTTAAGGGTAGAATTCATTGAACCTTTAATTTCCTTTTGGTTCTAAAAGACTCTGTATGTTAGTTGTTAATCACAATATATCCTACTTTAAAATGACTGATGAAGAAATTTGATCCCAGGATTGAATGCCATATCCATTTTTCTCAAGTCACTTGTATATTATTAAAGGCGGGGGCCATGCAGAGGGTGAGGCAAGTAAGGCTGGCAGGTCTAAGATCAAGGCACTGGCCGATCTGGTATCTGCTGACACCCCTTGCTCATTTCCAGCCTTCTCTTCTTGTATCCTTACATGGATGGAGGAGGGGAGTGAGGAGAGCAAGCTATCATGTATTTCTTATAGGGGTACTGATCCCACTCACGAGGTTCCACTCTCATGACCAAATTACCTCCCAAAGGATTTCAGTATATGAATTTGGGCAGGGGGAGGGGGAACAGAGATGCTCAGTTCATAGCACAATGTGGAAGTATAGTCTCACATATAATCTCATTTAATCTTCACCAACAACCTTGGGTCACCACATTTCCTCAACTTTATGATGTACATATTTTTACATATTGATGTGGCTGAAGTCAGGATGTATCCTACAATTGAGAGATATTTCTCTCACTCCTTACCCTGACCTTGAAAATCTTTTATTAAATTAATGTGCATCTTATAATAGGTTAGAATCATGGAAATATTTTATTATTTCCATTTTATAAGCAAGGAAACTGAGATGAGGAAGCTCAAGGTCTTGCAGCTTGTGGTGATGGACCTAGAACCAGTTTGACTTCAAGTTCAAACATTTTCCTTTAAGCCACAGTTGCTGACTACCCTCTGAGCTTTGAGTAACTGGTGGATAGTAGAGGGGAGCTTAGTAATGCAGATAAGCCATGCTCTCTGTTCTCACTCAGCACTGTTGAACACGAGGCTGTCCAGGCTACTCCCATCCTCCAGGTTGGGTGTGCCTCTAATATGTTCCCAGAAGCACCCTGTATTATTTCTCTTTAGCGTTATCATCATCTGCCATTTTGTTTATGTATCTCTCTCTTCTAGACAAGAAGCTCCTCAAGGATGGAATCGTGTCTGTCTTGTTCCCTGAACTGTGTTTTCCCCACTATTGCCTGGCTCCTACTAAGTTATCTGTCTTTGTGGACCAACTGACTGGCTGTAGGTTCAAAATTATCCATCCCCATAACCTTCCCTGAAAACCATAGCTTTGGTGGAAATCTTTCTTTTTTTTTCTTTTTTTCCTGTAGAAAGTATTGACAGATCCACACGGAAATTTTCTCCTTTTAAGTTTCAGATTCAAATAGGTTACTTTCTTTTTGTTCTTGTGTGTGTGTGTGCTGTTAAAGGCAACAGGCACAAAATGGAGTCACTAATGCTAAGCTGTGTGTCCCCAAACTGAGACTTAACTTAATTGCAATTTTGGTTCTCCTAGAAATGGAGTCTGGACCCAGTCAATCAGAAATTGCCTGATTAGCACTCATTAGGTAGTCTGCCTGATAGAGCCTTGTCATCCCCTAGAGAAAGTCATCTGGTAATAACCAACCTGTGTTTTTGTCTAGTATAACATCCTTGTTCCCGCTCCCTTCTGCCTATAGTCTTTCATTTTGTATAGCTCCAAAGAGCTCCTTTCTATCTGCAGATGGAATGCTGCCCAATTCATGAGTCACTGAATAAAACCAATTAGATTTTTAAAATTTACTCTGTTGATTTTGTTTCTTAGCAATGCACATCTTCTCTTAATATCCTTTACTTCTGATCGTCTTAGTGTTTAATTATTTCTACGTGTTTCTCCTTCCTTTGGTCATCTCCATCTCTATTCTATTCTAAACTACTTATGGATCTCAGAAAGATGGCCCCATACTTAATGCCTGGTTATGAACATAAATCCCTCTAGCGTCATCCTAAGTACTCCATTTCCCATAGCCCTGTTTCTTTTAAAAGAGAAGCATTTGGATACATTGGAATGGAACATTAGTAATTAAAACTCCACAATGCACTGTCTTCAAGGCAGAGAAAAACATTCTGTCATGAGTTTCTTTGTGCTCCAACATGTTTTTTTTAAAGATTTTATTTATTTTAGAGAGAAAGAGAGCAAGAGCACAAGTGAGGATAGGAGCAGAGGGAGAGGGACAAGCAGACTCTGCTCTGAGCATGGAGCTAGACACAGGGCTCAATCTCAGGACTCTGAGATCATGACCTGAGCCAAAATCAAGAGTCAGTTGCTTAACTGACTGAGCCATCCAAGCACCCCCCTCCAGGATGGCTTTTATGCTTAAGTGTCCCAGAAACACACTAGAGGCAGGATAATGTTGCCTCTCCTCCCAAAAAAGTAAAAATAATTTGAATAATTTACTCAAACCAACACAGCAAGTTACAAGTAAAACAATCAATCTGCTTTGTCCTTTGAATTTCAAGTATGAATTAGAAGGGTATTTAAGGCTTTATCAACCAGAAATAGATGCTGTATTCTCAAGCATAAGATTCTCTGAAATTTTTAAATGAAAACTTTTGATATTTTTCTTTTAAGTTTGTGTTTGTTTATTTTTTACAGTATAGAACGATTCAGGAAATTTAATAAAAGTCTACAGCCCAGGAACCATATGGTCTAAAGTAGTTTCAACTTAACTAGAAAAAAGTGGCCACATCTACTGCTAGGTACACTGCACCAATGCTGCTCCGTGGCAAAGTTAATGAGGAACAATTACCACTAGCAGCAAAAAGCATCCTCTCCAGGGCATAAAATTGGCTTCTTCTCCAGAAGACAGATTCTATAAAGGAATCCTAAAATCCAGCCACTTTCCTCTTCAGACACCCTTGACTGGTGCTTAACAGTCTTCTGTTTTAACCTTTTGAGTACCAAATAATGAATGCCCCACACCTCCTCTAATGCTGAGACTCTTCTCAACAGATCAGGATGGTCTTGGAAAGCCCATCCTTCTCTCACTGCATCCTTTGCAAGCAAAAGGGTTTAGAATAAAATATCAGATGAAACAAATTGCCTTCAATTTCCAGGGCTCTTTATATACCCAGAGTATCTTTATACTGCATGGAAACTACTATTATTACCATAAAAGCAATTTCAAATATTTCCCCATGGTTACAAATTTCAGCCACGAAAATTGTAATAATGCTTTATATTTTTCATGGATGCTTTCATATATATTATCTAATCTGACCCTAACAGCAACACAGACTAGCTTGGGAGATGGTGAAACTGAAGGGTAGGCTCCAGCCTTACATGATAGATTCTCCTCAGCTCCGCTAATACAACTTGATCCCAAACCTAGGCACAGTTGTTTAGTCCAAGGGTAGACACCTGACCTGGCTGGGTCACTTAGAATCTTCTCTTCCTAGAATGTAGAAATGGAATCCAGAGAATCTGGATGGGATAGGCCTCTAAGACCAAAATTAATGAGCTGTTGTGATCTTAGGAAAAGCAAAAGAAGCAGAGAGTGAAGAGTGGAGCAGAAATGCAGAGACAGTAAAGAAAGAGAGTCTTCTGAGAGTCCCACAACCTTGCATGCTTCTGACACCCAGCTATACTCCTACCTTCAGGTTACATGAAATGCCCTTTGCCTTTATGGTATTATGATGTCCTTCTTTTTCTTTCAGAAAAGATAGTTCAGAAAAGAGTTCAAAAAGACAAGATTGGGTTGACCCATCTGCTTATTCAAGTGATTAAGGTAATGCCCTTATTTAGTTGGATACTTTGGTCAATTCTGTCTGGATGTTGACATTTTTCTGCTCTCAACCCGTTTTTATTGAATAATAGCCTTGGCTGTTCTTTAATTTTTAGATGCTGTTTTCTACCCATACCTTGACCTCTTAAGCTTCATTCTCCCTTTGTTCTCACCCTAACCATCAACATGAATGGGCCATGGTCTTCCCTTTGTTGGGCTCCATGCTTCCTCTCCCTGACCACAGCAGAAGTCATGGCTCCATCATGTCCTTATTTTCTCCACTCAATATTCTTTTAGACAGGAAATCAGTGGGATGTTAGAATGTATTTGGTAGTGTCTATGTCTACCAGTCTCCCATGATAAAATAAAGGGCCAACCCTCAAGGTTTATAAACAAGTTGGTTAATTGGTAGGAAAAAGAAAGATCAGAGAAGAAATTGTGGACCATTGTGTGGAAGCGCTTTCAAATTCATAGCTTTATTGACCCACCTCCCCAGCAAAGATATACCATGAAAAGGAGAGAACACGTAGGTCCCCAAGCAGGGCATCTTCTGTATGGCAAAGTGCTAGAGATGACTCAAAACCATGTCACTGTCCAATTCATAGCCAAAAGCATTCCTTTATGATAAGAAAGTCACCATACAACTAAGCGGACTGTAGCTTCCTCCTCCTCCTCCTCCTCTTCTTCCTCCTCTTCTTCTTCTTTGCCTTCTTCTTCTTCTTCTTCTTCTTCTTCTTCTTCTTCTTCTTCTTCTTCTTCTTCCTCTTCTTCTTCTTCTTCTTCTTCTTCTTCTTCTTCTTCTTAAGATTTTATTTATTTGACAGAGAGAGAGACAGCCAGAGAGAGGGAACACAAGCAGGGGGAGTGGGAGAGGAAGAAGCAGGCTCCCAGTGGAGCAGGGAGCGTGATGCGGGACTCAATCCCAGGACCCTGGGATCACACCCTGAGCCGAAGGCAGATGCGTAACAACAGCCACCCAGGCGCCCCTGGACTGTAGCTTCTTAACATCCATCATATTTTGACTTATTTCTACCTGAGGATACCTCAGGTTTTAAGAGAAATTTGACAAACCTTCTGAGTTCTGAGGCAGGACAGATATTGGAAGTATGGACTTTGGAGCTAGACTACATGGGTTGGAATCCTGGTTCTAGCTGGGAAAATTTGGGCAAGATGTTAATCTCTCAAAGACTTGGATTCTTCAGCTGTAGGTGGAGATAATAAAAGTATATTCCTCGAAGAGCTGGGACAACTTAGTGAAGTAACACATATAAAACATTAAGAACAGTGGGCTATATGTAGTGTTCAACAAATATTAAGTATTATTACTCTTTTACTTTCCTGCCCTTCCACCCCCAACGTATGTTTATGTTATATTCTCAATAGATACTGGTAATAAGTGAATTGAAAGTAGACTGTTTTGGCTCAAATATAGGACTGTATTTGAGGATAGTAGGGAAAGTGAGCTACATATCTTGTGTGAGTGACAAAGAAAAATGGAAGAGCTATCAGAACCAGTTCTCAGGAAATGGATGTAGTATTTAGGAAAAATACAATCTCTACTCCAGAGGAGCTTAATATCTAAGGCAGATATCACAGTCAGAGCAAAGAAAACACAGAAGTAATGGACTTGCTAAAAATAGAGAACGACGGTTTTCTTTTTAAAACAAAGGAAGCAAACAGAGACTTTTAAGTGCTTACACTATGCATTGATTAAAGTCTAAGAGCATTGATTTGAAAGCTTTTAGTGAAACAATGTTAAATAAAGACATCGTGACCAACTCATACTTTCACATCTTTTATGTAAGTATAACTGGATGATATTTTTGTGTATTAGTCAAATAGTCTCACTATTTTTTAATAATTTATTTTCAGTTGTTTCTCTTCACTCAAGATTCTTTCATTGAAATTCCATACCCATCTGGAAGGGATGGTGGTCGTGGTAGAAACAGAAAGAAAAAAGAAAGTGAAGTCTTGTCTTGTGACTTCCAGATAAGGTTTTGAACTCATGACAAAGACAGTATTTTAAGAGAAAAAGTAATTTTCAAACTTTAAGAAAGTTTTGAGCTTGAAAGACAACACAGGATCAGAGGGAGAGCTGGAGAGTTGAGTGTTGGCATGTCACTAGGAGGGTGTTGCAGACCATTGGCACTGTACTGGCCCCGCATGAAGGGATGGGGAGAACAGACCCTTCATGCAGATCAGGAGATCTGAAAGCAGAGGGAATCAGAGCTTTAATTTTTAGGAGTAGCCTGAGAAGCCACAAGCTTCATGGAGGGCCCATATGGGTGCAAAGGCAGGAGAGCTGAAACAGCTACATGTTGTGTCCAGATGGACAAGGCAAGGCAGCCCAGCTGGGTCCCTGCACTCCCCACAAGTGTTTCAGAAGCACCAGAATGGTTTTTGTGTGGCTTATTATGGCTCAGATCTACCCCCAGAAAACTGGCAAACCTAAAGCAACCTTTTGGTTAAAATCTACAAGAACCATATGAACAGAAGCCAGACTGGAAACCAGATATGTCAGTAGATGCCAATGTGTGTGATGGTGATGGTTACATGAGACTAGAGGCTTAGTGCCCCTTCACAGACACATACTCTCACAGTGGAAAGCCCTCCAGAACTCAAGTTAACCTGAGGGAGGTAAGGTGGGAGGGGTGGGGGTATTTGCCTGGAAATGACTGAGAAAACAGTTAACTAGCAGATAATAAATTTCTATCATCCAGCAAGATGGTGGCTGAAATAGAAACTGAATTCACTTACAGAGACAATAAAAAAGTCACATTTTCCCCCCCTGTTTGCTGTGAGAATCGTACCCTATGCATATATTCCCCAATTTAATCATCACAAAACTCCTGTAAAACGAATTATGATCACTCTACTTTATAGAAAGGAATGTAAAAGATGGAAAAAATTAATTACTCAAGTGTGCTTGAATGTTAAGTGGTGGGACTGAAATTTAACACACGCTTTCTGATTTCATATCATCATCCATTTGAAGATACTTGTGTACCTATTATGTGCCAGGCACCCTTAGTGAAGAAGACAAATATGATTGCGATTTTCATAGAATTTCCAGGCTATGTAGAAGAGATAGCAATTTAATTTTTTAAATTTATTTTTAAATTTTTAAAATTTAATTTGAATTCAATTAATTAACATATAGTATATTATTAGTTTCAGAGGTAGAGTATATTGATTTATTAGTTGCATGCAACCACCAAGGGTTCATTACATCTTGTGTGCTCCTTAATGCCCATCACCCAGTTACCCCATTCCACCACCCACCTCCCCTCCAGCAACCCTCAGTTTGTTCCCTATAGTTAAGAGTCTTTTATGGTTTCCCTCCTTCTCTGATTTTGTCTTATTTTATTTTTCCCTCCCTTCCCTAAGATCCTGTTTTCTTAGATTCTACATATGAGTGAAATCATATGATGATTGTCTTTCTCTGACTGGCTTATTTTGGTTAGTATAATACCTTCTAGTTCCATCCACATTGTTGCAAATGGTAAGATTTCATTTTTTGATGGCTAATATTCCATTCCAATATTTTATATATATATATATGTATATATATATACATATATATATTCTTCTTCTTCTTCTTCTTCTTCTTCTTCTTCTTCTTCTTCTTCTTCTTCTTTTTGAGCTGTAACTTCAGTTTTATTAAAATGTAAAAGAAAAATTATGACAATGTCAAATCTCGGGACTGAGCTTTATTTTGTAGCATATTTTGGTTTTTGTATTATTTAAAAATAAACAATTTTCTTGTATATTTCTTTTAGGAATAAAGTTCTTACTTTAAAAATCCCTAAAATTCTTTTTTTATAATGATTTTTTATTATGTTATGTTAGTCACCATACAGTACATCCCTAGTTTTTGATGTAATGTTCCATGATTCATTACTTGCATATAACACCCAATGTACCATGTAATACGTGCCTTCCTTAATACCCCTTACTGGCCTATCCGGATCCCCCACACCCCTCCCCTCTGAAGTCCTCAGTTTGTTGACCAGAGTCCATAGTCTCTCATTATACCACTTCTTCTTTATCCATTCATCTGTCAATGGACATCTGGGCTCTTTCCATACTTTGGCTCTTGTGGACATTGCTGCTATAAATATTGTGGTGTAGATGCCCCTCTGAATCACTATGTTTGTATCCTTTGGGTAAATACCAAGTAGTGCAATTGCTGGATCATAGGGTAGCTCTATTTTTAACTTTTTGAGGAACCTCCATACTGTTTTCCAGAGTATCTGTACCAGCTTGCATTCCCACCATCGGTTTAAGAAGGTTCCCCTCTCTCCCCATCCTTGCCAACATCTGTTGTTTCCTGACTTGTTAATTTTAGCCATTCTGAATGGTGTGAGGTGATAACTCATTGTGGTTTTGATTTGTATTTCCCTGATGGCAAGTGATGTTGAGCATCTTTTCTTGTCTGTTGGCCATTTGTATGTCTTCTTTGGAGAAATGTCTGTTCATGTCTTCTGCCCATTTCTTGATTGGATTATTTCTTTCTTGGGTGTTGAGTTTGGTAAGTTCTTTATAGCTTTTGGATACTAGCCCTTTATCTGATAAGACATTTGCAAACATATTCTCCCATTCTGTAAGTTGTCTTTTACTTTTGTCGATTGTTTCCTTTGCTGTGCAAAAGCTTTTTGTCTTGATGAAGTCCCAATAGTTCATTATTGCTTTTGTTCCCCTTGCCTTTGGAGACACGTCAAGCAAGAAGTTGTGACTGAGGTCAAAGAGGTTGCTGCCTGTATTCTCCTCTAGGATTTTGATGGATTCCTGTCTCATATTTAGGTCTTTCATCCATTTTGAGTTTATTTTTGTGTATGGTGTGAGAAAATGGTCCAGTTTCATTCTTCTGCATGTGACTGTCCAATTTTCCCAGCACCATTTATTGAAGAGACTGTTTTTTTTTTTTCCATTGGATATTCTCTCCTGCTTTGTCAGAGATTAGTTGGCCATAGAGTTGAGGGTCCATTTCTGGGTTCTCTATTTTGTTCCATTGATCTATGTGTCTGTTTTTGTGCCAGTACCATGCTGTCTTGATTACAACTTTGTAATAGAGCTTGAATTCCAAAATTGTGATGCCACCAGCTTTGGTTTTCTTTTTCAACAATTCCTTGGCTATTCAGGGTCTTTTCTTGTTCCATACAAATTTTAGGATTATTTGTTCCACCTCTGTGAAAAGTGTTGATGGTATTTGGATAGGGATTGCATCAAATGTGTAGATTGCTCTGGGTAGCATAGACATTTTAACAGTATTTTTTCTTTGAATCCATGACCATGGAACATTTTTGCATTTCTTTGTGTCTTCCTCAATTTCTTTCATAATTGTTCTATAGTTTTCAGAGTATAGCTCCTTTACCTCTTTGGTTAGGTTTATTCCTAGGTATCTTATGGTTTTTGTGCAATTGTAAATGGGATCAATTCTTCAATTTCTCCTTCTTCTGTCTCATTGTTAGTGTATAGAAATGTTGATTTCTGTGCATTGATTTTATATCCTGCCACTTTGCTGAATTCCTGTATGAGTTCTAGCAATTTTTGAGTGGAGTCTTTTGGGTTTTCAACATAGAGTATCATGTCATCTAAGAAGAGTGAGAGTTTTACTTCTTTGTTGATTTGGATGCCTTTTATTTCTTTTTGTTGTCTGATTGCTGAGGCTAGGACTTCTAGTACTATGTTGAACAGCAGTGGTGATAGTGGATAACCCTGCTGTGTTCCTGACCTTAAGGGAAAAGCTCTCAGTTTTTCCCCATTGAGAATGATATTCACTGTGGGTTTTTCATATATAGCTTTTATAATATTGAGGTACGTTTCCTCTATCTCCACACTGCAGAGAGTTTTAATTAAGAAAGAATGTTGTATTTTGTCAAATGCTTTTTCTGCATCTATTGAGAGGATCATATGGTTCTTGTCCTTTCTTTTATTAACGTGATGTATCACATTGATTGATTTGAGGATTTTGAATCACTCTTGGGACCAAAGAATAAATCCCACTTTGTCGTGGTGAATAATCCTTTTAATGTACTGTTGGATTTTATTGGCTAATATCTTGATGAGGGTTTTTGCATTCATGCTCATCAGGGATATTGGTCTGTAATTCTCCTTTTTGGTGGGGTCTTTGGTTTTGGGATCAAGGTAATGCTGGCCTCATACAATGAATTTGGAAGTTTTCCTTCCATTTCAATTTTTTGAAACAGCTTCAGAAGAATAGGTATTCATTCTTTTTTAAATGTTTAATAAAATTCCTCTAGGAGGCCATCCGGTCCTGAACTCATTTTTTGGGAGATTTTTTATTACTGCTTCAATGTTTTAGCTGGTTATGGGTCTGTTAAGGTTTTCTATTTCTTTCTATTTCGGTTTTGGTTGTTTATATGTTTCTAGGAATGCATCCATTTCTTCCAGACTGCTTAATTTGTTGGCATATAGTTGCTCATAATATGTTCTTATAATTATTTGTATTTCCCCAGTGTTAGTTGTGATCTCTTCTCTTTCGTTTATGATTTTATTTATTTGGGTCCTTTCTCTTTTCTTTTCAGTAAGTCTGGCCAGGAGTTTATCGATCGTATTAATTCTTTCAAAGAACCAGCTCCTCGATCTGTTCTACTGTTCTTTTGATTTCTATTTCATTGATTTCTGCTCTGATCTTTATTATTTCTTTTCTCCTGCTGGATTTAGGCTTTATTTGCCTTAATAAACATATCCTGCTTCCTTAGGAGTAGGGTTAGGTTGTGCATTTGAGAATTTTCTTGTTTCCTGAGAAAAGCTTGTATTGCTATATACTTCCCTCTTATGACTGCCTTTGCTGCATCCCAAAGGTTTTGAAGAGTTGTGTTTTCATTTTCATTTGTTTCCATGAACTTTTTAAAAAGATTTTATTTATTTATTTGACAGAGACAGCCAGCAAGAGAGGGAACACAAGCAGGGGGAGTGGGAGAGAAAGAAGCAGGTTCCTAGCAGAGGAGCCTGATGTGGGCCTCGATCCTAGAATGCCGGGATCACACCCTGAGCCAAAGGCAGACGCTTAATGACTGCACCACCCAGGCACCCCTCCACGAATTTTTCTTACTTCTTCTTTAATTTTCTGGTTGACCCATTCACTCTTTAGTAAGATGCTCTTTAACCTCCATGTATTTGTGTTCCTTCCAACTTTTCTCTTGTGATTGAGTTCCAGTTTTAAAGCATTGTGATCTGAAAATGTGCAGGGAATAATCCCAATCTTCTGGTACCAGTTGGGACCTGATTTGTAACCCAGTATGTGATCTATTCTGAAGAATGTTCCATGTGTAACTCAAAAAGAATGTATATTCTGTTGCTTGAGGATGAAATGCTCTGAATATATCTGTGAAGTTCATCTGGTCCAGTGTGTCATTCAAAGCTCTTGTTTCCTTGTTGATCTTCTGCTTAGATGATCTCTCTATGACAGTGAGTGGAGTGTTGAAGTCCCCTACTATTATTGTATTATTATGAATGTGTTCCCTTAATTTTGTTATTAATTGGTTTATGTAATTGGTTGCTCCCAAGTTAGGGGTATAAATATTTACAATTGTTAGTGCTTCTCATTGGATAGACCCTTTTATTATGATATAGTGTCCTTCTTCATCTCTTATTACAGTCTTTGGTTTAAAATTTAGTGTGTCTAAGGATTTCTACCCCAGCTTTTTTGTGGTGTCCATTAGGATGATAAATGGTTATCCACCCTCTCACTTTAAATCTGGAGGTGCCTTGGCTTTAAAGTGAGCCTCTTGGAGCACCTGGGTGATTCAGTTGGTTAAGCATCTACCTTTGGCTCAGGTAATGATCCCAGGGTCCTGGGATCGAGCCTGGGGTCATGCTCCCTGCTCAGCAAGGAGTCTGCTTCTCCCTCTCTCTCTGCCCCTCCCCCTGCTTGTGCTCTCTCTCTCTCTCTCTCAAATAAATAAATGAAATCTTTAAAAAAATAAAAATAAAATCTCTTATAGAGTCTCACGTAGACAGCATATCAATGGGTCTTGTTTTTTTATCCAGTCTGATACCCTGTGTCTTTTGATTGGAGAATTTAGTCCATTTGCATTCAGAGTGATTATCAAAAGATATAAATTAAGTGCCATTTTATTACCTGTACAGTCACTGTTTCTGTAGATTGTTTATTTCTGTTCTTTGTTACTTTTGGGCTCTCTCTTTGTTCAAAGAATCCCCTTTAATATTTCTTGCAGGGCTGGTTTAGTGATCACAAATTCTTTTAGTTTCTGTTTGTCCTGGAAGCTCTATCTCTCTTTCTATCCTGAATGACAGCTTAACTGGATAAAATAATCTTTGCTGTATATTTTTCTCATTTAGTACCTTGAATATACCTGCCAGTCCTTTGTGGCCTGCCAGGTTTCTGTGGACAGGTCTGCTGCCAGCCTTATGTTTCTACCCCTGTAGGTTAAGGACCTCTTGTCCTGAGCTGCTTTCAGGATTTTCTCTTTATCTCTGAAATTTGCAAGCTTCACTATTATATATGGAGGTGTTGACCTATTTTTATTGATTTTGAGGGGGGTTCTCTGTGCCTGCTGGACTCGAATGCCTGTTTCTTTCCTCAGATTAGGGAAGTTCTCAGCTATGATTTGTTCAAATAAACCTCTGCCCCCCCCCCGGACCCCAATTATTCCAACATTGTTTTTGTTTTATGGTATCACTGATCTCTCAAATCCTCCCCTCATGATTCAGTAGTTGTTTATCTCTCTCTTTTTTTAGCTTCCTTATTCTTTTTCATTTTGTCTTCTATATCACTGACTCTCTCTTCTGCCTCATTTATCTTAGCAGTTAGAGTCTCCATTTTTCATTACATCTCTGTGATAGCCTTTTAAAATTTTAACCTGATTAGATTTTAGTTCTTTATTTCTCTAGTAAGAGATTCACTAGGGTCTTCTATGCTTTTTTCAAGCCCAGCTAGTATCTTTATAATCATTGTTTTGAATTCTAGTTCCAACGTCTTACTTATATCCATATTGATTAAATCTCTGGCAGTGAGTATTGCCTCCTGTTCTCTTTTGGGGTGAGTTTTTCCATCTCATCATTATGTCCGGAAAAGAACAGATGAAAGAGAGAGAAAATACAAAAATAGCAACAAAACCACCAGAAATATATACATTAAGCAAATCAGAAAAGAACAGAAATTTTTAAAAAGAGAGAAAAAAATCCAACAAGAAGTAGAACAGAACACAACAATAAACAAGATCATGGGTGTATTTTGGTCTGTTTGTTAGAAGAAACTAGATCCCAAGATGGGAAAGAAAGAAAAACATAAATATACAAAAATAAAATTGAATACAATGAAAGGAAACCAAAAATGAAAAATAGATTAAAAAATGTAAATGTAAAAATGAACATTAAAAAAGACTTAAAACAAGAATTGATAAAATAAAGAAATAGCTGAAAAGGAAAAAAATACAAAACTGAAAGACTAAAGAATAATAAGAAAAAAACACAAATTCTATATACTATTTTCCCCTAGCACTGGAGTTTTTCAGTTCTGTGTGATCAGTAAACTTGGTATTAGCTGGATGCTCCTGCTGGTCTTCTTGGGGAGGGGCCTGTTGCACTGATTCTCAGGGGTCTTTGCCCTGAGTGGAACTATACCCCTCTTCCCAGGGGGCTGGGCTCAGTGGAAGCAGCTCTGGATAGCACAATGTGGTGCTGTTTTGCTGAAGGCTTTTAGCACCAATTTGGGGGATGAAATGGTGGTGCCCAGATCTCTAGCCCTGGAGCTGAAAGTTCAGCCCCCATTATTCAAGTGCACCCCCATAGAAATGCAGTCAATCACTCTTGTCTCCCTGGTTTCCAACCACACTCTGTTCACCCAGCCAGTGATGGAGAGTTTTTATATCAGACATGCAACCCTGTTTGGACTCTCCAAACTTTATGGACTCCTGCGGCCTGCACCCACACTGCTCCTCCTGGGGGAAGGAGGGTGGTCTCACTGAATTCTGCCTCTTGCTGGGCCCCTGCCTGACCAGGCTGGTTTATAGCAACACCAAGCAGAAAGCTGGCACCTGGACTCACTGTTTGCAACTGGCTTCCTCACTCTAATGCTTGGGAACTCTGCCACACTCAGGCACCCCTGTTCTTTTTGTGATCTGGGGGATACTGGGACCACACTGTCCTACTAGGATTCCACCCTGCTTTGCCTCCTGAGCACCTTTCAGGCAGGGATGTCCTTCACCAGAGCAGACTTCTAAAAGTTCTGATTTTGTGCTCTGCTACTTTAAACACTTTCTGGTAGCCTCCTTAAGCCAGCTCCCTCCCCAGGATGGTTTCTCTTCTGATATATCACCTTGGATTCATGTCTCTGCACCTCCTACCTTGCAAAAAGTGGTCGCTTTTCTATTTGTAGAGTTGCAGCAGTTCTTTTCTCAGCTCTCTGGTTAATTTCACAGGTGTTCAGAATGATTTGACAACTATCTAGCTGAATTCCAGGGACCAGATGAAATTAGGGTTCCCTACTCCTCTGCCATCTTAGCTCCAGATGAGATAGTAATTTAAAATGTGTAACAGGTATGATCTGGAGCATTTTTGTCCCCTGAAATCTAGATATTTTTATTCAAATTCCACATCTCTCGAAAGCCCAGATCTCTTTACAGAGTTTTACAGAACTCACAGAATGCTGACATTCTCAATGTCATCTCTGTCTGTGGCCATCTGCTAAAGCACAAGTCATTCTTACTCTTTGCCCATGTCAAACTGGACATGATACCGAGCACTTCTTGGGTTTCCTAAAACCCCCTTCTCTCTTCCAACTCTGAGCTAATAGTTTGATGCAAGACTTGAATCCTTTGAACCTGTGGTTTGCTGGTATGGCTGAACTTCTGCTCTGAACTGCTGTCCTGACCAAAGGGGTCAAGTCCTGGTGCTGCTATGGCACAACCCTGCTCCTCTCATCCTCATCCACTCCATCTTTATGTGAGCAGGTGGTTCAGCTCACCTAAGAGTCTAGAAGCAGGTGATAGGGCACTAAGAGCTGTGGGACAAAGTCAAATGATCTAACCTACATGTAATTGGAGGTGCAGAGGGAAAAGAAAGAGCAGGCCAGACTGTGATCACTCAAGGGTGTATATTGCAAACCCTAGGGCAACCACTAAAAATGAAATATAGTGGAATAACTAAGTTAATAGTGGAGGTAAATGGAATCATTTTAAAAATTCAAAAGAAGACAGGAAAAGAGGAAAAAGAACCAAAGAGTAGATGGGACAAATAAAAAACAAAGAGCTAGATGGTAGATTTAACTCCAATCATATTAACAATTGCATTAAAGGTCAATGTTCTAATCACTTCAATTAAAAAGCAAAGATTGCCAGATTGAACTTAAAAAGCCAGAAACCTACTTTAAATTTAAAAACATACAAGTAGGGGTGCTTGGGTGGCACAATTGGTTTAGCATCAGACTCTTGGTTTTGACTCAGATCATGATCTCAGGGTCCTGAGGTCAAGCCCCATGTTGGGCTCCATGCTCAGCAGGGAGTCTGCATGAGAGTCTCTCTCTCTCTCTCTCTCTTTCTCTCTCTCCGTCTGACCCTCCCACTTGTGCTCTCTCTCAAAAAAAAAAAAATAAGGCTTAAAAAAAATAAAGACACACAAATAGATGAAACATCAAAGTAAATTGAATCATGATATTGTACACCTGAAACTAACATAACACTGTATGTTAATGATACTGGATTTTAAAAATTAATTAAAAAAGAAAATTAAAAGGCCTATACATTCAGACATAGTACATTCAGAATGAAATATTAGCATAAACAAAGGGGAATATTATATAGTCAGAAATGGTAAATTCAAGAAAACATAACAGTCCTAAATGTGTATGCAGAGTATATTAACAGAGCTTCAAAATATATAAAGAAAAAACAGAAAGAGTTGAAAAAGAAATAGTCAAAAATCTACAATTATAATTGGAATCTTCAACACTCCCCTCCAATGAATGAAGCAAATAGACAAAAAATCAGAGAGGATATAGAAGATTTGAGCAATACTATTAACCAACTTGATCTAATTGATATTTATAGAATAACACATCCAACATCAGCAGAATACAGTATCTTTCCAAGTGCACATAAAAGACTTACCAAATAGTCCATACTCTGAATTATAAGAAAAAATCTCCATACATTATAAAAAGATTCTTGTCATAAAAACTGTGTTCTCTGATCACAGTGGAATTATGTTAGAATGAATAATAGAAAGATTTCTGTAAAATTCTTCTTTCTGAAAAAAGATTATACTTTTAAGTAATCTCTACACCCAAAGAGGGGCTTGAAATCACAACCATAAGATCAAGAGTCACATACTCTACTGACTGAGCCAGCCAGGCATCCCAATCTCTGGAGAATTCTTAAACACTTGGAATCTAAATAACACACTTCTAATTCCATGGGTCAGAGAAAAGTCAAAAGGGAAATGAGTATTTTGAACTGAATGGAAATAAAAATACAACATATCAAAGCTGTGGGATGCAACTCAGACAGAAAGTGGTGATTAGAGGAAAACTTACAGCACCAAATGGCTGTATCAAAAAGGAAGAAGCAACTTAACCAATGACCTAAACTTCACCTTAAGAAACTAAGAAATAGAGCAAATTATAACCAAAATAAGCAGAAGATAGGAAATAATGATGGTGAGAGCAGAAATCAATGAGATAGATTACAGAAAAATAATAGATGAAATTAAAATCCAGAAGTTGTTTCCTTAAGATCAATAAAATTGATAAACTCCTGGAAAGACAAATCTGCAAAAGAGAGAAGAAACAAATCACCAGCATCCGGAATGAGAGAGGGAACATCACTATAAATCCCTAGTCATTAAAGAAAAAAGGGGTGGAGCACCTGGCTGGCTCAGTCAGTTAAGCATAAGACTCTTGATTTCAGCCCGGATCTTGATCTCCAGTCATGAGTTCAAGCCCCATGTTGTTAAAAAATGGGGAGGGGGATTATTGAGAACAATTTTATGCCAATTAACTTTATAACTTAAATGAAATGGATAAATTCTTTAAAAGACACAAACTACTCAAGAAGAGATAGATAATGATTAGACTTGTATCCATGAAATAAAATGACTTCATAGTTAAGAACTTTCTCATAAAGAATACTTCAGGTCTAGACAGCTTCAGTGGTGAATACTACCAAAAATATAAGTAAGAAATTTTACCAAAAATTTAAGAAATAATAGCAATTTTATATAAACTTTTCCAGAAAACAGAGAAGGCAACACTTTCCAACTCATACTACCAGACTAGAATTACCCTGATGCCAAGACAAGGCAAAGATCTTACAGGAAGAGAAAGCTTCAGACCAACATCTTTCATGAACACAGTAGCAAAAATCCTTAACAAAATTTGAACAATTCAAAATCCTTCCATATATAAAAAGAACAGTACTTCATGGCCAAGAGGGCCTTTCCCCCAAAATGCAAATCTTTTTGAACACTAGAAAATTAATCAGTACAATTCATCTATCATTAATACTAAAAAAGAAAAAACCAATGATCATCTCAATAAAAGAAGAAATAGCATTAAAGAAAGAAAGAAATGTAGGACCCACCCATGATTAAAAATTCTAGGCAAACTAAGAATGGCAGGAACTTCTTTAACCAAAGTACATCTATGGAAAAACAGCATACTTAATGGTGAAACACTGAATGGTTTCTCCTTAACCTCAAGAACAAGGACAGAAATATTTTTTACCACTTCTATTCAATACTTTACTGTGGTCCCAGTCAGTGCAATAAGCCAGGAAGAAGAAATTAAAGGCCTACATATTAGAAAGGAAAAAGTTAAACTTTTTAAATTTGTTGATGACATGATCATTGACAGAAAATTCCAAGGCATCTACTGAAAAGCTACTAGAACTAAGTGGCTTTAGCAATGTTCCAAAGGTCAAGATACAAAAGAAATTTTTTAAAAAGATTTTACTTATTTATTTGAGAGAGAGAGAGAGTGCAAACAACCAGGGGGAAGGGGCAGAGAGAGAGGGAGAAGCAGACTCCTTGCTGAGCAGGGACTCTCTATGTGGGGCTCGATCCGAGGACTCTGGGATCAGGACCTGAGCTGAAGGCAGCTGCTTAACGACTGAGCCACCCAGGCACCCCAAAATATAAAAATGAGTTGTATTTCTATATGCTAACAATGAATAATTGGACATTAAGAAGCTGAAACACCATTATATAAGCATCAACAAATTAAATACTTAGGGAAAAGTTTAGCAAAATATGTGCAAGACGTCTACACTGAAAACTATAAAACACAGTTGACAGAAATTAAAGAAGATCTGAATAGAGAGATATACTGTGTCCATGGATTGGAAAACTCAATATTGTTGAGATATCATTTCTCCCCAAATTCGTTTATAGTTTCAATGCAATCTCAGTAACAATTTCTGAAGAGCTTTCTCGTAGAAGTTGAAAAGCTGATTCTAAAATTTATACGGAAACACAAAAGATCTCAAATAGCCAAAAGAATTTTGAAAAAAGAATGAAGTTGAGAGATTCACACTACATAATTTAAAGACTTATTCTAAAACTACAGTAATCAAGACAATGAGTATGGCTAAAAAATAGGTATAGAGGTAAATGGAACAGGATAGACTGACACATATGTGGTCAGTTGATTTTTTTTACAAAGATACAAAGGCAATTCGATGGAGAGAGGATACTCTTTTACTAAGGGTTCCAGAACAACTGAATATTCATATGCAAAAACAAACCCTTATCACTACCTTGCATCATATTTGATTAATTAATTTTAAGTTGATCATAACCTTAAATAAAAGTTACTGTGATAAAACCATTAGAAGAAAAGTTTTGTGACCTTCAGTAGGCATAGATTTTTTTAGATGGACAGAAAAAGCACAAACCATTAAAAATGTTGATAAATTGGGCTTCATCAAAACTAAAAATTCCTGTTCTTCAAATGACACTGTTAAGAAATAAAAAGACAAGCCACAGACTGGAAGAAAATACTTGGAAAATATTTAGTTGATAGAAGACTTGTATCTAAAACATTCCAATAAAAAAAAAATGGGCAGAGGCGCCCGGGTGGCTCAGTCATTGGGCGTCTGCCTTCAGCTCGGGGTGTGATCCCAGAGTCCTGGGATCAAGCCCCACATCAGACTCCCTGCTCCACTGGGAGCCTGCTTCTTCCTCTCCCACTCCCCTTGCTTATGTTCCCTCTCTTGCTTGCTGTCTCTTTCTCTGTCAAATGAATAAATAAAATTAAAATAATAATAATAATAAAACAAAATAAAAATTAAAAAAATGAGCAAACAGTTTGCATAGACCCTTCACCAAAGAAGATACACAGATGGCAAATAAACACATGAGAAGCTGCTCAACAACATTAGTCATTAGGGAAATGCGGACAAAAATCTCATGAGATACTACTGCATGCTCACGTGAATGGTTAAAATTTAAGTCTGACAATATGAAATGTCAATGAGGGTGCCTCAGACATTTCTGGTGAGAATGCAAAATGGAACAGTCACTTTGGAAAGCAGTTTGGCAGTTCCTCATAAGTTACATAAATATATCGTACAATCCGCACTTTCATATTTACCAAAAGAAACAAAAATATATGTCTACACAAAGATTTTTATGCAAATGTACAGAGCAGCTTTACATGTGATAGCCAACAATTGAAAACAATCCAGACCAACATCAGCAGGTGCATAGATAAATTATGACATGCACATCTGATGGAATATTACTCAGCAATGAAGAATGCGCCACAGAGGCATGCAACAACAGATGAATCCTAAAAGCATTGTGTTCAGTGAAATAAATCAGACACAAAAGTCTATCAATTCTATGTTTCATTTCTATGACATTCTAGAAAGGCAAAAATATGATAGGAACAGAAAACAGCTCTGGGACTGGGGATGGAGGAAGAGAATTAAATGCACGGGAAACTTACGGAGGGATGGAAACATTTTATATGTTGATTATTATGGTGGTTGTATGATTGAATAAATGTCTCAAAACTCATTGAGCTGACCACTTCAAAGAGGTGAATTAATTTTATGTCAGTTATATCTCTGTTGGTTTTCTATTGCTGTAACAAATCACCACCAACTTAGCAGCTTCAAAGACCCATTGGGCTCACAGTTCTGTAAGGCAGATGTCTAGTATTCTGTGACTGGGCATCCCAAGGCTGAAACCATGGGGTCAGCCAGGCTGAGTCCTTGTCTGGACACTCTGAAGGAAAATCCTCTTCTAAGCTCAGTCTTGTCATTGACAGAATTTAATTCCTTGTAACTATAAACACGAGGTCCCTATTTCCTTGCTGGCTGTCAGCTGGGTCAGCTCCTGGTACCTGAAGGCCACCCCTACTCCTTGCCACATGGCCTTTCACATATTCAATCTCTGACTTTCTACTCTGACTGGCCAGAGAAAACACCCACTTTAAAGGGCTCATATAAAAAGGTCAGACCTGGGGCACCTGGGTGGGTCAGTTGGTTAAGTGTCTGAGTTCAGCTCAGGTCATGATCTCAGGGTCCTGGGATCGAGCCTGGCATTGGGCTCCCTGCTCAGCCAGGATCTTGCTTCTCTCTCTCCCTCTGCCCCTCCCACCACTCATGCTCTTTCTCTCTGTCTCTCTCAAATAAATAAAATCTTAAAAAAAAAAAAAGGTCAGGCCAACCTGGATAATCTCACTATTTTAAGATCAACTGTGTCATATAACATAACTTGAGTATGAGACTAAAATCCATTATATACACAGTCCTGGGAATTATGCAGGGCAAATACATGGGAGGCATGGGGGGGGGGGGCAGGAAGTCCTGGAGGTGATCATAGACTTCTGCATGCCACAATACTTGAATAAATCGTTCTTAAAAAATTAAATTTCATGTAATTATATATTTAACATGTTGTCTTTTTGAAAAGGATAAAATTATTTAAATTTGGGGCTGTCCCAGAAAATCTGGTATATATTGTTGCCATATGATCTAGTTATTTTCCTGGTACATATGTTAGGATAGGATAGAGAGGGACTAAGCTAACATATTTTGAATGTCTACTATGTGCCAGACACATGCTAGACATTTTACATAAATAAAGCATCAAAGGGCCTCTGATTCAAAGGAAATGATAGGAGAGTGGGTAGAGGGGAAGGGTAGGCAGGCACAACTTCCAACACAAACAGTTGAGAGTGGAAATATCAGAAAGCAAAATTGGGTCATTCTGGGATTCTGTTTCCAACAAGAAAAAGAAGGGAAGCTAAATGAAGGGGCGATAGAGATGGAGCTGTAAGTAGCCCCCATCGAAGTGTTCTGTTGGGGGGGCAGAGCTTCTCATCTGGAGTGTTTCTAATGGATTGCAGGGGTCGGGAGCCAGGCAAAGTCAGAGAAGCCTCCTGTTTACCCCTGCAAGCTCTACCAATGCCATCATTTTTGAAATGTGTTCTCAGGTGAAAAGGTTGAGAAGCATGGTCTGGGGGTTAAGACAAGACTCCTCCAGGGGCACCTGGGTGGCTCAGTCATTAGTGTCTACCTTCAGCTCAGGTCATGATCCCAGAGTCCTGGGACAGAGCCCCACATCGGGCTCCCTGCTTAGCGGGAAGCCTGCTTCTCCCTCTCCTACTCCCCCTGCTGGTGTTCCTTCTCTCGCTGTGTCTCTCTCTGTCCAATAAATAAATAAAATCTTTAAAAAGAAGAAGAAGAAGGAGAAGAAGAAGAAGAAGAAGAAGAAGAAGAAGAAGAAGAAGACAAGACTCCTCCAAAAGTGAGAAATAACACAAAGGACCTGGGCAGAACAGAATCATGTCTCATAAGGAAGGGTCCTGGGGTGGGATCTGTCCTTCGATCCCTCAGAAGTGCTTGGCACATCTTTTCTAAGCTACAAAGCAGCAGAGAGTTCTGGGATTTAGGTGGATGTAAATTTAAGAGGACCAAAGGCCATGAATATGCAGACCAGAGAGGAAGGAACAAAGTGGGGAGCAGGTTGAATGGTGAGCTGCCTGCTACTGCTGCTGCCTGGCCCCACTGTCCCCACAGCCCCCACAGGTGTCAGCACTGATGCCTTACAATGAGCCCTGTCCAGTCCCGAGCTCAGATGGCCATGGTGGAAAGAGTAAAGATTCTGGAGTGAGATCCCCTGGAGAACCCTTCCTGGCTCCACAACTTACCAGCTTTGAGCACTGAGGCAAACTGTAAAATGTCTCTGAGTCTCTGTCCACATCTTTATGAAGGGACTGCTGGTAGTGGTTCCCTCCTAGGGTATTTGGGAGCAGGACCTGACGTTGCTGTCTGCCGCAACCCAGCAAGTTGTGAGCACTCAGTAAGTGGGGGCTTCAATACACCTGATGGAGAAGCGTGGCTATCTTGTGGCTTGGGGGTGTGGTGCCCTTTGGAGACATGGGAGACCACTTACCTGTCCTCTGCTGGGTTGACCGATCTGCTTCTCTGCACTTTACTCCCTACCCAGCCCTTGCCTGTCGCCTTTCCTCTTCCTTTGGGGTGGGACCCGTCCCCTGTCCTTGTGGCTGCTCACTAGTGTTCTTCTTCCGGTAAGACCATCATTCAGAACCACCAGGATGCTTACGGCACCTTGACCTTGCTCCATGGCTGATTTATATCCTTTAGTTTCAAGGCTGGACTTTCTCATACTCTTGGTACTCTGCTGGTGGCTGTACTCTAGGGGGTCCTTTCTATACAGGAGAAGCTCCCCTGGCCTGGTTTCTTTCCCTCCTCCTCTATTCTGCACTGCCCAATCTCAGATTGGTTAGTCCATCTGAGGGCTGACAGCTAAGGGTCAAGGAACAAATGAAGGTGACACCAACATCCCTAAGTAACAACATCCCTGAGAGAGAATGCACTGGGAAGGAGCATTGGGTGGTGAAGAAGGAGGGAAGAGGCTGCCAGGAGTGGATAGGAATGGGAAGCCCCTTCCAGGTGGAGCAGCTTTGCCCAGGTGTGCTGTGCTGGAGGGCAGGGAAGGATTGGGTTGGGGTGGGTAGAGACACCATCCCAGAGAGCCACTGATGACTTGTATCTTATCCCTGCCACTCCTCAAAGCTATCCTGTTCCTGGTTACATATTCTTTCCCCTAGGCTTTTCCATATCAGAAAGTCACACCACTGGGGTCCCTGGGTAGCTCAGTCAGTTAAGCATCTGCCTTTGGTTCAGGTCGTAACCTCAGGGTCCTGGGATCAAGTCCCACATCGGGCTCCCTGCTCAGCGTGGAGCCTGCTTCTCTCTCCCCAGCTTCTCCTGCTTGTCCTCTCTCTCTCTCTCATTGTGTGTGTCAAATAAATAAATAAAATCTTGAAAGAAAGAAAGAAAGAAAGAAAGAAAGAAAGAAAGAAAGAAAGAAAGAAAGAAAGAAAGAAGGAAAGAAAGACACACCATCAACCACCCAGGTGCTTAAGCAAAATCCCCAACACTCACCTTGGATTTCTCAACTTCCTCTATGTTCCAATTCACACCAAGTCCTGTGGGTTCTACTTGTGAAGTTGGTCTCTTATCTGCCCCCACACCCCCAATTCCATTCTTACCCCTCTGGTCCAGGCTGTTATTGTTCCCCTGGACTATTCCCATAGTTCCCTAACTCATCTCCTTCACTTGGTTCTCGCCTCCTTAATCCATTCTCCAATCAGCAGCTGCAGTGATTAACACACTCACATGCACGCACACTCACACACTCACACATGGCATCACTCTTATCCCTGCTTGAAATCCTTCCATGGCTTCCCCTGCTCTTCCAATATATTTCAACTTCCCATTAGGGCCATAAGTCTTAGGAGGACACAGCCCACGATGACTGCCTCACTTCATCTCATGCCCTCCCCCTTTGCTTACAGGCTCCAGCCCTCCCGGCCTCCTTGCTGTTCCAGAACACTGCAAGCCCTTTCTTACCTCCCGCCCTGGCTGGAGGCTCCCCGCCGCTGGGAATGCCTCCCCCACCCCCACCTGGCTCCTGGAGAGCCTTCTCCAACCACACATAGAAGGAACACAGACCCTCCTCCAAACTGCTATTTACCCTGTTTGGGTTTTTTTTTTTTTTTTCTTTAAAGAATGTTTCACAATCTGCAATTATCTTGCTTTCTGTGTGTTTACTTTTCTGTGGTTCGCTCCCTGACTGGATAGCATGGCTTGGAGGACAGAGATCATGCAGGTCTTACTCAGTTCTATTCACAGAGCTTGGCATATGGTGTGGCACACAGTAGGTCCTAAACAATGTTTGTTAAGGAATGAGTGCGTGAATTAGGATAGATAAGTAAGCAAGGTGAAGTGCTGGCCCTGGGGGCTTGCTCAGGGCATGTGTGTAACCTACATTCTTGAACACAAGGAGGAGGCTGGGGCACAGTCTAGGAGGAAGGGGGGCTCTCTCAAGCTTGGGAAGGTGCCAGGGCAAGTGCTAGGGCTGTGAATGCCCAAATCCTCAAGGGGGCCAGAGAAGGGCACCCACAAGTTCTCTCCGGAGCAGGAGCCGGAAAAAGGGGACCGTGGAGACCAGTACAGAGTCTGGGCTAGCCAGGCAGCCTGCAGTCGCAGAGATTAGAACTCAGCCCCACGGGGCCCACTATGCGGTTCAGCCCCAGAATTTGCCTCTGTCATTTGCTAGACATTCCAGTACATTCCACTCACCCTTCTCTCTGGCCTCCCGCAGCGGAAAACTCATAAAGGCCTCTTTCACCATACACACATGCATTGTGTGCCCTGGCTTCGAGCTATTTAAGCAGGCATGGAACTGGCTATATTTCAAAGATGAAGGGATTCTGGTATTTATAGCTTTAGTGAGGGCTTTGGGACTTTGGGCTAGAAAACACTACGTAAACTTCAGCTCTTAAAACTCAGTTGTCTCTATGTTCCTGCATATAAAGTGCAGGTTAATAGCAGTTCTGACTGCAACCCTTGTAGATAAAGCTGTAACTTGCTCCCTGTGGTCAGCACACAGCTCCACCTTCTGTGAACTGGAATGGCCAGAACCCAGCTCCTGGCCCCGCGTACCTCTGTGGTCAGCACCCCGATCCCTCCCAAGCTGCACTGGGAAGGCATTCTCAGGATTCATACTTCGCGCTTCTCATTTCCAAGGAAATGGACAAATTCTCCTTAAGTGGAAGAGTGGGTAGCCCAGAAAGCCAAAAGTAGAATTTCTGGCTTTGCCATCCTCTTGCTCTTTTTTCCCATTATGGTGTTTTGGAAAAATCTCATCCCCAGTACGAGCCCCAGTTACCCTGTCTGCATGCTGGGTTCAGAAATGATCTGCCTGGAGTCATGAAAAACATGGGGAAACACTCCTAAAAATGCTAGGTATCTCCACCAGCAATGCTCTGGTCACCGAGCCTGCCAAAAACGAAGAAAAGGAAGAGAAAGATTTCAAGACGTGAGTTGAGGCTGCTGAAGGGGAGTCAAAAGACAAGGATATTTGAAATGTCAATGGCTGAAGGTATTTGGAGGGGTGTTGCAAAAAAGAATAATGAGTCAGAGGGGGAAATGAAAACCTCCTTTTTGGCCAGAACATAAAGTCACAGGACAACCTGTTGAAGGTTTTAAGCCTTCTGGAACATTATAGCAAAGAAAGCAGTAATTTGGTCAAAAAGCCACACATGAAGCCTCTGTCTAAAGTTGGGGAACAACTTACATTTGAGATGGGAGGCCTAGCTTGGTGGCTGAGGGCCATACATGCTGCCATTAATTAAAAGCTCATCTTTATCTTATCTAAACATTACAAACAGGGGCACCTGCGTGGCTCAGTTGTTAAGCGTCTGCCTTCGGCTCAGGGCGTGATCCCGGGGTTCTGGGATTGAGCCCCACATCGGGCTCCCTGCTCGGCGGGGAGCCTGCTTTTCCTCTCACACTCCCCTTGTGTGTGTTCCCTCTCTCGCTGGCTGTCTCTCTCTGTCAAATAAATAAATAAAATCTTAAAAAAAAATCTTAAAAAAAAAAAAAACATTACAAACAGCTCTGGAAAATAGGCACCATCATCCCTATTTTATAGATGCGCAAACTGAAGTTCAGAAATGATTGAATTTTGCTTTTTCTTATAAAGTCACAGAGCTAGTATTTGGTAGCCTACACTTTCCCTTCCCGACCCCACTGTGGAGTAGTAAGAGGCAGCCTGGCATAGTGAAAACGGCATTGACTCTGGAATCAGACAGGCTTAGGTTTGAACTCCATCTCCACTACCTACTGGATGAGTGGCCATGGGGAAATTGTCTCACTTCTTTGGGGTTTAATTTCCTCATCTGTAAAAACTGGGATAGTTTCTCAACAAAGCAGTAGCAAATGAAATTCAACAACACACTGAAAGAATTATATACCACTACCAAATGGAATTTATTCCTGGAATGCAAGGATTGTTCAACATATAAAAATCCATCAATGTAAAACACAACATTAACAGAATAAGGGAGAAAAAAATGCACATGATCCTCTCAACTGATGCAGAAAAAGTAATTGACAAAATTTAATACATTTTCATGATAAAAACAGTCAATACACAAGGAATAGAAGTAAACTACCTTAACTCAATATAATAAAGGTCATATATGAAGAGCCCACAGCTAACACCACACTCAGTAGTGAAGGACTGAAAGCTTTTTCTCCAAGATAAAGAACAAAACAAAGATGTAAACTTATACCACTTCTATTTAACATAGCTCTGGGAGTCCTAGCCAGAACAATAAGGCAAGAAAAATAAATAAAAAGCATATAAATTGGAATGGAAGAAGTAAAATTATCTCTGTTTGCAGATGGCATGATCTCCAATGTAGAAAACCAAAAAGACAACACATACACAGACACATACACAAAACTGTTAAACTAGTAAGTGAATTCAGAAAGTTGCAGGACACAAAATCAACACACAAAAATCAATTGCATTTCTATGCACTAACAGTGAACAATCCAAACAGGAATTTAAGAAAACAATTTCATGTACAATAGCAACAAAAATGATAAAATACTTAGGAATTAACTTAACCAAAGAGGTGAAAGATGTATGCTGAAAACTACAGAATGGTGCTGAAAGAAATTAAAGAAAACACATATAAGTGAAAAGACACCACATGTTCATGAATTGGAAGACTTAATACTGTTAAGATGTTAGTACTACTCAAAGGCATCTAAGATTCATGCCAGCCCTATCAAAATCTTAATGGCAGTTTTTGCAGAAATTGAAAAGTTGACTTTAAAATTGAAAGAGAATCTCAAGGGACAATGAATAGACAAAAGCAATCTTGAAAAAGAAGAACAAAGCTGGAGGAGTCACATTTCCTGATTTCAAAACTTACTACAAAGCTATAGTCATCAAAACAGTGTGGTAGTGGCAGAAAGTCAGACATATGGGCAAGGCAATATAATAAAGAACTCAAAAGAAACTCCTGCAAATGTGGTCAAAGGATTTTCAACAAGAGTTCTGAGAACATTCAATGGGGAAAATCAATCTTTTCAATAAATGACTTTGGGAAAACTGGATATCTGCAAGCAAAAAGAATGAAGTTGGACCCTTACCTTACAAATACAAGAATTAACTCAAAATAGATCAAAGACCTAAACCTAATCACTAAAACAGTAAAATTCTTAGAAGAAAACAGAGGGGGAAAGCTTCATGATGTTGGATTTGACAATGATTTTTTTGGGATATGACATTAAAAGCACAGGCAACAAAATAAAAAATAGATAAATTGGACTGTACCAAAATTAAAAACTTCTATACATCAAAGGACACAATCGATGAAGTGAAAAGATGACCAGTAGAATGGAGATGATATTTGCAGTTCATGTATCTGACAAGAAGTTAAGATCCAGAATGTATAAAGAATTCTTATAACTCAACAACAACAAAAAAACCAAACAATTTGATTAAAAAATGGGTGAAGGAGTCAAATAGATATTTCTCCAAAGAAAATATACAAGTGGCCAATAAAAGCATGAAAAGATATTCAACATCATTAGACATTAGGGGAATGCAAATCAAAACCATAATGAGATACCACCATACACCCCTTAGGGTGGCTATTTTCTAAAAGGAAAAAAGGAAATAATGAAATGAGTGTTGGTAAGGATGTGGAGAAACTGGAACCCTTGTGTACTGTTGGTAGGAATATAAAATATTATACCACTGTGGAAAACAATGTAGGGGTATGTCAAAAAACTAAACAAAAAACGAAACCCTCTAGAGTCCACCTATGGATGAATGGATAAACAAAATGGGATACATACATACAAAGGCATATTGTTCAGCTTAAAAAAGAAGGGAATTCTGACACAGGCTACAACATGGACGAAACTTTAGGACATTATACTAAGTGAAATAAGCCAGTCACAAAATGACAAATGCTGTACAATTCCACTTACATGAGGTATCTAGAGAAGTTAAGTTCACAGAGACAGAAAATAGAATGGCTGTTGCCAGGGTCTGGGGGAAGGGGGGAATGGAAAGTTAGTGTTTAATGGATGCAGAGTTTCAGTTTGGGAAGAAGAAAGAGTTCTGGAGCTGGATGGTGGTGATGGTAGACCAACAACATTTAAGTACTGAATGCCACAAAGCTATACACTTCAAAATGGTTAAGATGATAAATGTTGTTATGTGCTATTTTACCACAATTAAAGAATTGGAATAGTAACCGGTGCCTTGCAGGATTGTTGTGAATTCTGTGGAAACTTCCTTGTTTAAGAAGTTGTGGTCCATACATACAATGGAATATTACTCAGCTATCAAAAAGAACGATTTTTCAACATTTGCTGTAACATGGACAGCACTGGAGGAGATAATGCTAAGTGAAATAAGTCAAGCAGAGAAAGACAATTATCATATGGTTTCTCTCATCTATGGAACATAAGAACTAGGATGATTGGTAGGAGAAGAAAGGGATAAAGAAAGGGGGGGTAATCAGAAGGGGGAATGAAGCATGAGAGACTATGGACTCTGAGAAACAAACTGAGGGCTTCAGAGGGGAGGGGGGTGGGGGAATGGGATAGACTGGTGATGGGTAGTAAGGAGGGCATGTATTGCATGGTGCACTGGGTGTTATACGCAACTAATGAATCATCAAACTTTACATCAAAAACCAGGGGTGTACTGTATGGTGACTAACATAATATAATAAAAAAAAAACATTTAAAAAATTAAAAAATTAAAAAAAGGAAAATTCCTTGCTTACTCCCTGGTACTTGACAGGTGTTCAGTATGTGCTAAGCTTCATTTCTTTCTTTCAACAGTGAACATAGAACCCTCCTGGAGTTCTTGACAACATGACTCAAGAAAAATAACTGTTTTCTTCATTATTTTTATTGGTAGTCTTGCACAAGGCCTGTATCTCTATCTCCAGGGAGTACTCCACACTCAAGGAGCACCAGAATGTGCAGATGATAGCCAAGTGGCTCAAAGTCTGCTCACACGGTATGGGTGTTGAGTGGTACCCATTGGACCAGAACATCTACCACTGCAATGAAAGCCAAGCTGGCAGCAGCTTAGTCCTGGGTTTCTCAGCCAAAGATGGGCTGGGATTCTAAAAATTCTCAGAGGGAGCCAGGGTGAACAAACTACAGGAGGAAGAGTTGCCTAGGTCAAGGTCTGGGAATTTGATTGTCTGCCTTTCTGCTGGACAGGCCTTTGATGTTGGAGCACCTGAGACTAATGTCTCAGCCAGCACATAGAGCCACTTTCTCTCTAAGAAAGGTGGAGGTTACGGAGAGGGAGGCCAGTAGAAATCTTTTTCCTATGAGATTTTCTTGGGTATGTTGTCTAGGAATACTAGACAAACGAATGCTCATTGGATCACAGTGCTTTTATAGACTTGGTGTATTAGTTAGCTTGGGCAGCCATAACAAAATGGCGCACAGACTGGGGGGCTTAATAAATAGAAATTTTTTTCTCAGTTCTAGAGTCTGGGAAGTCCAAGATCAAGGTAGGTTCATCTGAGGCCTCCTCTCTCAATTTGGAGGTGGCTGCTATCTGTGTGCTTGCATGACCTCTTCTTTGTGCACATGTGGGAAAGGTGAAGGAGCAAGTTCTCTGGCGTATCTCCTTATAAGGATACAAATTCCACTGGATCAGGGCCCTACCCTTATGACCTCTTTTAACCTCAATAATTTCCTTAGAGGTTCCATTTCCAAATACAACCACATGGGGCTTAAGGCTTCAACATACGAATTTAGGGGGGGACACAAACATTCAGTCCCTAACACTGGCAACCCCAGGAACACCTGTTGCCAGAGGGTGAACATACTGTCCTAACTGACATTAGGAGGCCCAAGCAGACCCTTCTGGCAAATGATGCGTGTGAGGCTCTGGCTATGGGACTCCCTTTAGGCTTAGCAGAAGGTAATTAATGCTGATAGAAGTAACAGAAAAAGCCTGGAATTCAGAGTCTGGGGACCTACTTCACAATATAATTTAACTCTGGGGTCCTAGGATGAAGCCGTGTACTGGGCTCACTGCTCAGTTGGTAGTCTGCTTCTCCCTCTCTCCCTGCCCTTCTGCTCCCCCACTTATGCTCTCTGTCTCTCTCTCAAATAAATAAATAAAATATTTTAGAACCTAAGTATCCTCATCCCCAGAAGTGGTAAAATTATATCTGCCCTGCAATTGATTGTTGGGGGATGAGAGGAGATGTGGCATGGGAAAGACTCCCTAAGTTTAAAAACTTGTACAAAAATCAGGCAGGTGTTATTGTGGTATGGTATATATGATAAAAATTTACCATTTTAACCATTTGTAAGTGTATAATTAAGTGGCACTAAATACATCCATAATCCATATTGTTGTGTAATCATCACCACTAGCTGATTCCAGAACTTCTTCATCATCCCAAACTGAAACTCTGTCCCCCTTCAACATGACTTCCTCCTCCCCCTTCTTCCCAGCCTCTCGAAGCAACCATTCCACATCGTCTCCATGCTAATCACTATTGTAGACACTTCATCTAAGTGGAATCATTCAGCGTTTGTCTTTTTATGACTGGCTTATATCAGTTAGCATAATGTCCTCAAGCTTCCTCCATGTTGTAGCCTGTGTCAGAATTTCTTTCCTTTTCATGGCTGAATAATATTCCATTGTACGGCTATGTCACATTTTGTTTATCCATTTGTCTGTCATGGACACATGGGTCGTTTCCACCTTTTGGCTCTGTTGTGAATAATGCTGCTATGAACATAGGTATACAGATATTTGTTTCAGTTCCTGCTTTTAAATCTTTGGGGCATACATCTAGGAGTGGAATTGCTGGGTCATATGGTAATTCTATGTTTAAATTTTTTTAAAAGATTTATTTATTTGGGAGCGAGAGAGAGAGAGCAGGGGTGGGGGGCAGAGGGAAAGAGAGAGAATCTCAAGCTGACTCTGCACTCAGCCCGAAACGGGGCTTGATCTCACACCCTGAGATTATGACCCGAGCTGAAACCAAGAGTCAGACACTTAATTGACTGAGCCACCCAGGCGCCCCTATGTTTAAATTTTAAGCAACTGCTGTACTGTTTTCTACAGAGGCTGCCCTATTTTTACACTCCCATCAGCAATTTACCAGGATTCACATTTTCTCCACATCTTCACCATCACTGGCTATACTCTCTTTTTTGTTTGTTTGTTTGTTTGGTTTGTTTTTTGATAATAGTCATCCTAATGGGTGTGAGGTGGTATCTCATGGTTTTATTTGCATTTCCCTAAATAATGTCTAATAATTTGAGCATTTTTTTCATGTGTTTACTGATCACTTGTACATCTTCTTTGGAGAAATGTCTATTCAAGTCCTTTGCCCATTTTTGTACTGGGTTGTTTTGGTGTTGGTTTCAGGCATTTTTAAATTTCATAAATGTTTAGTTAGTATTTACCATGCAAAAACTCAGTTCAGTAAGAAATACAAAGATGAATAAGACAGTGGTTCCCATGCAACTTAACACTGTAGTGTTACACTACTTGCAGTGTGGGTGTGTGTGAGTGACTTCCTCAGGACAGAGAGTGGAGTAAATATGGTGTTCCCACCGTACAGGGGAAGGAAAGTCCAGGGGACCAGGGGAGGCTCCATTTGGAAGAAGGTGACATCTGGCCTGGTGGTAAAGGGTAACTCAGATTTCAACACATAAAGATGGGGCAGGGAAACAGGGCAGAGCGGACTCATGATTAGAGGAACAGTCTAGACCAGATTTAGTTACGTTTATTTATGAGTTAGAGTGTTTGGTGGAGACAGTTAAGTCAAATGGACTTAAGTAAAATGAGACATTTGTTGGCTCATGTAATTTAAATGCCAGCAGAACTGGCCTCAGATGTTGCTGAAGCTGGGGACATGAAAGAGATGATCAGAACTCTGTGTTTCTCTCCATGTACTTGGATGAGAAGGCAGTGAATCCTGGTCTCACATTTCTCTAATTCCATAGTCCTCCCACATTCCCATCCAGGGATGACTTGACTGGCTGGGCTTGGCCCCCTCCCCATTCTCCTATCAGACGCTTGGGCAGTGGGTGGGTTGGCTAGGTAGTCCTGGCTCCCAGCATGTGCAATGGTATTTGAGTCATTCCCACGGAGAAGATGGCCGCTCACATTAAAGTGAGGGCGTAGGGCAAGCAGGAGGAGGGGGGGGATGCAGAGGACAGGAGAACATCAAATGTTTGCTATAGACTCCCTCTTTGGATGGCTCCCTGTGAGCTTTCTCAAAGCTGGGATGAACTATTCTCAGATCGTACAGGAAAGGGCAAGAAAGGAAAGTCCGAGAAATCTGCTTTTCTCTAGTATTAAGTGATGGCCAGACCACACCCCAGTCCCTGAGACCCGTCTCTCTCCTCACTGGATATGCACACGCACATACATGCACACACGTGCACACACACGTGCATGCCCGCATACACACACACACACATGCGTATACACATGTAGCCAGGCTTGTGCCAGGTGGTCCTGCACCTCTGGGGTTCCAGAGATGTGCTGATCATCTGGGGTGGGGCTCAGCTCCACCATCCTCTTCTACCATCTCCTCTGTATCATACAAGAGAAGCTTGGAACAGCATTTCCCAGAATCCCCCTCCACTTCCCAGTAAAAGGAACTCAAGAGACTTGGAAGGAAGAGAAGAAGTGACTGTTGTCTAGAGCATTTGTAGTCAGACACGAGGCTCACAGCAGTTTCTGGGCAAGTTCCTGTCTATCACCATTTGGGAGCAACAGGCAGCTGAGAGCTGGCAGCTGCTTCTGTGAATCACTCATCTGTGCTGTAGGCTCACAGGGAGTGGGAACTTCTAGGAAGTTCTTGATCATGGGAGCAGCTCCTTGGCAAACGTCTTGAGAATCACCCTGTTGTGGATGGAGGTAGATAGGAGAGTAACCCCAAAAGAACACATATAGTTGGGTCTTGTTTTATTCATGCACTCTGACAATCTCTCTCTCTTAATTGGTGTATTTAGATCACCCACACAGTTGGATTAATACCTACCATGTTTGTGACTGTTTTCTATTCACAGCACTTGTTCTTTGTTTCTTTCCTCCTCCCTCTTATTCTGACTTCTCTGATTTTAACCAAGTATTATGGTTGATTCCATTATATCTCTTCTACTAGCATATCAATTATACTTCTTTTTAAAAAATTTAGTTGTTGCCCTAGAGTTTACAATATATATTTTTAAACCAATCTAAATCCCCTTCAAACAATACTATACTGCTTTACATGTAATGCAGGCACTTTATAATAGAGTATTTCCAAACTTTCCCTCTGGCCCTTGTGACATTGCTGTCATTCATTTCACTTATCTATGTGCTCTAATCACCCAAAACACTATTACTGTTATTACTTTAACAACTATCTTTTAGATCAATTATGAAAAAGAAAAAGAAAAGCTTTTATTTTACCTTCATTGACTCTGTCTCCTACACTCTTCCTTTATTATGTGGATTTGTGTTTCTGAGTTATACCATTTATCATCTCCCTCAAGAACTTCTTTTTATCATTTCTTACAGAATAGGTCTGCTGGTGATGATTTCCCTCAATTTTTGTCTTAGAAAAACCTTTATTTCTCCTTCACTTTTAAAGGATAGTTTTGCTGGATATAGACAGCAAAACTGATATTGGTGATTTTATTCATTAATACTTTAAATATTTTATTCAACTCTCTTCTTGATGGTATGGTGTCTGATAAGAAGTCCACTATAATTCTTTTTCTTATTAAATAGGCAAGTTGTTTTATTTCTCTAGCTTCTTTTGAAATTTTCTTATTGTCTTTGGTTTTCTGGATTCTGAATATGATATGCATAGGTATAGACTTTTTAGGGGTTGGCATTTATTCTTACTCAGTGTTTTCTGAGATTCCTGGATCTCTGTTTTGGTGTCTGTCATTAATTTTTGGAAAGGTTTTGGCCATTATTTAAAACATTTTTCTTAACTCTGTTCGCTCTTCTTCTGACTGTCTAGTTACACGTATGTTATAGCTTTTGAAATTGTCTCACAATTCTTGAATATTCTAGGTGGTTTTTTTTTTTTTCATTCTTTTTTCTCTTTGTATTTCAGTTTGGAAGTTTTCTATTGACTTATCTTCAAACTCACTGATTCTTTACTTGGCTGTGTGCAGTCTACTGAAGAGCCCATGAAAGGCATTCTGCATTTCTGTTACAGTGTTTCCAATTTCTAGCTTTTCTTTTGATTCTTTCTTAGAGTCTCCATCCCTCTGCATACGTTACCATCTGATTTTGGATGTCTAATTTTTTCATTAGAGTCATCAACATAGTAATCATAGTTATTTTAATTTTTCTATCTGAAAATTTCAAAATCTTTGTCATATGAGTCTCATGGTGGTGCTTATTTTGTCTTTTCAGACTGTGTGTGTGTGTGTGTTTGTTACTTTTAGCATGCCTTGTAATTTTTTGCTGAAATCTGGATATATTGCGTTGGGTAACAGAAATTGAAGCAGATAGGCCTTTAGTGTGAGATTGTATATTACTCTAACTAGAAGTTGGTCTGTCTTTTAATGTTTGCTGTAGGTGTACATGCCAGGGACTTCAAACTCTTCTAGTGTCCTTATTTCTGGTTTCTCTTTTGACTTTGGGTTCCTCACCTACTCTTCCTTAGGGACAGTCTGCATCTTTCAACTCTTTCAGCTACAATCCATTGTTATTATACTGGGGCCTTGTTGCTGTGGTGGTAAAGTGTAGGGGAGGAAAAACATTTTATAATCTTATGATTAAATCTCAGTCTTTTCATGGGTCTATGCTTCTGAGCTGTGATCTTCATAAGTATTTTATAGTTTCCCTTCCCTTCATCCTTGGGTGAGATGGAAAGTATAAAGAGGGCTGGAGTGGAAGGAATGCTCTTCCTTATACCAGGTGGATAAGACTCCGGTAAGTCTTTTTCTCCACAGAGTAGGCCTTTGTTATGGAAAACATCCTGGTATATTTCACAATGTTTATTCCTCCCCTACCTCTGTCAGACCCATGAGGGGCTATTTCTTGGCTTTACACCAGATGAACCTGGTGGGTTTTCTGGAGATAAAAGTCATGAAAGTGTTGGGTCCCCCCACTTCCCCACCCTTCCCAAAAACTGTGGCCTTCAAGAGTTTCTCATTCTCATGCAAGTCTGCACTCATTCTCTAGCAAATTGTCAAAATTATTATTTAAGTGTCCCTACCAGTTTATGACTTCATTGGCTTCAGCTCAGGGTAAACAGATCTCCCTGTGACTCTCTGGATTCCCCTGTCTCTCCAGATTTTGGGGTGGCAGTTTGTTCTGCAACCTCAGCACTCTGATAGGTCCAAGAGAGATCATTAACTTTCACTTTGTTTAGCTTCTTATTGTAAAAATGGAAGAGATGACTTCTAAGCTCTTCATATATCTAGGCTGACACTGGAAGTCAATTACCCTCTGTGTAATATCTTATTTTCTCTTGCTGCTTTCAAGATTTTTTCTTTACTATTGATTTTCTGCAGTGTGGAGGTCTGTACGAGAATGTGGTTTTCTTTGTATTTATCAAACTTCAGGTTTGTGGAGTTTATCAGATAATTAACCAAGTATTACTTATATTTTACCAGATATGGAGCTTAGTAATATTTATTTTCATATACATTCTCTCTCTCTCTTGTTCTCTCTATCTCTCACTTACTCGACTCTCTTGCTCTCCTCCTTTTGGGATTCAAAGTAAACATTAGGTTGGATTATTTGATATTGTTTAATAGGCCTCTGAAATTCTGGCTTTTTCTTCACTTGTTTTTCTTTTTGCTCTTTGGGTTGGATAATTTTTGTCTTCCTTCGCCTCTACTGATTTTTTTTCTGTCATCTCCAATCTTCTATTGAGCCTATCTAGTAAATTTTTTTTTTATTTTAGTTATTGCACTTTTCAGCTTTGCAATTTCTATTCAGGTTTCTTTCTATAATTTCAATTTTCTGTTGAGATTCTTTATTTGTTCACTCATTGAACTCATGTTTCTTTTCTGGCCATTAAAAATCATTACTGACTGAATCTAACATCTGGGTCCAGTTTCTGTAAGGATCCATAAACTGCCTTTTATCCTGAATGTAAGCCACCCCTTCCTGTTTCTTTGCATGTCTGGTAGATTTTGATTGAAAACTGGATGTCTTAGGTGATGTGTTGTGGAGACTCTGCATTCTGTTATATTCTTCTGAGGATTGTTGGATCGTGTTCTACTAAGAAGTAAACTTGCCTTATTTCCAACTATAAGCTTTGTCTCCCTTATAGAGTGAAGCAGCTGATATCTCTTCTCAGTATTTTCCAGCTTCCAGCTGCGGCTCTCACAGCCTTGCTTCTGGGCTGTTCTCCACCTTCGTGACATGAAGTCAGCTGAAAGCTTGGGAAGGGTTTATACTCGGATGATGGGTCTTGTTCTCTCTGAGGTTTCCTTGCTTCCAGCTGCTCTGCCAGCCCCAGCTCTGTCCTCTGATACCAGAGGCATTACGGCTTCTGCCTTTATGCCATATGAGCTGTGCATGAGTTAGAAACACATGCACTCAAAAAAGAAGCAAATTCACATATTGCATCTGGTGCAGTTTTGACTTTCAAGAGCACATTCCTCTTTCGCATCTGCCTGCTCTTTCTTTGAGCCCCTTGGAGTCTTTCGTACATATGCATAGCTTAGCAATCAGCCAAAGATTTGGGTAGAGTTTATACTCATACATGGAGACCTACACTATCTGTGGTTCTTCTGCTTCCAGCATTTCCTCCTAAATTTCCAGGTGTTCTGAAATCCTCAGCTCTATCTTTTCACTCCTTAGGCCAGTAAGGCTTCAGTGTTCTTTTGCTAAGCCAAACTCAAGTTGGAGAATATACAGTCAAGAGAACAGCAAATACAAATCTTATCCAGTGCCAGTTCTATCTTTCAAATGTAAATTCCTCTGTCATTTCTACCTCCCATATTTCACTAGGACTGCCCCCAGCAACCCAGCAGAATCTCTCCCATGCATACAGTTTAGCAATTAGCCAGGGATTTGAGCAACGTTTATGTTCATTTCTTGGAGTTCATTCCTTCCGGAACTTTCCTGACTTCAGGATATCACCCCTAAATGGTCTTTTGTTCTGCCAACACTAACTCCATCTTCTACCACCTTTAGCCAGTATGGCTGTGATTTTCAGCAACAGGATTTGGGGCAGAAAGTACTCACAGGCAAAGTAAGCCAGAAACTTACAATTCTTACTCTTACAGTCATCTTTCAAGAGTAAATTCCCCTGCAGTTTCTGCCTATCTTAGTC
Source organism: Ursus arctos (assembly GCF_023065955.2). Classification (NCBI taxonomy): domain Eukaryota; kingdom Metazoa; phylum Chordata; class Mammalia; order Carnivora; family Ursidae; genus Ursus; species Ursus arctos. The sequence goes on along the minus strand of NW_026623071.1, from coordinate 212,489 downwards.
ACTTTCCAATACCTTCATTCAGAAGGTTAAGTAAGTTTTGTTTTGTTTCTTTTTAAAGTTTTTATAAAACTTTTTTGTGGGAGGGCTTGCTGGAAAACTTAGTGCCATAGGCATTATCGGAAGTCCCAAAGAGGTGTTTTGTTTTGTTTTGTTTGCTATTTGCTTTTAACTTTTCCTCTTTTTAAATTGTAGTATCTTGATATTAATTCTATAATTTTTCTTTTTGAATACTTATCTCTGAATGAGGTAAGTCCTTCCTGGACCAATTGCCTAAAGGAGATGCATCTGGGAGGGGAGCCAGAGTAATTTTTCTTATCCTACAGGATTGAGTATGATTTACTTCTTCCTTAACAACTGAGATTGGTGGCTCAGGGCTGTTCACCATGCTATCTTTCTCCTCCATCCTGTCACACTGACGGAAAGCTCTCTAAAAATGTGGTTTGTCTGTATGATTCCTTGTTCAACCTCCATTTCCTCTGCTCTGCTTTGGAATCAAACTGAATGAAACTACTGGTTCCTGTCGGCAGTCTTTGCCCATTGTTGCACTTTGCAACTCTCTTCTTAAAAGTCTGCATTTTTTTTTTAATCGAAGTAACATTGCCATACAGCATTAAATTAGTTCCAGGTGTACAGCATAGTGAATCAGCATTTACATACATTACGATGTGATCGCCATGATCAGTTTTGAGCATTTTCTGCATTTTTTTGCACCCCTAGTTGGCCCTCATTGTTAGACAGCCCTTCCTGCTATTTTTTGATTTGGGCTTTCTAATGTTTCCTAGCTTTGTCAAGGATGCTGTTGGCATATCTGCTTCTTGTTCTTCTTGTTGCTTTTGATTGGTTTCCCAGAGGAACTGAAAGAAACACTGAACTGACTATACCATATAGAACCAGAAGCAATCACTGAAAGTTTTTAAAATGTTTTACTTTAAGGTAATTCCTTAAATGCGATTTGTAGATTCGCATAGAGTTGTAAAGAATAATGCAGCGAGATCCCATGAACACATTACTCAGTTTCTCCAATGAAAACATCTTGCAAGACCATAACACAACATGCAACCAAGACACTGACATTAATACAGTCAAGATACAGAACATTTCCATCACCACAAGAGTCCCTCATGTTTCCCTTTGATAGCCGCACCCACTTCCAGCCCACCACCATGTTCTTATTTGCCATCTGCATTTCCTCTTTAGTGAAATGTCTCTTCATGTATTTTGCTCATTTTCTAATTGTTTGGATTTCATTGTTGAATTTTGAGATTCTTTATTCTGTTTTTAGATACATGGCTTGCAAATATTTTTCTCATAGTCTACAGGTTGTCTTTTCATCTTCTTCACGGGGTCTTTTGTGGAGCAAAAGTTTTTTATTTTGATGAAGTTCATTTTATTAATTTTTAATTTTACGGATCATGCTTTGGTGTCAAATCTAAGAAGTTTTTGCTTAGCCCTGGATCCTGAAGATTTTCTCCTATTTTTTTTTTTTTACTAAAAGTTTTATAGATTTACATTTTACATTTAAGTCTGTGATCCATTTTGAGTTCATTTTTGTATAAGATGTGAAACTTCTGTTGAGGGTGTTTTGTTTTGTTTTGGTTTTGCCTGTGAATGTCCAGTTTCTGAAAAGGTGATCTTAACTTGAATTGTTTTTGCACTTCCATCAAAAACAGTCGAGTATATTGTGTTGGTCTACTTGTGGGTTCTCTGTTCTATTTTATTGATTTATGTGTCTATCACTTTGCTAATACCACAGGGCTGTTATTACTGTAGGTAAATAATAAGAATTAAAAATGGGTTGACTGATTCCTCCCATTTTATGCATCTTTTTCAAAATTATTTTACTTGTTCTAGCTCCTTTGCTTCCCTATATAAAGTTTAGAATCATCTTGCCCATACCAAAAAAAAAAAAAAATCTTGCTGGAAAGTTGCATTAAACCTGTATATCAAACTGGGGAGAATTGACATTTTTTACTATTTTGAGTCTTCCAATCCACAAACATGATATGTTTTGCTATTTATTTAAATAGCCTTTTATTGCACGTGCCTTGGTGGCCAGTCGGTTAAGCATCTGCCTTCTCCTCAGGTCATGATCCCAGGGTCCTGGAATGGCATCCCACATTGGGCTCCCTGCCCAGGGAGGAGTCTGCTTTTCCCTCTGCCCCTCCTCTTTGCTCGTGCATGCTTTCTCTCTCACAAAAATAAATAAATAAAATATTTTTTAAAAATAGTCTTTTATTTCTTTCATCAGTGTTCTGTGGATTTAAGCATACAAGTGCTATACATACTTTGTTAGATTTATAACTAAGTATTTCATTTTGTTTTGGGTGATTAAAAATGGTATGGCATTTTTAATTCCAGTGTCCACATGTTCATTGTGGGTATACAGAAATACATTAGATTTTTGTTTGTTTATCTTGCATTCTGTGGCCTTGATGAATTCAGTTTTTAGTTATAGGAAACTTTTGGAGATTGAAAAAGTTTTTTCATATAGGCAATTATTTCATCTGTAAATAGGGATGATTTTGTTTCTTCCTTCCCAAACTACATACCTTTGTTTCATCTCTTACCTTATTGCACTGGCTAGAACTTCCAGCACTATGTTGACTAAATGGTGAGAGCAGACATCCTTGCTTTGTTCTTGACCTCAGATGTAAAACCTTCAGTCTTTCACCATTAGGTATAATGCTAGGTGTAGGCTTTTTGTAGATGCACTTTATTAATTTGAGTAAGTTTCTAATGAAGTATAGAAAACTTACCTCCCTTTATGTCCCCTTTTCTGCTCCATTTATAATATAATATTCTTAAATATTTACTCTGCATCCATTTAGAACCACATCAGATGCTGTTACAAATTTTGCTTTCAGTGTCAAACATAATATAGAAAACTCAAAGAAAGAAGGAAAGTATATTGTATTTACCCATATTTTTGCTTACCAAATTCTGTCTTCCTTCCTGATGTTCCAAGATTCCTTCTTTTTTCTTTTTTCTTTTTTTTTTTTTTTTTTTTTTATCATTTGCTTTCTGTTTAGAGAAATTCCTTTGGGCATTCTTTTACAGTAGATCTGCTGGTGACAAATTCTCTTTGTTTTCCTTTATCTAAGAATGTCTTGATTTCTTGTTCATTCTTGAAATATATTTTGACTGCATATAGGATTCTAGGTTGACGTTGACAGTTCTTTTATTTTAGCACTTAAAAACATTGTACTACCTCCTCTACCCCATGGTTTCTTTTTTTTTTTTTTAAGATTTTATTTATTTATTTGACAGAGATAGAGACAGCCAGCGAGAGAGGGAACACAAGCAGGGGGAGTGGGAGAGGAAGAAGCAGGCTCATAGCGGAGAAGCCTGACGTGGGGCTCGATCCCAGAACTCCGGGAACACGCCCTGAGCCGAAGGCAGACGCTTAACCGCTGTGCCACCCAGGCATTCCCACCCCATGGTTTCTGATAAAAAATCCTCTGTATTTGAATAGTTTTTCTCCTAAAGGTAGAGTGTCATTTGTCTCATGCTACTTTCAAGAATTTTCTTTGTCTTGAAAGAAAGTTTTGAGAAGTTTGACCGTTATGTGTCTTGGTGTGGATTACTTTGGACTTTCCTCTTTGGTGTTAGTTAAGCTCCTTTATGTCTTTCACCAAACTTGGGATGTTTTCAGCCATTATTTTTTTCTAGAATTTTTTCAACTCTGGCTTTCTCATCTTCCCCTGAGATTCTGATGACACATATGTTAGATCTTTTGTTATTTACCCTCAGGTCCCTTAGGCTCTGCTCATTTTTTTTTCCAGTTGTTCAGATTGGATAATTTTTCTTGTTCCATCTTCCAGTTCACTGATTCTTTCCTCTGTCCCCTCCATTCTTCTGGAGAACCCATCCTTTGAGGCTTTTTATTTCAATTACTATATTTTGCTCTTCTAAAATTTCCATTTGGTTCTTCTTTATATCTGTGTTCTTTGTTAAGACATTATATTTTTTACATTTGTCTGAAGCTTGTTGAAGCATTTTTATGAAGCATTTTATGACTGCTTTAAAATACCTTTGCCAGATAACTCTAATATCTCTGTCTCTTGGTCTTGTCATTTATTAGTGATCTTTTTTCCATTCAGTTTGAGATATTCTTCGTACTTGGTAGGCTGATGATTTCCTATTGAAAATTGGACATTTTCATATTACATTAGGAGACTTCAAATTTTTTTTTAAAGATTTTATTTATTTATTTGACAGAGATAGAGACAGCCAGCGAGAGAGGGAACACAAGCAGGGGGAGTGGGAGAGGAAGAAGCAGGCTCATAGCGGAGGAGCCTGATGTGGGGCTTGATCCCATAACGCCGGGATCACGCCCTGAGCCAAAGGCAGATGCTTAACCGCTGTGCCACCCAGGCGCCCCAGGATTTGTTTTTTCTAAGACCTTTCTCCTTGGCTTATAGATGACTATCTTCTCCCTGTATCCTCACATAGCTGTATACATGTGCCCCCATTGTTTTTTTCTGTATCCAGCTTTCCTCTATTAAGGACACCAATCATATTGGATTACAGCCCTCTCAAATGGCCTCATTCAACCTTAATTATCTCTTTAAAGATCTTATCTCCAAATACAGTCACGTTTGGAGGAAGTTGGAGTTAAGACTTCAGCATATGAATTTTAGAGAGGAACACAATTTAGCTCATAACACTAGGGTCCCAGGGTCCCTGGCTTATCTGCCTTCTTTCCACCTTTTAGAGTCATTTGTATTTGTTTTTTATATAATGTCCAGGGTTTTTAGCTGTACCTAGTGGGAAGAATAGCAAAGAGTATGCGTACTCTATCTTTCCAGAAGCAGAAGTCTCCTATCGAGTTGTCAGACTATTAAAAGATATCTGATGGCCTAGACAAGGTCTGGACTCAGACCAAGGAGCAGAGCTCTTTGTAATGGAGCTCTTAGAACTTTCAGGCAATGGAGCTCCTGAAAGGTGACTCAGCATAAAGGAAAAGAGTGACCAAAAAACCCCCCAAAAAACCCACAAAAAACAGAACTAAGGTCCAAGAGTTGATGGAGCATTTTAGTAATAAAGTTGCAAAGAATAAGGCAGTAGGTGGCTTGGGAGATAAAACAGAAGGATCTCAATTAGCTAGAGGATCAAGAAAGGCTTGGCTTTGAGCACAGTACTAGAACCTATCCAACTTACCCATCCCAAGGCTGTGGGCTCACCTTGGGAATGGCTCTAGAGTGAATCTGAGGAATTATAATACTTTGGGAGGAAGACCACTTTTGCTGAGGTAGGAACCCAATACAGAGTGTGACACAGAGAAGAAGCCAGCTCTCATCCAATTGGATGGTTGTTACCTTGGCAAGCTGACAGGGGTCTGCACCAAGGCCAGTAGAGTCCATGCAGCAACATCTCTGGCAATGGCAGATATCCTGCTACATTGACCAGAGTGACCTCCAACCTCAGGGTCGCTAGAGTGGCAGCCCCGGTGCTCATGAAGCTGAGATCAGCAGATACAGTAGGTTCAACTGGAGTGGCTGCTCTGATGGCTGTTGGGGCAGGTCCAAGCTTCCCATGCCCGCATCAGGCAGCAGCCGACTCCTATGAGCACGCCTAGGATATCTCACACATATCTGGGAGAGTTTATCCCCTGGAAAAAGCTGCATTTCCTGCTAGTCATTAAGTGGCTACAGAAGCATCAAGATTTATGACACCAATGTAAAAATGACCTGACTTGTAGTTAGCGAGTACATTGAGGGAAGCACATTGGTCATTATTACAGCCCTTGTCTGAGTCTCTGGGCTATGGCCAGGAGGGGAAATGTGGGTTTTAAAAATGAAAACATCATTTCTTATGCAGGAAGTACTCCAACACCTCCTGTTTCCTCATAGTCCTTCAGCCTCTCTGGTTGCTACCTTGTCATAATGTTTGAATTAGAACATGCTGTAGAAGTGCACAAAAGGGAAACGTATCTGGAGCTGAGAGATATCCACTGGGGTCAGCAAAACATACCCTGGTTCCCACCTTCATTTTCCGGGAGCAAAAGGAGAGCTGGACCTTCGCATGGCCTGCGGACACACCCACCCCTGACCCCGGAACACGCGTGCATCTACTATTCATGAGCATCAGCCATGCAGGCCCAGATTCCAACTTAGCACTTGATGGAGATGAAGGGTAGAGCCTCCCTTTCCTTTGTTGCTTAAAAAGGGCCTCCTCAGGGAATTAGGGTGAACCACACTTTGTGGACCCAAGGCCTCTAACAAGATGAAAAGAAGTAACAACACTGTCACCTGTTATCTTGGGCAGATTCCTTAGAAAGAGGAAAGTGGCACCATTTTGGTGGCAGTGGACAGGAGCTTTATGTAGTCATACAATGACATCTTTGATTGTATTTAAAACTCAGGTCATTTTTGGCTCTGGTTTTCTTTTCTAAAGGCTGTCTACTTCAGTTACTACCCCACAGGTTGAAGCCAGGACCCTGTGGAGGAGTCCCTACAATCCTGTGCTCTACATTGTTGTAATGATGCTTGACCATACTCTACTTTCAAGCAATAATGTCTTTAGTGCTTAGAGTGATCTTTCCAAAATGCAAATCTGATCTTGTCACACGGGGATAGACGCCTGACCTCTGTATCCGTGTGACGTGTGCACCTTTATCAGCATGCTTATCACATCTTATTAAAATCCTGGTGTGCTTATCTGTCTTCTCTACTTGGCTATGAATTTAGTAAGGACAGGGACTGTCTATGACTCACCTTCAGTCCTGACACATGGTCAAAAGCCTAATGCATAAGTAGCCCTCAAAAAATGCTTGTTAGTTAAATGAAAGATTGACAAAATTAATGAATGAACAATCCATGATTTTTTTATTTTGAAGGACAGTTTACCATGATAGCACTTGCTTTTTTTTTTTTAAGATTTCATTTATTCATTTGACAGAGAGAGACAGCCAGCGAGAGAGGGAACACAAGCAGGGGGGGGTGGGAGAGGAAGGAGCAGGCTCCCAGCGGAGGAGCCTGATGTGGGGCTCGATCCCAGAATGCCGGGATCACGCCCTGAGCCGAAGGCAGATGCCTAACGACTGCGCCACCCAGGCGCCCCTAATGGTAGCACTTGCTTATTTCCTAAGTGCTCAGACATAAAGATTCAATGAAATTCAGTAAATACTTATTGGACACGTATGTGCCAGTCCAGTGCTAATGCTGGAGATACAAAGGTTAAGAAACACGGTGCCAGGGACCCTCAAGTAGCTCCCGACCTGGAAAGCGGGGCTGCCAACTGTCCTGCAGCAGATAAATATAGGCTAAAATAGCCTTACATCAGACTGGGTCAATTTTTCCACTAGGAGAGTTCAGTCCAGGTCGGGTTCTCCTGCTAAATGAGTTATGAAGACAACAGCTGGCCCTTTCCAGGCCACGCTCCCAGACCAGGAAGCAGGTCTGGGCTTGATAATGCAGTTGTGGTGTCCTGCCCGCAGAATCATAAGAGGAGCCAAATGACCCTGGGACAAATGCAGAAGGTGGTCTGGCTGAAAGGGACTGGGGAGGGCTGGTGAGAAGATGGACTGGCAGAGCTGCCCTTCCCTCAAAGCTCTAGCTGAGGTGTCTGGGTATTAGGAGGGACTTTGGGTTTGTCTTTCAGAGGAGTGTTGATAAAATTATGGGGATACCAAAGCCCCCAGAGCCACTAATGGTGCCACTACTGGAACTGAAGGCTTTTGTCGCCTGCTAAAGTAGGGCCATAGGACCTTTCCCAGCATCTCAAAAGTCATATGAAGTAAAGCGATATTGAATAGAAAGGGTCTTTTCCATTTTCATCATTTCTTCAGAAGCTAGTAGAAGCTCTTATAGATTTACTTTTAATGAGGAAGATGGAAAAGCTATCAATATCAGTCCACTCAATTATTTTAATATATGAGCCTTATATCCATCTCCATTCTTTAGTCACATCCCTGCACTCCGTTAGCGTCAGTCACAAAGTTCAGGAGTATAGCCCTAGGACAGCCAGACATAAGCCAAGTGCCAGTTGGGACATTTAGTCCCAGATGGGAGGGTGACCAGAGGTGAGACTCAATCTGTGGTGTAAACATAGGATGGAACTCTTCACGGCCTCCCCTTTGCTAGAGGTTTCGACAGAGCAAGTGCACCTGTGATGAGAGACAGAGACAGAGACACTGAGAGATATGGAGACAGAGAGACAGAGAGAGAGACAGACAGACAGAAAGAGAGAGAATGGGAGAGAGGGGAGAGCAGTCAGAAGAACTCTCTGGAAGCCTGGTATGATTCTGTCATGTTGCATCATCATCACAAAGAGATTAATTCTAAAGTAAAAAATGGCAAAGACTCAAAGCAAATAAGTCGCGCAGACTCGGGAATGACCTAATTAAAACACCACTCTGCTGCCATGTTCTATTTATAGCTGAAATATGAGTATTCCTGACAGGAAACATAAATTACAGCACACCTAAGACTTTAAGGCGGCAGGTTCAGGCTTGCTTAATAAATCAGCTCTGTGGTCATGAAGCTGGATATTTTTATTCATATGATTTTTCCATGTTAATGACACTGCTCGTTCAGTTTTCCTTCTTGCATGAGATGACATTCATAGGATGTGTTAGTTATTCAAGGATTGAGGGGAGAGGAGGAAAGGGTCCTTTTGTATGAAACCTTTAGCGAGATACACACAAACTTTATGCATACACCGTTGTCCTCAAAATACCTTAATGCTTGTTCACAGTGCTGGTTTTTCAGGTTATTTTGTGGCTGCTATTTTCAGAGATCATCGTAAATAACTTTATTATGTTTCACTGAAAACATCACAAAAATAAACCAATAAGAAAAGCAAAATCTTGTAACAAGATCTAGAGCCTTTTCCTAAATGTTAAGAGAAAAAAGCAGCATATGTTCTGTGTGAGTATGCAGACCCACATTTCTGAGACCCTGATATTGGGGACCTGGAGGAGGGTGCCAGCAAGTCTCTCACGGTTCCAGGAGCAGGGACAGAATGAATCTTTCAGGGAATATTGCTTTATGGTTTTTTTGGGGAAAAGTATTTAAAAAGCCTTTCATTTCTGTAAACTGTCCTTTAACTTGAGGAGAGTTCAGACGTCTTTAAAGGAAAAATCTATAGACTTCTCCCCCCGGTGCTATGTTAAAATGTTTTTATTATAATACGTCTAAAACGTGTATTTAAGACAAGATTTGAAGTCTAAATGTCACTGTGGAAGTATTTTTAGTTGAGATTACTACTTAGATCAGTAGACTGAGTAAAGCAGGTGGCCCTCCAAAATGGGGTGGGGAGGCTTCATCCAATCAGTCAAAAGTCTTAAAAAGAAAAAAACTGAGTTCCCCCAAGGAAGAAGGAATTCTGCCTCCAGACGGCCTTTGGACTCTAGGTGAAACATCGGCTCTTCCCTGGGTCTCCAGCCTGTCAGTGTAACCCTGCAGATCTCAGACTTGCCAGCTCCCATGATCATGTGAGCTGATTCCCTAAAATCGCTCTCTCTCTCTGTCCTTCCCACCCTGTGTGCAAGCATGCACGCACGTACACACACACACACACACACACACACACACAAATACATCCTATTGGCTCCGTTTCTCTGCAGAACTCTAACATACACATCTACAATTTTAATACTCCAAACTACAAAACTAATAATGTCAAAAGGAACAACTCTAACATAATGTGACAGATGTCATCAGGTTGGTGTCTCTGATGTTGGGTTTCACGGTGGAGAGATGGCTTCCCAACACTGTTTCAATATTTCAACTGTTTTTATATTTGACTTTAAAAACACTGAAGCCAACAAAAATTATTTCTAAGAATGCACTGTACAAAACTATATAAATAAGGAAGCTTTTTTTGCAAGTCCTGGAAAAGCAGAACTTATACTTAATTAAAATTTGGCCAATAAGCAATCTTCAAATACTAATTCTGTAAAGCTGTCTTATTCACTGGAGGATAAAATTAACAGTGTTGCATTACTTAAACCTACATGAAATACTATCTCGCACAATTATTGCTGAAACTGGGAAGAAAAACATTCTTCACTGCAAATAAACTGCTTTAGTAGGTACGTACAAATACAAGACATTTCATACAACCCCTCTTTATTATTTTAAAAGGTTTTTATTTATTTATTTGGGGGGGGGGACAGAGGCAGAAGGAGAAGCAGACTCCCTGCTGAGCAGGGAGCCCGACTCGGGGCTGGATCCCAGGACCCTGAGATCATGACCTGAGAGCCAAAGGCAGACGTTTAACCAACTGAGCCCCCCAGGCGCCCCAACAGAACCACCCTTAAACATGAATATGGTACCGATTGCCAGCAAGCAGGGTCTTTGTAAGTAGCACACTTATATTCTCATATGCTATAGCTGATTAAATTTTTCCACCACTTTATTCAAGCTGTTGCAAATCCTTCATTCATACTGTGTGCCATGATAACATTTGGACTCTAGTTCACAAACTTCACAAATGCAAATGTAGGCATTAAAAATTCTTGCCAGTACTCATTTATAAGCTGGTCCACCGTATAATCCAAAATTATACTTTTTGAAAAAATTATCACTGAAATAAAACACCATATATTTAAAACGATCGTATTCCTTTATATGTAAATAACTCTTCTTTTTGTTGTTGTTTTTTAGAGAGAAAGAGAGAGCGCGTGTGCATGAAGAGGGGGAGGGGCAGAGGGAGAGGGAGAGAATCTCAAGCCGACTCCATGCCTAGAACAGAGCCCGACTCAAGCTCAGTCTCACGACCCTGAGATCAGGACCTGAGCCGAAATCAAGAGGCAGATGCTTAAAGACTGAGCCACCCAGTCGCCCCTCTCTGCTAACTCTTCTTATAAGAACATGAATCCTATGTGATCAGGGCCCCACCCTTACGACAGAATTTATCCTTAATTACTCCAAATATAGCCACTCTGGGGTTAGGGCTTCAACATATGAATCTTGGGAGGACACATACATTTAATCCGTAACAGATCGTTTCCATTTCTTGGCGATTTTGAATAATGCTGCTATTAAAATGGGTGTACAGTGTGAGGTTTGTTTTGTGCTGAGAATAAATTTTCAAAATAAAAATTAAATTTAGAAGCAGCTCAAATTAAAGTAAAAAAAAAATCATCCTGCAGTTTTTATCTTTGAAAGTCAATCATGTAAATGCTTTGAGTGATGGTAGGGAATTTGTCACTGACACCTTCTGGTGAATTGGATTGTTGCAGAATGAGGGGATGGTGCCCTGGCTGCCTGCTGAGTGCATCTTTACCACGGAGACTGACTAATGCTAGCTCAGCTCGCGGTGCACCCATTAGGAGCGCGCAGGCTGGTTCATCCGTCTGAAGGATGAATTACAACAGAGCATCCGAAGGGACAGAGACAAAAACCACTCCAGGGTCTCAGGGACTAGAAGTGGGGCCTTGTCATCACTGGGGATCTCTTGGTCTCTCTGCTCTGCTTACCCGTGCTTGGCTTCCTTTACCTTTTTCATTCTCCACGACAGGATCCAGACTATGCAATTCAAGATCTGAGAGCAAAGAGACTCACCCCATCAGCTCCAGCAGAAAAACAGACCAAGACCAAAACAAAAAACCCACCCCCTAACTGGCTTGTTCCTGGACCGATCACTGTGCCTAGTGACCGGCCACATGTCCACCCCTGTGGCCAACGACTGGATCTGTTGCCAGAACAGGAGCAGGGGTGCAGCAAAGACAAGCTAGCAGAGTGTCTTTTTTTTTACTTTAAAATTTTATTTATTTATTTGACACAGAATGAGAGAGCAAAGCAGGGGGAAAAGCAGAGGGAGAGGGAGAAGCAGATTCCCGGCTAAGCAGAGCCCAATGAGCGGGGCTGGATCCCAGGACCCTGGGATCATGACCTGAGCCGAAGGCAGACGCTTCACCGACTGAGCCACCCAGGTGCCCTGGAAAGCACAGTGTCTTCAGGGAAGTATAAAGTGCTATACAAATGTGACTTACTATTAATTTTTATTTTTAATAAATTAATATCATATTTTTAATATTATTTGAGACTCAGTTTCTTCACCTTTAAGATGAGAAAACATATCTCCCCATTAGCGGGATGATTAGGGGAGCATTGCTGCAGGGAAGAGGAGAGTCCCCTACCCTCCCCTGCCCAGCCCTGTGCCCCTTGCGCCCAAGCCTGTCCTTATTGGACTCCCTCCTGTTTGTGCCCCTCCCCCAATTTCATGAATGATTTCATGAAATTGTTAAAAAATAAAAAATAATAAAAAATTAAAAAATAAAGTAAAATGGGAAAACATAATTCCTACCTGTTTTAGGAGATTATTGGGGAGTTTCAATGAGATCATGGAGACGACAGCACTTTGTGGCTATATAGTGGGTGCAATGTGGGGCATTTATTACTGGTTAGGCAATGTATTTTCTTACTTTATGGACAGAAACTAAGCGAAAAGAAAGGGTCACGAGAAGCCACGTTTTTAGATTGAAATGACAGCCTGTTCACTCAATGGCTGTTTCCTGGCCCTTTCAACAGCTAGACTACTTTCATTTTCTTCCTGACCTTGTAGAAACATGGCAACCCAAATCTCTTCCCGTGTCACGGGGCTCCTTGGCTGCCCTCCTGGATGGATGCCTGCATGAATGTGCCCGCCACGCACAGACGTCTGAGGCCAGAGCAGGAGACCACGGCCCATGCTCCTGTGGCCTGGCAGCCTACAGAGGCACGAGTCACCACCCAGGCAACAGCGACGCCCTTCTTGCCCCAACTGTGTCAGAAGGGGCCGCGCAGAAGCTATTCATGATGGAAGGAGCCAGAGACATGCTCTAGTTCAACTCCCTCTTTTTACTGCCAGAGACCCTTGATCTCTGTCACGGATGCTGCGGATCCCCTTGGCTGCCTCTGAGTTAGTCTGTAGCTTCGGTGGATGGTTCCCTGAGGCTGATGGCATCCCCCTCGGGCATCACTCTCTACCTCTCGCCCATGCCACGGAAGCTTGCTCCGCCTGTGTGCGGGGCAGCTTGGACAGTGCCAGGGGGGTAAACTTCCCCCCCAAGCAGGCTGCATGGGTGGGTAGCTCCCCATTGCTCAGATGGACCACACTGAGGTATGTCCATGCTCCCCGTCAGAGCACTGCTGGTGGGAGAGAAGGGCTCTCAGTGTAGGGGGACCCACTACGTGCTCTGGGCCGTGCTCCTGGCCTGGCAATGCTTTGCATACAGTCTCCAAGGTTCAGAGTCTCATGTCTTGGCTTAAAAGTCCAGAGAAGTCGTTTTATCTTCCACCTCGAGTTAGCGAACCTCTGGGGGACAGGCTCACTAGCCAACTTCACATGCGGGAGAGGACTGCTCACAGCGGGAGAATGTGGGCAGCCCTCCCCCCAGGACACTCCAGGGGCTTGAATGACTCCAGACACCAGCTCCCAGCTCAGAAGCTGTGCTTTGAGCACAAAATTAAAGCAGGAGAAACAGACCGTTATCAAGGGACGCTTGTATCGATTCGAAGCAGGCTGAAGAAACGCCCTTCCGTCTCCTGGAGGCATTCTGGCTGAAGAACAAGAGTGTTCCGGAATTAGAACACCCTCCCCCTGCAGGGCATAGGAGAAAACACGTTCTGAAAATCTGCCTCCCCGTTTTTTTCAAGCTCCGCATGCAGGTCAGCCCCGCTCTTAGTATGTCTTATATTCAGATACGGAATTATCGGAATCGATTGGAACACATATTGAAGTCACATCCCCGCTCTAAGGACATGAGCTGCTCATCCTACCGGACTAGGTGTTCTTGTCTCTTCAGCCACATAGAAACCTCTCCCGGGGCGCAAGTAGCTCCTACATCATTGGTGTGTTATTTTTTCACCCGTTTCTCTTCAAAAGGTGGCCCTTCCTCCAAATCCCAAGAGTTTCTCCTTGTGGGGTCACCATGAACATCTCTGGAATTGTAGCACCGAGTAGGAACTGTGTGGGAGAGAGGAACATCTCAGTTGAAAACAAGCGTAATGAGAAAGACTATCCCATGCAAAAAATATAAAATAATGAGATGGGTCGCCATGAGCTGGGAGGACTGGCTTCGTGTCCTCAAGTCTTTCTGACTCAAAAACAAAAGCCAATGTCTCTGGTGAAAGGAAATGATGAGACCACTCAGAGCCATCTGCTTTTATAAAATAGTTTCTCGAGGCAAACCCCCAGACAAATTGACCTGAGTGCCAGGGCCCGTGAGTCTGATGGATTTACTGAATTATATGGATGCAAATTTCCTAGACCTTCTTTTCTGGCATAGCTGGGGACAAATGAGGGGTTGGACTTTTTTGACTGATGTCCTATAGGGTGAAGCTGCCCTCTTTGTATTTCTTGGAGGGGTGGGCACAGCAGCAAGCCTCTGGAATTGGAAACACTCTGGGCACATCCTGGAAATTTGCTAAACCTGTTTCCTTTGGAGAAGCTTTTGATCCAAGGTAAAATTATGGGTATCTTTAGTGCGTTTTTGACATGGAAAGGCCTGGATCACCCCTACATTAAGAGTTAAGGGATGTGCCATTTGCTTTTTAATTTGGAGAGCCCCAATTTTGAATGAATTGTGAATTTCATTAAATTCCACATCTATTGTATTTGAGAGGCATTCGGATTGTGCGTGGTACACACACATGAAAACACACACACACAGACACACACAAGCCAGAGTGATTTTCCAAGCTTCCTTTCCAAAGGAAATTGGGTTTTAGAAGGTCTCATTCGGACTCACATCCATCAAAATGCCACAGAGCAGCTGGGCCAATTCAGCCGGGCACGAAACCTGCCAGCGAGGTCCTATCTTCCACGTGGGAGTCTAATGGGAATTTCTGCCTGAACGGGAGCCCAGGACGGAGGGCAGCGTGGGGTCACCAGCCCCACAGAGCAGCTTGGGACAGGTGGGGCAGGCTCCATCTGCAGGAAGCCGGCAGAGCCTGGCAAAGGAAGGAAGGAAGGAGAGAGGAGTGGAGATGTGTACGTGCCCGAGGCCCCGGGGAGTTGCTTGGACGTTTTTCTCTTCGAGAATGAATGCATTCCTTGCACCCACCTTCAGGATGCCTTTACCAGGGCGGATGGCGAGGCCCGCTGCTCTAAAGTGTACAATGCCCGCCGATATTATGCTCCTGGATGCCTTTTCTCCTGGATCTGTGGGCCAGGCCGCCAAACGGGAGGTTTTAAGGGGAGAGAAGCAAAGGAAATCGTGCTTGTAGTGATTTTATGAACACGGCACTTTCCTTCCAGGACGAGGGAGCTGACGGCTGAGAAACCGAGCCGCTAGGTTCTCTGGAGCAGAGCGCATCCTTAATTAGACAGTGCCCAGAAATCCTTCTAGCAGGGAGTGTTTAATTGCCAGTATTGTGAAGGTGACCGGATAACCGGGCTCTTCCCAGCCCTTCAGGAATACTCAGCTATGAATCCATACATTGTGACCTAAATCAGGCTTTTTCCTTTTTTTTTTTTTTAAAGGAACATGTTCAAGAGATAAAATGATTTCCCGCCGACGTTTATTTTCCTTCGTTTTGGCAGCTACACTCGGACTTGCCAAACCATATATACCTGTGTCTACGTCTCTAAATCATACTTTGATCTTACAAACACTACAACAGTGATAACCAGCAGTAATCGAACAAGTGAACGATTTTGGCTGTGTCTTCTCATGGAGTTTCCACGATTGCAAATTAAGCATTCCTAGCCTGATTTTATAGACAGGAAAAGCAAGGCAGCTAATGAAGGGGAAGAAACAAGGAGCAATGAAATAACTTACCATTTTAAGGAACTAGCAACTGGGGAAGCCAGGATTTGACCCTGGTGTGCTAACCCCTTGCCTGTGGCCTCCACAAAATCTGCAAGGTCTCTTTGCCATACAACTGGCTTCACTCATACCTACCCTCCATTCCATTTTATTTTTTAAATTTTTAAAAAGATTTCATTTATTTATTTGAGAGAGAGAGAGAGAGACAGGAGTGGGAGGGGGGGGTGCGGTGGGGACAGAGGGAGGGGGAGAAGCAGACTCCCTGCTGAGCAGGGAGCCCCAAGTGAGGCTGGATCCCAGGACCTGGGGACCATGACCTGAGCCTAAGGCAGATGCTTAACTGACTGAGCCACCGAGGGGCCCCCATTCTATTTTAAATAAGATCCCTTCATGATCCCAAATAAAGAGAGGGGAAAAGCGTAAATCAGGCCTGCTCTCCAGCAATCCGGAATCAGAGCACTCTTTGTGTTTGAGGAAGAAAAATCTGCTTGGAATTTCGTGGTGACCCCAGAGCCAGGGGTGGGGCTGTGACACACTCACACACACCCCCGCCATGCTCCCTGAAATCCAAGCAACTGACCAGCACCTTCTCCCAGTGCTTGTAGGAGCTCCGATTTCACACACACTGAACACAAAGACCAGTCACCGCGGCCGAAGAACCGCGGGCGACAAGTTCTTCCATCCAAGTCACTGACAACCTGACACCCAGCGGGGCCCAGGTGGGGCTCTGTGGGGAGCAGGGTGCCGCACAGCGCTGGGCCCCATCTCAGGCCACTAGAGTTCGTGAAGGGCCGGTGCTCAGGGTGAGCACTGCTGAGCAGATCCTGGCTCCGTGTCCTCCCCACCGTGTGCAATTCCCGTGCATGATTCTGTATTTCTCAGCCACCCTTCCTCCCCCGCAGCGCCTACCTCGCAAGGTTGATAGGAGGGCGGCATGAACGAATGGAGTCCAGCAGACTGCCTGGAAATCAGTGAGTACTACACACCTGGTGAATATTATTTTCAAAACAGACCGAAAAGAAATTCTAGGAGGAGAAAGAAACGGATAATAACCACAGCCCCACTATATGAGCAAGCAATCCTGAGCAAAACGTGGGGGAGAAAACAGTGCTTCTCAAGCTGCCTGGTTGGCTCAGTCTGACTCTTGCTTTCAGCTCAGGTCATGATCTCGGGGTCCTGAGATGGAGCTCCACATGGGCCTCTGTGCTCAGGGGGGAGTCTGCTTGAGATTCTCTCTCCCTCTGCCTCTGCCCCTCCACCTGCTCGTGCTCTCTCTCTCTCTCTCTAAAATAAAAAAATAAATAAATCTTAAAAAAAAAAACAACCAAAACTGTGCATCTCACTGGCCCCATTTCCCAAGTTTTATGTCACTGTCACAGCAGCCATCCCCATCTCAGGGTAGCTCTGCTCACCTGAAAAAGGTCTGAGAAGGGGCCATTCTCGCTTTCCATGGAAATCACCCATATGCAAGATGTAAGTAAGACACAGGTAAATCGCGGATTCCCTCTGTTTCACTGGCTCTCTTTGAAAAATCTTCCCCTAATGTGAGAAATGTTTCAAACTAAGGTAATTTGGTTTCTAGGACTGGTCCTCAAACCACAGTAGGTTCATCTTAAGAGCTAGAGTTCTGGAAACTGCCTGGGTCTGAATCCTTGTCTCGCTACCCGCGTGCCTACCTGTGTGAACTTGGGCAAGTTCCTTAACTTCTCTGGTCGTCTTTGTAGTTTATTAAATGGACAGGAAAAGTATCTATCTCACAGTTCTACGAGTTAGGTGAGATGCTGTGCAACAAACCAAACACAGTGCCTGGTACACGTCTGTTACTATTTATTCAACAAACAGCTGTTGAGGGTCTACTAATAATAAATGCCAGGCACTGGAGGACATCAGTAGCTGCTTCTACGGTATCGGAATTAGGCGAGGAAGGTGCATTCTGTACTAAGTGCTACAGGATCAATCACGTAGAAGGAGGCAAGTTAATCTGTCTGGGGGAGTGGAGGAATGTATCACCGAAGTCGAAACTTGAGCTTTGTCTTGAAGACACGTAGGAATTCCTAGGCAGAGAAGGTGGTTATGTTCGGCAACTATTATTAGAGTAGAAATGGATTTGAATAGACTCGATAAAATCGCAGACTGAAATGGGAAGTGTGCAGGGGGCTTGAACCGGGGTTGTGTCGGGGCCTTGGAAGCTGCGAGACAGAATCTGCCTCTTGGCTCCTTCGTCTTCACCCCTAGACGGGCTCGCCGTGGAAATGCGCTCACTGTCCTTTGTGTCCTGTCCACTGTGGTCTCATTTCTGCCCCACCTCCCCTTGTGCCGTTGCAACTGTTCTCACTAGTGTATGTCTCTGGCATTTTCCTCTGCGCCCACTCCAAGGAGCACTTCTCAGTTGGTGTAGTGTAGCAAGTGGGGGCGGAGGCATGTTTCCAATTTATCTGAAAGCAATGTCAGATGCTTGTTACAGAAGTAATGAATTGGCTTATCCATGTGGAAAATCCCATTAATCAAATTTCCCATTTAAAACAATCTTGTATTCCCGGAAAAAAAAATTACGTATATGTATTTGAACTCATTGCTGGATTTCGTTTGCTAATATTTAATTTTGCAACTTTCATTTCATGAATGAGAACCATCTGTAATACTCTCTCTGTACTCTCTTTGTCTAATTTCAGTATCAAGGTTTTACTAGCCTCATAACATGATTTGAGAAATGTTCTTTGCTTTTCTGTGTAAGATTGGAATGCACTGTCTGTCCTTAGGTGATAAAATTTGCCTAAAAAGCATCTGGGTCTATAATTGATATTTTAACTATAATTTTATTCTTTTACTGATTGTGGAACGATCAAGATTCTCTATTCCTTTTTGAGTCGTGTTTGATAATTTGCATTTTTCTTGGCATATATCCATTTCACCTAAGTCTTTTAATTTATTAGCATAAAACTACTCATATTATATTTTAAGTCTATGCTGCCTTTACCATCATAACCCCTCTTTATCACTAATATAATTTATTTGTACTTTCTTCCTTATCTCTTTGATTAATATTGCCAGTTCAATCTATTTTATTAGTGTTTTAAAGAACAAACTCTTAGCCTTATTAATCCTTTCTATTTCTGTATAATTGTTATATGTTATGTAAATCTCTGCCAACTTTATTACTTTCTTTCTTATTCTTGGGTTTTATTCTACCAGTCTTTTTAAAACTTCTTAATTTGGACATTTAGTTCATTCAACTGGGGCTTTTCTTCTAGAAACATTTAAGAGTGTAAATTTCCTTCGAAGTATAGTTTTTGCCACTCCACAAGTTTCTGTTTTGTTTTTTAGAGAGATAGTGTGTGAGTGGGAGGAGGGGCAGAGGGAGAGGGAGAGAGAAAAGCCCAAGCAGACTCCACACTGAGCCTGAGTCTCAGCCCGACTTGCGGCTTCAACTCACGACCTTGAGATCACAACCTGATCGGAAATCAAGAGTTGACTGCTTAACCAACTGAGCCACCCAGGCGTCCTGCCACTCCTCAAGTTTTTATGTGTGTTATTCTAATTTTTAAAATTTCAATTCTGATAGCCTTTTTGATACTTGAGCTCTATAAAAGTATGTTCTTTGCTGTCCTTTATAGACTGGACATTTTTCTTGGGATCTTTTCTGTCATGGATTTAACTGCACTGTTGGTACATGTGATCTGTATCAGTCCAGTCTTTCGAAGTTAGTTGTACTCCTGCTCCCCCATCCTCCTCCTCCTTTGCCTTCATCTTATTTAATAAAACCTGAAGATCTTTTTCTAAAATCTGTAAGGATAAATAAAGGGTCAGGAACAGCTATAACTCTCCTCAAAAAGAAAAAGTTAGGGAGACCTACCTACCAAATATAATAATTAAGCTATAATTTATTTAATTTAGTTAAGCTATATAATATATAATTTAATTAAGCTATATAATAATGTAAGCTACAATAATTAAGACTGTAGTATTGGCCCAGAATGTACTATTAAAAAAGATGTTTTAGTGGTGCCTGGGTAGCTCAGTCAGTTAAGCACCTGCCTTCGGCTTGGGTCATGATCCCAGGGTCCTAGCTCCCTGCTCAGCAGGGAGTCTGCTTCTCCCTCTCTCTCCGCCCCTCCCTCTGCTCATGGTTTTTCTTTCAAATAAACAAATAAAATATTTTTTTAAACAGATGTTTTAAAGAATATAATATTCAAAAAAACAAATAGTCCAATTAAAAAATGGGCAGAAGACATGAACAGACATTTCTTCAAAGAAGACACCCAGATGGCCAACAGACACATGAAAAGATGCCCAACATCACTAATCATCAGGGAAATGCAAATCAAAACCACAATGAGATATTATTGCAGCCATAATAATGGCTAAAATTTAAAAAACGCAAGAAACAAGTGTTGGCGAGAATGTGGAGAAAAAGGAATCCTGTACACTGTTGGTAGGAATGCAAACTGGTGCAGCCGCTGTGGAAGACACTGTGGAGGTTCCTCAAAAAGTTAAAAATAGAATTACTATAGGATCCAGTAATTCCACTACTGGGTATTTACCCAAAGAATACAAAAACACTAATTTGAAAAGATTTTTGCACCCTATGTTTACTGCAGCATTGTTTATAATAGTCAAACTATGGGAGCAGCCCAAGTGTCCACTGATAGATAAATGCATAAATTACAAGTGGTATGTGTGTGTGTAGTGTACATGTGTATATATGTGTACACACACACACACACACACACACACACACACACACAATGGAATATTATTCAGCCATAAAAAAGAGTGAAGTCTTGCCATTTGCAATGACATGGATGGAGCTAGAGTGTATCAGGCTAAGTGAAATTAAGTCAGTCAAAGACAAATACCACATGATTTCACTCATAGGTGGAATTTAAGAAACAAACAAACGAACAAAGAAAAAAGACAAACAAACAAAAAAGACTGAACTACAGAGAACAAATTGATGGTCCCCAGAGGGGAGGTGGGTGGGGGAGGGGTGAACTAGGCAAAGGGGATTAAAGCACACTTACCATGGTGAGCACTGAGTCATGTATGGAGGTGTTCAGTTATTGTACACCTGAAACTAATACAACACTGTATGTTAACTAACTGGAATTAAAATATTTTTAAAGGTAAAAAAAGTTTTAAACAAAGAATGTAATATTAAGTAAAAAAGTTAAATAAAAACTAGATAGCAGTTTAATCCTAATTTTATATAAAAATTTCAGTGCTTGCATCTATGTACACAGTGTGTGCAAATGGATGTGCGTGTATCCACGCTCACTCATAAACTCACGGCACTAACATGACTTCTGAAAAAAGGCTGGAAGGAAATACCAAACTGTTAATAGTAATTTCTGAATAGTGAGGTCATGATTGATTTTGTTCCCTCCCTCCCTCCTTCCCTTCCTTCCTTCCTTTTTTAGATTTTATGTATATATTTGAGAGAGAGAGAGAGAGAGCGCGTGTGTGCGCCAGAGCGCGCGCATAAGGGGGGGGGGCGCGGGAGGAGGAGGGGCAGAGGCAGAGGGAGAAGCAGACTCCCTGCTGGGTAGGGAACCCGATGTGGGGCTCCATCCCAGGACCCTGTGATCATGACCTGAGCTGAAGGCAGATGCTTAACTGACTGAGCCACCCAGGCGCCCCTTTTCCCGTTCTTTATACTTTTCTTCAACCAATACGTTTTTGTTTTTACTTATTTATATTGTGTAATGTATACAGAGCATACAATTTACCATCTTGACTATTTTTAAACATGCGGTTCAGGAGCATTAAGTACATCCACGTAGTTGTGCTCACAAACTGAAACTCTATCCCCACTAAACAACCCGCCTCCCAGAACCCTATCCCCCCAGCCTTTGGCACTCACCATTCTACCTTCTGTCTCTGTGAGTCTGACCATTCCAGGCTCCTCCTGTAAGTAGAATCATATGGTACGTGTCCTGCGGTGACTGGCTTATTTCACTCAGCATGATGTCCTCCAGCTCCATCCATGCTGTACCATGCGAATGCTGTACCATGCGAATGCTGTACCATACGACGCAATTCGCTTTCTTCTTAGGAAACAGCTTACTTGGGCTTTACGTTTTATGAAGAGACCTACTAAGGGCAACGTTGTTTGCAGTTTTCACCAGCTTTAAAAAAAATTCATGCGTTTTGGTTATAAAAACACTCCACGGCGCTCCCCTGTGGAAGACAGGATGGCAGGTCCCGGAAAGATTAAACGCGGCATTACCACGTGGTCCGGCAACCCACTGCTGGGAGCGGCCACAAAGGAATTGAAAGCAGAGACACTGTTAGCTAGGATGCAGAGGGCTGAAAGCTATCCGCAGAAGGGAGGAGGGGAAGGGGCAAAAGCAGGGAAGGACTGTTTTGGTTGGCAGAACTTTTCCAGCCAAGGAGAAGCTGACTGTGTGTTTCCCCTAAGAGCCCCTTGCTAGGTGTGTCCCACCTGCAGCCCCTTACCTGAGCCAGTTAGAGCAGGATTGGAGCTGACTCCCTGTGCAGAAGTCCCCCTGAGCTGTCCCAAAATTGCCTTTAGCTCATTATAATACTAAGAGCTCCTTCTGTGGGTGGAGTTTTCCATCGATTTATGAACATACAGTGTATACACTAGCACGTGGACACTCTAGGCATGCGCCATTGAATGAACCAAAAGTTCCTATGCGAGCGCCTGTCCCTGCTTCCTAATACACCAAATCAAATCTTCCTGTACTAACCCCACAGGGAGACAGTGCTTGTCCCCTTACCTGCAACCAATAATAACAAATTCTTTGCTTCCAGCCTTTACTTGGGTTGTGTTCAATTTGACACGCCCCAAATGGCGAACCCCTGGAGTTCCGTTACAACATGAAGAGACATTTGTCCACCCATGCTCTTAGCACATGTAGGGGAAAGTGGCATCAGTTTTTTTAAGAAACTATCCAGTAAACCAGTGAGTCTGAATTATTCATTCAACAAAAATGTCTTGAAAGCCTGGTGCTAAGGACTCAAGAGACAAGACTATCCAAATGGAGCTCACATTCCACTGGGACTTGGATGGAGAGAGATTGTCTGCCTTGAAAATGGGATCAGATCTGCCTGTGTCTGAGAGGGTTCTATGCGATGAGGTAATTAAAGAGAATGAAGGGTTAAGGATTTGGGTCTACCAAGAAGAAAAGACTCTGAGCAGTTCCACAACCACAAGAAGAGTTTTTTCTGTTACCATCTTCTGTTTAGAAACTTGATCCACTGAAAGACGGTGAGAGAAATCACTGGATCTGAGCCCAGGGGGTGTAAATTCTGAGGGTGTTGTCGTGGGCTGAAAGTTTGGGGAAGTAAGTTTCCTAGACATCAACGAGAACATGATGTTCCTACAGTCTCCTAACTCAGGCCTCTGTCATTCCAAGTCCATGTTCCTCTGTCCTTACCACCCTCCTGCCTTGCTGTGACATACGCAAAGGAATTAGCCCGCACTCTTGAGGGGAGAGTTAATGCAGATGGTGGTGACATGTTATTGATTCCCATTAATCCTCATAGAGTTATACCCTGCTTATTTTCTACACGTGTATGCGGCCAAATCCCAGATTGAATCCCGTAGGGAAGACCCGGGGTTCTACAGTCTCATTTTTGGTGGGGCATCTCCCAGGCAGAGGCCTGCCCCTCTTCTTCCAGCAATAACTCTGAAGATCGTTGGGCCAAGGCCATCTCTGGGTAGGAGAAAGAGAAATCTGAGGCCCAGTTTGGGGGAGGACCACAAAGAATAACCTTTATTAACTAATTTATTAAGAAAATATATGTCGACCTCTTGTCCTATCCAGGAACGGGGGCTATGGTAGCGTTCCTTAAAAAGAAAACCAGGGGCCCAAAATGGCATCACTTAAGCCAACTCACCAAACAGGGCCTTAACACCTAAACTAATTGCAGTTTCAACTTCCTCCAAAAGTGGAAGTCTTAACCGGTCAGTCAGGAATTTCCTGATCAACACCAGTGATGTAATCTGTCGCCTGCCCTCCTGATTCCCCCAAAGCAAGATGAGGTCATCCACTTAATAAGACCCCCTGCCCCTCCCCCAAGGAAAGGTGACCTTTGGCAGGAACAATCCTTTGTTTCTTGTTTGCTATTAACTTTCTCGCCCCACCCTCCTTCCTATAAAAACCTGTTTTGTACAACTCCTTGGAGCACCCCTCTACTTGCTGGGTGGGGTGCCATCCCATTCATGAATCGCTTCATAGAACCAACTAGATCTTCACATTTACTCAGTTGGATCTTTGTTCCTTTACAAAAGGTGGTGAATCCTAATAGGACTTTTGGAAAACAGAAGGATCTACTACCATATAGATTTTCAGCCCCAGTCCGTCATCTCTCCTTCTAAATCTTCCGTAAGATCTACCTTCTTGTTACCACTCTTGGTCTCGGGCTGGGAATGGGAGGTGCTGAGCTTCCCAGTCCAGTGATGCAGGGGTCCCAGAGGCCGCCTCCAGGATGCAGATGCTGGAGACCAGGTGCAGCCAAGACAGAGGCAGTCCCTGGAAGCTTGCAGAAGCTGGATCGAGCATAGGAACCCGGATGGTGGGGTTGCAAGCAATCCTGTCCAGATCTCTAAGGCCAGGGAGTCCCCTAAATCCAGGTTATTCTCCGTTGCATCATCTTTCCCCACCACATCCCTCAATATTTGTATTTAACAAAGTTCTCACTTCACCCCTCTTTTCTCAGTCTGCATACTTTCCCAAGACCATGTCATCTAGGCCTATAGGGGCCACCTCTCTAATGATGGCTCATAAGTCTCTCTGCTTCCTGCCTCACTTCTGAGTTCAATCCCCTATTTTTCAACTCAGTGAGGAACATCTCTTTGATGAGGAAGCAGTAGCTGACACACCGCAACTCTCCTCCCCTGCACCCCGCCAAAAACTCCCGGGGGGGATCTGTGTGTGACCTTCCTCAGGCAATCCAGGCTGCCCTAAAACTAAGGGAATAAACAAATGGTTAACGGACTGAGATCACAGTCCTGCAGGACCTGGATCTCCATCGGTTTGCAAATGTCAGTGATTTACAAGGGAAAAGCATTCTTATCAATAGCCTAACTCCCAGAGACCCATGGACTCAATTTCCTGGACCCTTAACATCACCCTCCCCTCCATAGTGATGTGGGAAACAAAGGCAGAAGGAAATGTAAATAAAATTAAATTTCTTTATAACCTGCAGCTGATTGACATATACTTGAGGCAGTCAGGGTATAACATTCCTCCAGGGAACTCCCCACCGGCTCAACATTAATGCCTCACTAGAGAAAAGAACAGCCTTAGCTTGACAATAGCCAGGCCTCCAGCATCCTGGGAGTCTTCTTTCGCATATGAAAGTCCTTTTGGAAACCTCCTTTTGTCCTCACCTCCCCCAACTCCCAAGTATATAATCAGCCACCCCATAAACCCTAGTGCAAACAGCTCTTTCTGGCCACGGGTCTTGTCCCTGTGCTTTAATAAAATCTCCGTTTTGCACTAAAAACATCTCAAGAATTCTTTCTTGGCGGATGGCTCCGGACCCCAACAACACCACTCCATACCTACGTCATCTGCATGAATGTCCTACATATAGTCAAAATACGCAAAACCAAATGCATTATCTTCATCGTTGGTTGGTGTCTATGTTCCCTGTCTTGGTTGGTGTTTCCACGAATTACTAAGAACTCCTAATTCTTCTCCTAGTCTGGCTCTGAGTATTAGTTCTATCTCCTACACATTCCCTGAATTCATCTCCTCTCCCCACTCTTTGTGATCACTATTTCTAGTCAGCTGTTGATCATCTCTTACCCTGTCAATTACAAAAGGGTCCCTGCTGGCCTCCCCACATCCCCTGGTCTAATCCATCTTCCCTCTCTTGCCCCAGTGGGAAGGACAGCTGTTGGCTGCCTACCCAGGATCCAGTAGCTTCTCTTTCTTCCCAATGACCTTGCCCACATCTTCCTTCTTAACAGAATCCCAATTTTGTTCTGGTATCCTCCCTCCCCAGAGAGCCCCTGTGCCTCAGGGAAAGCTGACCCCCAACCCTGGTTCCAGGAATTGATCTCATACTATGGACGTCCCATCCCCATTGCCAGAGATCAGTTAAGAACAGGTGTGTGATGGATTCTGCCCCACGAGGCAGGAAGAGAGATTTATTGGAACCTCTAGGAAATTGCTTCTTTTTCTTCTTAGAGGGCTGTGGGAAACCACTCGGCAGGTGTGAACCAGGAAGCACTTAGTCCCAATCCATACATTCTGCAACCGCCAGAGGAGCCAGCTTTCAAATGAAGCCAACCGTGGAGGGCAGAACGGAAAGACAGAAGGGGCATCTTCAGCTGCTGGATGAACAGACCTCTGTCACCTCTGGACTTCTTACCATGTGAGTCAGTGGATATCCTAATAGTTTGAGCCAATTTTAGTTGGTTTTTCTGTGACTTACAGCCAAATGGATTCTATCAGAGATACAGCATGATTTAAAATAAAAATCTGGTCCCCTAAACCCCCTACTTACAGGCTCTCCACTCTTGGAGACAAAATCACTCCTCACTGTCTCCGTGCAGACCTTGCTGGAGCCTGGCTGCATGGCTTGCGAGAGCTGACGGCCCCTGCCCCTTCCCAGCTCTGTTCAGCGACATCATGGTGGCAGCTTGAGATTGGCCATGTGGGAGACTTTACACCCAGAAAATTGGCAAACGCTACAAATCCGAGCTTTCTTTCCTCCAGAGACCTGGTTGTTAAGCATTTACCAGCACACCGTCGTCTTCACATAGCATTCCGGGGCTTTCTCAGCTGGCCCAGGTCTGCCTCTTCAGCTGCTTCTCCTTCCCTTAGCTCTCCCGTAGCTCCAGTCACAGCAAAATTATAATTTTTTAAAAATACTTTATTTATTTCTTTGAGAGAGACAGAGAGAGCACGAGGAGGGGGGAAGGGCAGAGGGAGAGGGAGAAGCAGACTCCCCGTTGAACAGGGAGCCCGACGTGGGGCTCGATCCCAGGACCCTGAGATCATGACCTGAGCTGAAACCAAGAGTTGGACGCTCATCGGACTGAGCCCCCAGGCGCCCCCCACATCGGCCATTTCTGAAGACAGTGATGATACTGTCTTCTGCTCTGTAGGTTCGGGATCCTGCACAGGCTTACACGGTAGGTGTGATACATTTTTTCTTTGAATGAATGGATGAGCACCAATGTGAGTTAGTCTGCGGGGGCTGCTATAACAAAGGACCACAGACCGGGGGTGGGGGGCTTACAGAACAGAAATCGATTTTCTCGAAGATCTGGAAGCTCAAAGTCCAAGATCAAGGTGTCGACAGGATTACCTCCTCCTGAGGCCTCTCTGCTTGCCTTGGCCGAGGGCCGTCTCTCTGTGTCCTTACACAGTCTTCCCTCTCTGTGTCTGTCTAATCCGGACCTCGTCCTGGAAGGACACGTCATGTTGACCTGATTGCATCATTAGAAGCACTGCCTCATACAGTCACATTCTGAGTGACGGGGGGTTAGGACGTAAGCATATGAATTTGAGAGGGACACAAAATTCAGCCCATAACTGTGCTGTCACACGCATCATGTTGTCATCCTGGCTCCCTCACTAGGCTAGATGGGGACGTCCTGAAGGGCAAAACTCTAGCTCTTCGTGTCTCCATTACCCAGAAGAAGAGCACGGCCTCACCTGACCGGGTGTGGCAGAAGCACGTGGAAGGGTGCGTGTGCTCAGGAGGGAGACCAAGTTCTGGTGGCCAAGCCCTCAGGCTCCAGAGACTTCAGAAGAGCAGTCAGAGCGGTGAGTGTGGGGAGGGGGCGGCTTGGCGGCTCTTCCTCTAGATGGAGGAGCTTGTGCTGGGCCTGGAGTTTGACGGCGGCTTCAGAGACAGGCGTTAGAAAAGCAAACACTCAGAGGGCTTCCAAGTTTTTAAAAGTGTATTTATTAGCAGTGACTTGCATAAAATCGTCTTTTAAAAGGGGCAGCTTTTTTTTTTCTCTTTTCCAACGTGTTTATTGGGACATAATGAATCACAGAAATGCTCTCTCTGGTTGCATTATCCCAAAAGGGTGATGTGTATACATCTGCTGGGAATAAGAAGGGTTTTTTGTTTTGGTTTGGTTTTTGATTGAAGGATGGGATAAAGTCCCAAGCCATATATTTCTACTCAAGCTGTACTTCTGTCCCTTGGAAAACTGGAAACCGGTCCAAGGTTCTAGGATGCCAAGAGGCCCTGCTATGGGGTACAGATTTCTCAGATTATATCCCATTTTTTACTCTTGTCGCTTTGGCTTCATATCATCAGATCATTGAATGTTAGAGCTGGAAATTCAAATTCCTCATTTTCGAGCTGGGGAAGCAGATGGTCGCATAGTGGTGAGTGGCTGGAGTATACTCTGAGTTTCTAAATCTCGGTCTGGGATGATTTCCACCACTTTCAACTTCCCTACAACCCCAAGCTCAGTCATTGCTTTAAGTCCTTTCTGGAACAGAACAGAATCTGAGTGAATAAAAGTTCTAATATCCAATAGATAGATAAACGGGTAAAATACCCAGTCTCTGGAGGATCGGGCCCCTGGGCAGACCTGCGTGAGTTCTATAAGTGAAGGGAGGCTCATGTGGACCCCGGAGGCTTGCTGGGAACAGTGAGTTTACTTAATGCAAAAGCAGCAAACGGTGTGCTCTTGCCTCCAGCTGATGACCCTTTGTCCTGACATCTTTTTCTTTGCAGCTACAGTTAAACCCCGCTTGGTGGGACATAAAGTGCCCCTAAATATTTGTTCCTTTCCCAAATTCAGAAAAGCTTTTAAGGAAGACCGCATAAGACCTCACAGGGAAAGATACAATCAAACCCCATTAGTGTAGCTTCCTCTCACTGGGGTTCACAGGGCAAATGAAGAATGACCCCGGGGAGCCCTGTTTCGGATGTCTCAGGCCTGGGGGTTAAACCCAAACCTGTGTTAGATAATCACGTGTGGAAAACGCAACATTGTGACTGTGTTATCCGTTCCTCAAACAGTCAGTGGCACCTGCCCCAGGTGCCCAAAGAGCCAGGGACCAAAGCACTGGCTTGGCACAGATGTTCTTCCCCATCTGAATTGTACCCTGTGTCAGAGCTTCTAAATCTTCGATGGAATGTCACTTAGGGCCAAGACTGTGGTCAGCGGAGGGTTATCTGTGCACGTATGTACCGCAGACTATTTGCCATAGGGCAAGGCTTCTCAACACATGCTCAAATGGGGCAAGAACTGTGTAATAATCACCACCGAGACTCCTAAACAAACCTGAACGGGCCAGCAAGTGGTTCTAGATGAATCTAGCAATCAGGGAGCACCTGAACTGAAACTACAGCAATTCCTCCCTGTTCCAGAAAGATCCCGAACCACCATCCTCCTGTCTCCTACCCTCCAGGTGATAGAACACCTGTGTAGAGAAGTTCAGTGACTCCTGGTAAAGCTTGATTTGGGACTCAGGAGTCAAGAGAAAGGAGGTTGTAGTCGCAGCAAAGGGGCTGCTGATTATGCTGAGTTTTTGTTATTATTTCATTAAAATGAGGCAAATTCTGCTTAGAGCCTTCCCAGCTTGTGTCTGACCCGAGAGCAGTGTATCCGATTGCAGGCTGACAGGGCATGTTCTTTTTTTTTTTTTTTTTTAAAGATTTTATTTATTTATTTGACAGAGAAAGACAGCCAGCGAGGGAGGGAACACAAGCAGGGGGAGTGGGAGAGGAAGAAGCAGGCTCCTAGCGGAGGAGCCTGATGTGGGACTCGATCCCAGAATGCCAGGATCACGCCCTGAGCTGAAGGCAGACGCTTAACGACTGCGCCACCCAGGCGCCCCGACAGGGCATGTTCTTAAATGCGCCCCTGGCATCCTGCTACAGCTGGCTCAGCCTTGACCATGAACTTGCCCTCTGTGGGGGCGTTGATGCCCCTTCAGGGAAGCCAGAGCCACCCTTTTGCCTTTTGCAATGACATTTTCTGCAGCGGGCGGCGACAACAGGCTTGCTTTCTCTGCCCTCTCTGTCTTGCCCTCTCGCCCTCTCCCTTTCCGGTGCTGCCCCCGGAAGCCTTCGCAAGGGTTAAGGGATCGGTGGGGCCAGGATGGAATCTGCGAAGGCAGGGCAGGAACAGCCGAGGTGACCAGGGGACCCCGAAGCAAGGCCTGGAGAGAATCGGTTTCCCGTCTGCTAGGACGCTTGCTCCCGCGCACATCGGGAAGCAAGCAAGTCTGACACACGACTCGGGCCAACTGTCTTATCACATCTTGAGGGGGTCGGGGAGGTCAGAGGAGGGAGCAGGTGGCTGATTTTATGACCATTCTCTTCCAATCACGGTGATTTCCGAAATGTTCAGCACGGTGCTTGTCATTTTTGACACCCAGCTTCTCCCCCTGCCCCTGTGCGTGCGAGCTGGCTGTGGCCTCACGGCCTCTCCCCCGAGGCCTCCCCGGCTTGCCAGGGCAAGGGGATGGCGGAGCGAAGGTCTGAGAGCTTCTCATCCAGCAGCAGAGAACCTGACGAGGCTTCCCGCCGCCACTCAGACCGCGCGCTCCCAGTGAATCCTGGCTTTGCGAAGCGGCCTGGGTGGGTTTCTGTAACTTTCAACCAGAGAACCTCAACTAAAGCCTTTACTGAGATCAAGTCTTACCCAGAGCCCAATATGTCTACAAGAGAGATGGCGCTGGGCGGCTCTGCTGAAGCAAAGGAGCTTCTGTCAGCTGCCTGCTTCCTCTGCCTGGGTGCTTCGAGAGGTTCCCTCGCAAGCAGTTTAAAAACCACTGCAGCAAGCAGTGAGTCTGCCATCAAGGGGACTTGGGACCCCAGGTCATCACTGGGCCCTTTCTGGCCTCTAAGCCACAAGGAGCAGACATGAGGGTGACAAGTGAGGGTGACAGTATCAGCATCACCAAGGGGCAAAAGGAAGGTCTTCTGGGGCCTTCCAGTCCCGCTCGCCATGGCCCTACCAGCACGTCCCACTCGTGTGAACCCGCAGGCCTGGACCGTCCTCAGGTTTGGTTCGTCAGTAAGTCAGCTGTGAGACACCCTGAGACAGCGTTCTCTCTCTACCGGGGTAACCTCGACCATTAGCATCCTGCCGCCATCGGAGCCCCAGCTTGTGTGCCTCGTGGGGGTTTTGGCTCGAGGCTCTTCCTAACTTACCTGTGCTGATACCTACTAGACTCCGCGGCTGGTACGTGTCCTCTCCCGCAAGCACTCCGACACCATTCCCTGGCCCGAGATGCGTGCTCGCTGGCTATACACACAAGCTGCTGCACCGGATGGGCTTCCCTGGGATGGCTGGGGGGGTGGGCGGGGTGCGGTCTCCCTGGTGTTTGTCCACTTTGACCCCACTCCTTGGTGAGGCATTCACAGCACCCTTGGGTTCAGGTGCATGATGGTGGCGCGAAGCCTTTCACACAATACTCAGCTAGACTCACCCCCCAGCACGCTGGCTTCCGCTGTCAGATGAGATTTCCACGGTCCCACTGGCGGCAAGTAGCTGGTGAGGACTCAGACCCAGGACCCTGAATTTTAAGGAGCAGCTTTTCAAGCCCAGCTCCTCCAGGAAAGCCACCCCCAGTCCCTGAGGTGTGCCTTTTGAAATAGCATTTTTTTTGCAGCTGGTGGTGACAACGTGTTTGCTTTCTCCACCAGCTGTTTCTTGCCCCCAGCCCCCTCCCCTTTCTGGCCTGCCTCAGGAAGGCTGGGGAGTGTTTTCCCTCCCTTTGGAGCTGTTTTCTTTGTTCTTAGGCACAATAGTTGACCCACAGCCTTTCCTCCTAGGTCCCCTCCCCATCTCTTGTGGGATTTCCTCCAGGAGCAAGGTCCGCCTTTGCAAGTCTTCAGGGAGCTGGGGTGGGGCAGCCCCCGGGGCGTTTTCTCCAGCCTCTGGTCCTTTGCCTTGTTAAGGAACAGATGATCAGAGGAACCGAGACTCTTCTAAGATCCCTAAGCTCCCTAAGGTTGGTGCAGAGAAAGGCAGACGGGACTAGGCTCAACCAGAAGACATCATTTGGCCTTAGACATCAGTTAAGGGCATTAGCTCAGACTAGACCAGAACACCACCCAGGACAGTCGCTGGTATAGAATGTAGGGAGAGGGTGGTCAGAGCCAAAGAAAGGGGCCACTTGATAAATATGCCCTAGCAGCCACTCCCTCCAACTCCCTTGCTGCTCACTGATCCATGGGTGAATGATTTCTGTGACTTTGGGTGGGCTGAGGCTAGATCACATTCCAACCCTGCTCTGGGAGACCCCCACGTCTGACAATCTATGGGCAAGATCGGGGTTTACAGATAACGCAGCAAGATGCTGAGCTGGGAAGTGTAGCTTGTGTCTTTGATAGGCATGTTAAAGATAGTCCCTATTTGGTGTTTTGTTTTGTTTTTTAAGATTTATGTATTTATTTTAGAGAGAGCATGAGCAGGAGGGGCAGATGGAGAGGAAGGGGGAATCTCAAGCCGACTCTCCACTCGGTGCGGAGCCCGGCGTGGGGCTCGATCTCCTGACCCTGAGATCACGACCTGAGCTGAACCCAAGAGTCAGACACTTAACCGACTGAGCCATGCAGGCACCCCTAAAAATAGTCCCTGTTTAAAGAGAAGGGATGGGAGAGGGAGAGGGAGAAAAGAAGGAGGAAACGAAGAAAAAGGAAAACAGTCCAAATTACAACCCATATAGAGGAGAAAGTATAACCCAGAGAACCAAACCCGCATACATCTTTTTCAGTCAGCTCACGAGATTTTCCTGTAGGAAACAAATTCAAAGAGAGAAGAGCCAGCAGATTAAAATTCCTTCCTGCTTCCGTCTGAAAGGGCTTTAATCTTACCAGGCTGACTAAACAGAACTCTCTTTCAGCAAAGTCTGATTAGAGAAATTGCATCTTTTTCAAACAAAGAGCTATGGACAGGGCCGGCAGGGAACATCCTGGACCCTTCCTTACCTACCATCCTGCCCCCCACCCCTCACCTGTCTTGGATGTCTGCCTTCCCCTGCTGCCAGCGATTGCTTGTCAACGGCACACTGAGATTGTGCCAAGTTACCAAGAGTTGACCAAGGAACGTTTGGGCAGAAGGCAAAATGTATTGCGGACACATCTGCTTTTATTTGTGGACTTTGCATAGACGGAGTTTCAGGTTACCGTTTCCTGCCGTCCTCTGAAAGCAGCTTTGTCCGTTTCCTGGACTGAAGCATCATGTTTGTAACCATCACACAAGCGTGGAAAGGTAGGGTGGCACCCACTTGAATGGCTCACAGCACGAAAACACTGCAGGCCAGGATTCTTCACCTAGATCCCGCCATTTGTTGGTTTTGTAGTCATGTAGAGAGAAAATAACCTTTTGGGGGGGGGTATATTTCTCTGCTGGGGCTACCAAAACAAAGTGCCATAGACAGAGCCGCTTAAGCAACACGAGTTTACTTTGACAGATCTGGAGACTAGAAGCCCAAGATCACGGTGCTGGCAGGTTGGTTTCTCCTGAGGCCTCTCTCCTTGGCTTGTAGGTGGCCGGCCATCTTCTTCCTGAGTCTTCCCATGGTCTGTGTGTCTGGGCCCAGATCTCTTCTTTTTATAAGGACACCGGTCATATTGGATTAATGCCCATCCCAGTGACCTCACTTAAACTTAATTAAAGACCTTTCTCCAAATACTGTCACACTCTTAGATACTAAGAGTTAGGACTTCACATATGAATTTTGGAGGGATACTATTCAGCCCACGACATTTGGTAAAAATTGTATTGTTCTTTAGACTTTCACCCTTTCTGATGTAAAGAACATTTCAGAGTGCTGGAAAAAAAAAAAAACCCATTTGACCACCTCTGCCTATGATGCTTGAGGACTCTGGCCTGTTCAAAGGGAACTTGTTATCTTACGTACTGTATTATGAGAAACTCTGTAGTAAACCATGAAATGCATTTTCTCTTCTGATGCCTACTGAATGACCTCATACAACTTCATAAATTAATGCACAGAAGTGATGAATAAATGACAAATAGATCCCTTAAGCACTTAAGATTTCTCTCAACAGAAATGCATGGAGAAGACCATGTGATGGGCTTCTGGGTCAGAGGTTGCCATTTATGGTCTGAATCGAATGTCTGACTTTGAGCAGCACATTCCCCCACATCAGGGGCTGTTAATTTTGTTTCTTTCTTGATGAGGCCCTTCTATTTGTTATGAGAACTTACAAACAAAGGCCTTAAGTTAGGGTCATATACGGTATAATTATTCATTACGACATAAGAATTTCTTGTGTGCCCTACTCTGTGAAGTAAGAGATTTGTAATCTCATTAAAGAAAATACACGTGCCTCACCTCTGCAGATACTAATGGAAGATCAATTCCTTAGACCATTGTCTAGGAAGTCAACAGCCCTAAATACTTCCACCTCGATGACAAGGCCAATGTTGGTCACCAGCTTTCTCTTCTCATGCTACACCCCCCACCTGGCTTCAGCTTCCACACCCAAGCTTACTGTTCCCTCCTCTACTCCTCTAGCTGGTGTCTGTCTTCTGAGCTCAGAACCTGGGGACTTCAGAGTACTCCACTCCCCACTTAATTTCCCCACACGTTACTTGAACTCCACTTGACCCAAATAGAAACCATTACCTTGCACTAAATCCTGCTCCTTCTCCTCTCCAGTCCCTGTTGGTCAAATGGCACCATCATCAATCCAACTGCCCTCCCATTCAATGTTCCAATTCCTGCAGTTCTACTTCCTTAGGCCCTCCTGAGTACACCCCAGTCTCTCCTTCCTCATTCCTACCATCCTAGACTCCACCCTCAAGTGTTCCCCCGTGGAGTTTGAAAAACTAACGGGTGCAGGGCAATATCATGGTGAATATCATGGATGAGAGAGAAACAATATCAGAATTTGGGCTCTGGAAGGTCTAGATTCGAATTCCAGTTCTTGCCACTTAATAACTGTGTGACTTTGGGGAAAGTGCTCAATCTCCACAAGTCTTGGTTTTCTCATCTGTAAAATAGGGGAAATGCCTAATTTTGGGGTGTTATTAAGTAACTTAAATAAGGTAACATATATAAAGTAGTTAGTACAGTGCCTGGAATATAATACTCAGACATCTGATCAACTAATTGCTCTGATCACAATATTTCAGTGACCCTCAATTTCCTTGGTACGTCCTGTCCTGTCAGCTCCCTTATCTCTCTGACCCCATCTCTTGACCCTGCTCATCCAACCTTCTTCCTCTCACCATGCGGAACTCTCTGGCATTTCCAGACCAGCCACGCTTTCTCCGTTCACTGTTCCTTTATGTAAGCAAGATACTCCCACCACCTGACCTCATGACTCCCCCTTCGTTCACTGTTCCTTTATGTAAGCAAGATACTCCCACCACCTGACCTCATGACTCCCCCTTCTCTCCTTCTCACCTTCTCCATCTTTATGATCTAGGTTAGGACTCATCCTTCCAGGAAACATCTGGTCCCTCCAGAAGTCTCCTCCTCATTCCAGAGCTTCCTTCCATCATAGCAGTGATCACATTCAACTGCATTCATTTGTTTACTTACCTCTTTCCCTTTTCTTACTAGAACTAATTTTATGCTTTGTATTGCTAATTTCTAGGCACTGAGCCTTATATATGACAGGCATTCAATACATGTTGAATGAATGAATGATAATAGCCAATATTTATTTATCCCTTATTATGCGTCAGGGTAATATTGGCTCTGATTTCTCTTTGTTGAACTTCACAAACACTGAGTTTGTCTTGTTTCCTATGAGTAAAAAAACCTTTTTAGAAGTAATCTTTGGTTATCTGATCAGTTTGGAAAAACTTTAACCTTGGTGGAAATCTGCCTTATCACTAGTAATGCTGCTATTTGTCTCTTTCATGTTTATTACATGTCTGTAAGAAGAAAATTCAAAGGGAGGATACGCCCCAATAAGTCAATTTCTCAAGCCAGCCCTGGGGACTGAGAAATTCAGAGCTTTTCATCTTAGGTCAGCATCCTTTGGACAAACTGTCCCTGTTCACTTATCAAAATCTTACGAAATGAGAACATATCGAAAACATTATGCAAAGTGAAAAACGAGAGATACAAAGGATCGTATATGTTGTATGATTCCATTTACATGAAATGTCCAGAATAGACATATGCACAGAGACAGAAGGTAAATTAATGGTTGCCTAGGACTGGGAGTGGGAACAGGAAGTGGCTGCAAATGGACAAGGAGTTACTTTTTGGAGTAATGGAATATTCTAAAATTGGATTGCATAGAGGGTTGTACAATTCTGCAAATTTACTAAAAACTATCAAATTGTGCACTTATGATGGATAGATTTCACAATATATAATCTATCTATATATATATTTAAAAATCCTTATGAGAACTTTCCCCAGTCTTACCTTGTTTTTCGGTGACAGTCTGGTTCTGGGAGAGATCTCCTCTCCAAATCTTCCACCCTCTGGGAACTGCAAGTCTGCTGGGTTTGTAGTTTTATAGCTCGGCCAGTCACTTGGGGAAGCTGTGACACAGACATATAAGTGGTACTTTGGACCAACTGTTGCAAGACTGTACCGGACTCCATGTGCACATCTCCTCTAGGCCATATCTGTATTTATGCTATAACTCACATTCGTGTACTTAACTCTCTAAATGGCATTTCTTCACCAAAGATAAGTTAGCATTACAGTAGCCACTTTCGGGAAATTTTGATAGCCACAGAATCATTTGAGAGTTGTCTTAGAACAAAAAGGAAACATTTCCAAATATCCAATGGTCTACCTTTTTTTTTTTTTTTTGGATTGGTATGGGAGAGCATCTGAAAGAAATCTTTGTTTTTGAGAGAAAGAGAAAGAGAGAGCGCGCATGCATATGAGAGCAGGGGGGAGGGGCAGAGTGACGGGGAGATTTTTTTTTTTTGAATCTAGATAAGATTCTGATTTTTATTTTTTTCTACAATGCTGTTTGATTTTTAAGCGTAGAAAAAGTGAAATATACATTTTGTAATGAATCCAGTATTATAACAGTGAAAAACTTTCCGTTTATATTTATTATAATAATTTGTTTAAAGATCAGAGTTAAGTCATAATCATTACTGGAGTTTTAAAAGTCACAGTAATCATTCTTTCCTCCTCTAGAAAATATATATATATATATATATATTTCAAAG
Organism: Ursus arctos; assembly: GCF_023065955.2. Taxonomy (NCBI): domain Eukaryota; kingdom Metazoa; phylum Chordata; class Mammalia; order Carnivora; family Ursidae; genus Ursus; species Ursus arctos. Next base: position 175,701 of record NW_026623071.1, on the reverse strand, counting down.
ATTTTATTTATTTATTTGACAGAGACAGCCAGCGAGAGAGGGAACACAAGCAGGGAGAGTGGGAGAGGAAGAAGCAGGCTCCTAGCAGAGGAGCCTGATGTGGGGCTCGATCCCATAATGCCGGGATCACGCCCTGAGCCGAAGGCAGATGCTTAACGACTGTGCCACCCAGGTGCCCCTAGAAAATATTTTTATACCCAAAATGAATATACGTGACTAAATATATGAAATAATTCTCTTGTTACATTTTAGAAATAAGTAATAATAATATTTTCTTGGTTACTAAATTGGTGATTAATAAAAGAAACTATAACACCATTTGCCCAATTATTTTTTAGTTTTTTAAAATTTAAATTCAATTAATTAACATATAATGTATTGGTTTCAGAGGTAGAGGTCAGTGATTCATCAGTCTTGGGTCTTATCTAACACCCAGTGCTCATTACATCACGTGCCTTACTTAAGGTGAGAGGGAAAATCTTAAGCAGGCTCTATAGTCAACACTCACAGAGCCTGATGTGGGGCTCAATCTCATGACCCTGAGATCTTGACCTGAGCTGAAATCAAGAGTTGGATGCCCAACCAACTGAGCCAGCCAGGTGCCCCGAAACTTGGGTTTTAAAACTGCTTCCTTAAGAGATTTCTAAGCCACAGCAAACTAAAATGTGAAAAACTATCAAACTGTGTCTCTCTTTTGTATCCCTTAATCACAACTCGATGGATAGCCTTTATTCTTACTATTCCCCTCTCCGTTCTGTGCTCCATCTCCCTCTGCCCCTCCTTCTCCCCCGATCTGCCTGCTTCCCTCCTGAACCACCAGAAACTTTAAAATTCAGTTATCTTTTCACATTAAATCCTCCTCGACACAGAAAATCCCTTATGCTTGGTTTTAAACCCTGTTCTTTGCCTGAGCTGAGAGCCATTGTCAAAATCTTTCCAGAGCCTTTGGAGAAATTAGACAGGATGGAGGGAATTTACAGAGGAGTTTAGAATAGTCTCCAGACACGTAATCTAGGCCTCACAGATCTATCCCAGTCAGTTCATATGTTAGTAGGACCCTCCAATGCCAAAAACGATTGGGTTGCAAAGGCCAGTACGAGAAGACCTGAGTGTGGCTTAAAATGGCGGAGACCAGGGGGACTTAGACAAGTTGTAGATGTTGGACAAGCTCTTTTGGAAGATCTTTCCTGTGAAAACCCATCAGGCTCTGAGTCAGTCGTTAGTCAAAGAGACGAGGAGCCCCTTGGCGACTCAACAACCTTTAGACAACATTTGGAAGTAGATCTGTCAGCAGATGTGACGCCAGCTCTCTCCTCACTTTTGGAAACAGCCTTAATCCAGAAATAGAGGTTTTAATATACAAGCAAAACCTAGAGTGGGAAAGAGCCTTTTGCCAGACCTCCAGCTCCTTGCTGAACGCTTTGAAAGAAACAGTAAGGCTCTGAATAAATTCATGAATTTACAAAACTCAGAGGGTCTGTATCCCTGAATAAGACATTCCCAAGGCCAATAACAGTTGCCCTCAGACCTTTAACCAAGGAACCTTGCTTCCTCCTTGTGACGAAGCAGCACTGACTTGACCAGGAGGGGTTTATGGTGCCAGTAAGAACACCAGATTCACTGTTCTCCTGAAGGTCTCTTCCTTGAAATCCCGAAAACGCCCCTATTCACGGTGAGACCACAGCTAATTTGCACGTTGATTTACTATTATTCTGGTCCAAATTGGTCAAAGAAGTACAAAAAAAATGTTTCTTGAAACAGGCAGGAGTTGGGAGCGAAAACCAGTAAGGTCGAGAGTCATTTATCTACGTCGCTATCCAAACTTTGCAGTATGCTGTTAAACCGGAAGCTAAAGAAGGACTAAACCCAATTATTGAAGGCCTCACAGAGAAAATACTTGTCACTCATGGCTTGTCAGTCCACATAACACTCCTACCCTCCCTGTAGGAAAGTCCAATGGGCAAAGGTACAGATGCATTCAGGACTTGAGGGCCATAAATGGGTTGCTGTAGTACCAAAGCCAAATCAATTTCATGTCGGGGCCTTGTGCGCCCGCAGAGTTTACAGTTACAGCGTGGCATGCTGCTTCCCTCGGTGTCCCTTTACATCAAAGCAGTCAAAACTCATTTACATGCCCCTGGAGAATTAACAGTACGCCTGGACAATTTACTCCTCCTACTTTTCCGATCATCTCCCACCAGGGCTCTAAGGACCTTCCACTTCCCTGTGATTCTGCGCTTACCCAATATACGGTGAGCTTTTGCTGTGTTCTAAAGATGAGGTGAGATCCAAGGCTGATTCCATCTACCTCACTGTTTCACCCTCCTCAGAAAGGACATAGGTTTCCGAAGAGAAGTTACAATTTTGTCAAAGTCAGGTTCGTTTCCTAGGACATGCTTTATCCTAAGGAGGCCAACCCCTTAACTTCTGACATACTGCAGGACCTTCAAAACCTTTCCCAGGCCAGTAACTAAGAGACAAGTAAGGGGATTCCTGGGTCTCACTGGCTGCCACAGACAATGGCTTCCAGCTCCTCTGAAATTGCCACGCCCCTAAATGACTTAACCAAGATAACGGAATCTCTCCCAACCAAGATAACAGAATCTCTCCCCAGGAGTCTAAACATGAATGGGCCTTCCATGAGCTCAAATTAGCCCTTCAACAATCCCCCACGGTGGCCTTCCTAATTATCATAAGCCTGTCTACATATTTGCATATGAGATTCAACTTCATGGGGATCATGAGACACCAAGAACTTACTACAGTCTCTCTTGATCCAGTGACTGACCCATTTTACATTCTCATCAGCAATGTTCAAGGGCTCCAATTTCCCTACGTTTTTGCCAACACTTGTTATTGTCTGTTTTTTTAAATTCCGGCCATCCTCAGAGGTGTGAGGTGGTAGCTCACTGTGGTTTTGATTTGCGTTGCCCTAATGATGAATGATGTCCAGCATCTTTTCACATGCTTTTCTTCGGTGTATCTTATTTGGGAGAAATGTCTATGCAAGCCCTTTGTCCATTTTTAAATTGGTTTGTCTTTTTGTTGTTGAAATGAAGGAGTTCTTTATATATTCTGAATATTAAACCTCATCAGATAGATAATTTGCAAATATTTCCTTCCATTCTGTGGGTTGGTTTTTAACTCTCTCTTTTTAAAAAATTTATTATTTATTTGAGAGAGAGAGAGAGAGCAAGCACGAGTGGGGGGAGGGGCAGAGGGAGAAGCAGACTCCCCACTGAGCAGGGAGCTGGATGCAGGGCTTGATGCCAGAACCCTGAGCTGAAGGCAGACACCTAACCGACTGTGCCACCCAGGCACCCCTCTTTTAACTCTCTTGATGGTATTCTTTAAATCAAAAAAGTTTTCAGGTTTGATGAAGTCCAGTTTATTTTTTTCTTCTGTTGCCTGTGCTTTTGGGGTGTTCAGAACACATTGCCAGATTCAAGGTCATGAAGGTCTTTCCTGTGTTTTCTTCTAAGAGTTTTACAGTGTCGGCTCGTCAGTGTAAGTCTCTGATCCCTTTGTTGCTGTCTTTGACCCACTGGGAGCTAATCCTTGTATATGGTACCAGGGAGCAAATGCGGACGTTGCAGGACCATGTCCAGTTTTCCCAGCACCATTTGTTGAGGAAACTGTTCTTTCTTTGTCGAATGGTCTTGGCACCCTTGTGGAAAAATCAATTGACCGTGACTGTGAGGGTTTATTTCTGCGTTCTCCATTCTGCTTCATTGGTCTGTAGGCCTGTCTTTATGCCAGTTCCACAGCATTTAGTGGAGCTTTGTAGTAGACTTTAGGATTGGGAAGCATGTCTCTGGTTTGTTCTGCCAACCTGGTTTTAGGGTCTCCTTTAAATGTGATGGTTTCCCCTGCTGGACAGATGATCTTTTTTACTCATTGAAAATATACAACATTTCTTTATGAAATCCTGTCACTTACTCCCTTACGTATTCCTATTCATTGTTGTAATACCTAGGACCCTGGTACTCCTCTTCTCTTCCTGAAGAAGGAGAAATTCTTAACTATCTAACCTCTGTTCATGAGTGAATAGATTTATCAGAAACTTTTAAAAAAGGCAGACTTGGGATGCCTGGGTGGCTCAGTCGGTGAAGCGTCTGCCTTCGACTCAGGTCATGGTCCCAGGGTCCAGGGATCGAGCCCCGCGTTGGGCTCCCTGCTCAGTGGGGAGTCTGCTTCTCCCTCTCCCCCCGCCCCCCTACCGCACAAGTTCTCTCTCTCTCTGTCTCAAGTAAATAAATAAATAAAATCTGGGGCGCCTGGGTGGCACAGCGGTTAAGCGTCTGCCTTCGGCTCAGGGCGTGATCCCGGCGTGATGGGATCGAGCCGACATCAGGCTCCTCAGGTATGAGCCTGCTTCTTCCTCTCCCACTCCCCCTGCTTGTGTTCCCTCTCTCGCTGGCTGTCTCTATCTCTGTCGAGTAAATAAATAAAATCTTTAAAAATAAATAAATAAATAAAATCTATTAAAAAAATGCAGACTTCATCTTATTGGTTGATGGGCCATATCTTCAGATCGAAGCAGGAAAATATCCTGTAACAAACTCACTTTAGCTCTAGAACATGGTCTCTTGGCAGTGGCAAAATCAGCCCATATGGTAGAATTCCCTGTGCTCACTGGGGCTTTCCAGGTAGCTCGAGATAAGAGGGCTAATATACACATGGAGAGTAAATATGCATTTTGGGTAGTCTATGATTTTAGAATGCTTTGGGAACAGAGTCCTCTTACCCTCAACCGAAACCTTGATGAGTTTAAATTGAATTTAAATAAAAAATTAAAATAAAAAAAAAAGAAGGGTAGACTCACTGAGGTTTAAAATCAGGTTTAAAAAAAACCCAGCAGGTTTGAGAAATAGGAGAATTCTTTATTCTTAGATTTACAAAAGAATGGTTTGTTTACTTTTAAAGGATTTTATTTATTTATTTGAGAGAGAGAGCACAAGGCGTGTGGGAGGCTGGTGGGCAGAGGGGGAAACAGACTCCCCGCTGAGCAGGGAGCCCGACATGAGGCTCGATCCTGGGACCCTGGGATCATGACCTGAGCTGAAGGTGGTTTTTTAATGACTGAGCCACCCAGGCATCCCCAAAATGACAATTTAAATTTCAGGTGTCCCCCTCCCCCATTTCCTTAGGTGCGTCCTGAAATGATCCCTGTGTAATTCTTCATAGGGGCCACTTGCTCACCCACTGGAAATCTACTTGGTCAGCATGTGACACGTAAATTAGGCTGTCCTCTTCTCTCTCTTAAAATCTACTACCCGAAAGTGAAATGAAACCCAGCCTCTTCCTTTGATTCAGGGAAAGATGACTTCTTCTGAATGCATTTCTCTTTGTTTTCCCAAAGGGTTTCTCTTAACTATTTAAGCCTAAAAAAGTTTATTTGCTGGTTACGGTTGAACTGTTTTCATGGCCTCTTTTCTACTTCATTGGTAAAGCTAAGTGAAGACTAGGGAGCAGTTCCTTGGGAAGTGTAGCTCCCAGAGCCTAGAAGCATCCACAGTCAGAGTATCTGAGCCCAGATCTGGCTTCCTGGCCATTAAGCCATGTCCTCAGGCAAGCCACTTAATTTCATCCATAAAATGTGGATAATATGCACTCTGACTGCTTAATCGGTTGTTGTGATGACCAAATGAGATAATGTATGAGAAAGTGTTCCTTAAAAGGTACAAAGTGGTTATCTGTGAGAGGTGGGACTATGGGCCAACTTTCTTTTCTTCCAAATGTTTTGTTCTATAGGTTATATCATTTATACTTTAAAAAATAATATTTAATTTTATTTAACTGGTATTCAATGTTATATATTTTAAAAAGAAAGGATGCTGTGCTGCACAAATAGAAATTAAATTAATCTTCTTTTGATATTGCGCTAATTTTATACATTTTCCTAATAAAATGCATAAATTGCTAACTAAGTTTCAAACTGATGGGGTCAGGATGTCTGGGGGACCTGAGCATGTAGAAAATAGTGAAGCTGTATATTTAAACATTAAGAAAAATAGAAATTGGGGTGCCTGGCTGGCTTAGTTGGTGGAGCTTGTGGCTCTTGATCTCAGGGTTGTAAGTTCCAGCCCCATACTGGGCATAGAGTTTACTTAAAAAAAATTTTTTAAATGAAAAAAAAAAAAAAGAAGATAGAAAAATAAGAGTTCTCAGGTCCTAAGAGAAGAAAGACAATTCTTGGAAATTTGGTTAATTTAAATAAGACAAATTACCTAGAGCTAGTAGAGTCCTACAGCTAAGAAGTGAGCCTCTGGTTCCTGCACCAGCTGCGTGGTGTTCATGTGGGTCTGTCCCCTCTGGCCGGTGGGAACTCAGTGTCTCCTGGCCCTGTGGCAGCTTGGCAATTGTTCACCAGCAGCTTCTCGGTAGTGGTTCCTTGTTGTCACACCCCACGCATGCACAGCGAGGTGCTCAGCCGACATCAGGGTAGCCCCGGGTAGATTTTGGACCACTCAGCACGGCCCTCTCCTCTCCAGTGTTCTGGCCACACCAGCTGCCTGTCCAAATGTCCATCTCACCTTCCCCAGCATCTCCACCTCCTGCTGGGCCTGGCTTCTGGAAAGTGCCTCCCAGAGAAAAAGCCAGGGCAACTGTAGGACTCTCCTCCCTATTTGGGATTGCTCTCTCGGGGACCAGTCCCTGTTGCCTGTTGTCTAAGATCTGGAAACATCCGGTTCCTAGCGTTCATTCAGTTTTCTAGCTGTTTAGGGCTGGAGAGCAACTCTGGTAGCAGTGACCCCCATACGGCCAAGGTCAGAGGCCCTCAAACAAATTTTTGAAGTTACAGCCTTCATATCCTCAAAGAGATTGCTCCTATTCCAGATTAGAAATTCAGTGAGTTCAGGACTGACACGTAAGTTTTGTATCTCTTATAAAACCACTGGAAGTTACAGAGCAAAATTGAGGGATGATTCATTCAACTAAGAATTATCGAATGCCTACCATATGCCCGGTTTTCATTTGGCCCAGGGGATACAGTAGAAAACAAGATATCAAAGTCCCTGCTTCCTGATAAAAATCGTTAGTGGCCCAGAGCGTACAATTTAAGGGATAAAGAAAAGTCTCACTAGTTACTAGAGCATCCTCTTCCCATTCCACCTGCCCTGACATCACCTTTCCTTCTTATTCACTTTAAACTGCCCGCTGTTAGGATTGATTCTACAAATCTTTTCCCTCTAGCTACTGAGTGCTTTGTACTGTGCTAGATGCTGGGGATGATTCCAGTACGCCGAGCAAAAAACAACTTCTACTACCAAGTAGCTTAAAACTGGTAGCCGATTGGGGCACCTGGGTAGCGCAGTCGTTAAGCGTCTGCCTTCGGCTCAGGGCGTGATCCTGGTGTTCCGGGATCGAGTCCCACATCGGGCTCCTCAGCTGGGAGCCTGCTTCTTCCTCTCCCACTTCCCCTGCTGTGTTCCCTCTCTCGCTGGCTGTCTCTCTGTCACATAAACAAATAAAATCTTTAAAAAAAAAAACAACTGGTAGCCGAGATGAGGCTTGCATACAAATAATTAATAAATTCAACTCCCCAGGAATATTAGTTTATAAGATAAACAGACACCGGGAGATACAGAGTCTCTGTAATTCTCCTCCAGCAGCTTCCAAGAATAAGGGAAGCACTGAGAGGTCTTCTACTTCGTGGTTTTGCCTGGAGTCCATCTTGGGAGGGGCAGGAGGAGGGACTGCTTTCTTGACCGCCAGGCCCATAGATTTACCTGCCATTGGACTTCTGATTGGAAGTTCCTCCATTACCTCAAAACTCAATATGTATCCAGCTGACTTCTTCTTTGTGTCCTTAACGTTCCTTCTCTTCGAAAGCAGCAGCACCATTCACCCTGCTGCCCGAAACAGAACTCTGGACTCGCCCTTGACCTCTTCTCTCTCTTCTCTCAGACCTAATCTCTCAGACGCTATCTGTCAGTCGGACCCCTCCTCTCCGCCCTCTGGAGTAAGCTTCCTGATTAAGTGTTCTCACTGCCTTGTGCTTGGCTATACCCCCGTAGAATAGGTGCTTAAGAGATAGTTACCTAGTTTCCAAATGAATGAATGAATGAATGGAGCCTCACTACTACTTTGGTCTAGGCCTTAATGTTTTCAGATGAAGTGTTACGATAGTCTAAGTAGGTTCAAGGATGGCAAATAAAAAACACTTGAATCGTGGACTACAACTCTGCCAAAAGGATCTTTCCAAAATACCCTCGATTTTTGTTATTCATTATGTTCTACGACATTGCCACAGACACTGAATTAATGAATGGAGAATCATTACTTCTAAGGGGAGACATGATGAAGAGAGCCTCTTCATCAACCCATTACTGCATAACCTGGCTTTATGGGTGTTTCAGTTTAAAGATGCCTTACCTAATATGTATCGCTGGTTCATTGACACGGAGCTCACAGCCACCAGCACCACGACTCCTGCCTGAATGGAGCTTATCTAACACAGTCATTTTCTCCATACAGCACATCCAGCCTTCCCGCACTTGGAAGCTCTCACCAGCACCTTGGCACTAAGCTCGGGGGCCATTTTAAACAATGAAATCACAAACAGAAAGCAAAAGAAATGCAAAAAAATGTAATGCTAGATAGCCTGCAGAAAGAACACTTGTTTACAGTGTGAGCTGAAACAAGAAGACAGAGCATCACCTTGTTTGACCCCAGCTGAGAATGTGTGCATGGGGAGACTCAAAATTTTCACCTCTTTGTACATATCCACCAGTGACCATGAAAGTGCCGCATATATTGATTTTGAGGTCACAAGTAAATTTTATCGAGTAGGCAAATTCACAAATCCAGAATCTACAAATCCAGAACCTGTGAATAATGAGGATGAACCCTAACACTTGATCCTGTCACCCCTCCAATCCTCCCCCACCTGAGCCTAGAGTGACTTACCATTAAGTCACCTAGAGTGACTTACTCAGCAAACTGGGCTTCATTCACTCCCACTTTAATCGGAGGACCAAACACTTCTATTTCACTTCTGAGCTCATGTGCTTGTCTCCTGTGCTTCTTGGGGGGGAGAAACCATTTATTTGCTTATACTCTAATCACCTAATACAGTGGCTGCTGGCACAGGGTAGTATCGATATCTAGGACAGATGAAGGATAGCCATTATTTAAAAAGTTGTTTTCAATTTCCTATTAATAAATTTGCCAGCAGCGAGCACATAAATCTATTTAACCAGTTAATTAAACTCTGGTACTAAACTTCCCAGCAGAAGGATGAGAAAAGGACCACACCGCTCTTTGCCATTCAGTTTGGTTAACTTGCAGAATTGAATAAAGCCCAGTTTGCTTTCACTCTGCTGCACGGGACACTGATGACTTTGTCTAAACTCTGTCTGATGCTCCGATTCTATTTACATGCCAATTCCCCTTTGCTCTTTGTGCAGATTCCCGGCCAATGTGTGCTGAGAGCTTTCAGTCTCCGCCACTCTGTCCAGTGAATTTTAACCCCATTATTTGATATTCATTTAAATACTGAGCAATGCCAGTGGGGAAACCCCATGATTTTGGATTTCAGTTAAGCTGTTATCTGCAAAGAAGTGTTCCCACCAAAGGGTTCTTGGAAATGCTGACCATTATTAAGGGAGCTTTTGAATGGCTTGTTTCAAGTTGAATCTTGTCAACTGAACGGCGTTTATTGTGTGTGACTGTCCCAGTGACCATGATAGTCATTCTCTCAACTCTCATTTATTCAGGATAAAAAAGCGTGCATACACAGTCTCTGAGGATAATTCTCAACTATACACAGCCAGTCATCAAGTCCTATGGGTTTTGGTTTTGGTTTCGGTTTTGGGGTTTTTTTGGTTGTTATTACTTTTTAAAATCATCTCTCTCTCTCTCTATATATATATATATAATTTTTTAGCTTATTTATTTATTTATTTGACAGACAGAGACAGCAAGAGAGGGAACACAAGCAAGGGGAGTGGGTGAGGGAGAAGCAGGCTTCCCGCCAAGCAAGGGAGCCCGATGCGGGGCTGGATCCCAGCACGCTGGGATCATGACCTGAGCTGAAGGCAGATGCTTAACGGCTAAGCCACCCAGGCGCCCCTAAATCACAACTCTTATACCTTGTCTCCTCTCTATCCTCACAGCCAGACCCTCAGTCTAGGGCCAGCTTTAACTCCTGCATGGACCAAAACATTAGCTTCTTCATTGTCCTTTCGTTGTTTTAGTGTGTCAGCTCCTCCCCTCCCCCACCAGTCCATTCTGTACCTGTGCCTTGCCAGTACTCAAAACCCGACTTCACTCTCTCCCTTTCTCCACCATCTTGGTGTGTGCAGTTGACCCTGTTCCCTGGGGCTGCTCACAAGACTTTCGGGATCATGAGATTTATGGCAAGAAACAAAAGCAGAATTGTCCTGCTCCCCAGTACGTTCAAACAAAACAGAATCAGGTCCGACTCCAAGAATGGACCTTGGAGAAGAACCACGCTGGGTCTATAAGGAATCCCACATGAGATATACACGTATCTGTGCCGTATCAAGGTCAATAGCATCTTATCATGTCAAGCTGAAAACATCACCGTCTCTGGACAGTTGGCCATGTTTTCTTAGGAAAATGATTTTTCTCTTTGTTTCTATGCTTCTGCGCTGGTAGTTTGGTTCAGTAATAAATATGGGAGACGTTTTGGTGGAAAAACAGCCCACAGATTTCTTCATTCCTGCACTAGCAATATCTATATTTCCTTTCTGCTGAAAAGCAAGTCCAAGAACACTATCCCGGGCTTCACAGCGAAGGATCCCACCTGGTCTCTGTGGGGTCCTCGGCTCGGCTCCATGACTTGCTCTCTGTTCAGATCATCGTCCTCACTCTTGCTCACAAGTGCACGGGCCATTTCACCGTGTCGCTCATGGTGGCCCCTGTGCTAGAAAGACTGTCTCTTTATCTCCTAAAAGGTCCAGAGAAGTTCAACTCCCTTTCCTCGGTCCTTCTCTAGTGACAGTCCCCATTTGTGAACTGGAGCCTATAGCACTCTGGTTTGGTATTTGTATGAATCAATAACGCTTGTTATTGTTTTGAACCTTTTCACATACGTATATCTGAATTGTAAGCCCTTAGCATTCCAGGGCTTACTTTATTTTTTTTTTTATTTTTTTATTTTTTTTTAAGATTTTATTTATTTATTAGACAGAGATAGAGACAGCCAGCGAGAGAGGGAACACAAGCAGGGGGAGTGGGAGAGGAAGAAGCAGGCTCATAGCAGAGGAGCCTGATGTGGGGCTCGATCCCATAACGCCAGGATCACGCCCTGAGCCGAAGGCAGACGCTTAACCGCTGTGCCACCCAGGCGCCCCCCAGGGCTTACTTTAGACCAGTGCTGTCCAATAGAAATATAATGTGAGGGGCGCCTGGGTAGTTCAGTTGGTTAAGTGTCCGACTCTTGATGTCAGCTCAGGTCATGACCTCAGGGTTCTGAGACTGAGCCCCACATCAGGCTCCTTGCTGGGCGTGGGGCCTGCTTGAGTCTCTCTCCCAGGGGCATCTGGGTGGCTCAGTCATTAAGCATCTGTCTTTGCTTCAGGGTATGATCCCAGGGTCCTGGGATCGAGCCCCACATCAGGCTCCTCCGCCATGAGCCTGCTTCTTCCTCTCCCACTCCCCCTGCTTGTGTTCCCTCTCTCGCTGGCGGTCTCTCTCTCTGTCAAATAAATAAATAAATAAATCTTAAAAAAAAAAAAAGAGTCTCTCTCCTTCTCCCTCTGTCCCTCCCTACCCCACTCTTTCCCTCTTTCTCTCTAAAAGAAAAGAAAAGAAAAGAAAAGAAATATCATGTGAACTGCAAAAGCAAGCCTCATATGTAATTACAACTTTTCTGGTAGCCACATAATAAACAGGTGAAATTAATTTTAATGAAATATTTTATTTAACCAAATATATCCAGAATATTGTTTTTTTAACATGCAATCAACACGAACAATTGTTAAGGAGACACCTTAAATTCCTTATCTCCTACTGTCTTTGGAATCCCAGTGTGTATTTTGTACCTACAGCACATCTCAATTTGGCCTAGCCACATTTCAAGCTGTCAGCAGTCCTCTGGGGCTAGGGGCTCTCCTACCAGACAGCTCGGTCTTAAGCATTATCAGCCCCTGATATCCCACACGGTTGAGTGATAGTAAAATGTACTCAAAGAATGTGAGTCCACAGATTGTTGTCGTACTGGAGGAGGGACTCTGGCACAAGTCTCTGTCCTTGACCCTGTTCTGTTTATCACTTTTACTGATGGCATGGATACTGCATGGTTAAGAACAGCCACTCTGCAGGGCTCCTGGGTGGCTCAGTTAAGCGTCCAACTCTTGATTTCCGCTCAGGTCCTGATCTCAGGGTCTTGAGATCGAGCCCCGGATCAGGCTCCATAATGGGTGTGAAGTCTACTTAAGATTCTCTCTTTCCCTCTCTAAAAAAAAAAGAACAGCCACTCTGTGATGTGCATATAGTTAGCAATACTGTACTGTATCCTTAAACATTTCAGATGAGCGCTGAGTAATGTACAGAATTGTCGAATCATTATATCGTACACATGAAACTAATATAACACTGTGTGTTAATTATACTTTTTTAGTAAAGGGTGCATTTCGTGTTATGTGTTTTTTTTTTAACACAACTTAAAAAAAAAAAGAACACTTGCTCTGAGTCAGAGAGAGCTTAATTTCAAATCTTGGCTCTACCACTAAATACATGTGTGAATGGGAGCAAGTTAATTTTCTTCTCTTAACTTTGGTTTCATCATCCATAAATGGGGATAATTACACCAACCTCAAAGGACTGTTTCGAAGAGTAAATTAGATACTGCTGTGAAATGCTTACCCCAGTACACAGAACATATTGAGCCCCTAAAAATATTAGGTTTTACTACCATTATTATTATCATAAATGGTATATTTATTAATTTGGCAGATGAGATAATTCTGGGAAAGCTAGGTCTTTTAGTTAGATTAAAAAATCAAGATTCAAAAGGCTTTTCCCAGATTCGATAGGTTGAATAAAATAAGATGAAATCTAATCTAAATAAGTTGAAGTATTGCATTTAAGTTAAAAAAAAAACCCATCTACACAAAAAGAAGCTTTCAGATTAACTATAGCTCAGACAACAAGGGTCACATGAATATTCATTGACTAAGTATAGCTAAGAATAAAATTATGATTTGCTAAAGATATTATTTATTTATTTGAGAGAGAGAAAGAGAGACCAAGAGAGCATAAGCAGGGGGAGCAGCAGGGGAAGAAGGAGAAAGAGAATCTCAAGCTGACTCCACACCCAGTGCGGAGCCTGAGCTGGGGCTCGATCTCACGACACTGAGATCATGACCTGAGCTGAAACCAAGAGTTGGACGCTTAACTGACTGAGCCACCTGTGTGCCCCAAGCATAAAATTATAATTACACTTTTTATTTTATTAAGTATTTCACCTAAAATGCAAACAGTACAAAAGGGTATAAAGTGAAAGGTTAAAAATCTCACTCTCAGAATCCCCCTTTCCCACTCCTGCTTTGGTACATGTCCTTCCAGAAACATCCTATGCTGAAATAAATGTATTTATTTATCTTTCTTTTTTTTTAATGCAAGCACTTATGGAGACAGGCTATTATTCTCTTTGCAACTTATTTGAGAAGGAGTTAAAATTTAAGTTGAGCTGAAGTTCACTATTTTCAGAAATGTGTCAACTCCAACTTTGATTTTAAACTTCAGAAGAAGTAGGCTAACAGTAAAATGAAGGAAACACTCCAAAGCTATTTAGAACTTGTCCAACACATCTGGAATTTTTCACTCACATATGGACACTACCTTTTAAGAAAAACACAGACAAACTGTCATGTGTCTGGCAGAGAGTGATTAGGGGGCAAAGTAGTTCAAAACCATATCTTCACAGACGCCCAGCTGCAGGACCTAAGAATGTTATCCCCAAGGAAGAGCTATCTCAGAGGAATGTGCTAGATGTTAAATGGGAGGAAAAATAGCCATTTGGATGACCTCAGAGAGCAGGGCATAACCGGGGTTCTAACAGTTGGAAGGCATATTTTGACTCAGTAAGGACTTGGTGGAGATAAGTGAAATAACGCAGGAACAGAGCTTTTTAAATTAGACGCCACCAGGGAGGAATATTATTTCTAAAAATTAGAAAGGTCTGAAGTTTGAATGTGTAACCAAGTGTGACCCCCCCCCCAATCATTTCAGATTTTAAGGACAGGCTGGTACCCCATTAAGGAACATAATTGCCATGTTCTTCAAAGCATTTCATTCATTATCTCAGAGTAACTTATTTGTATCTTTGAGCCTGGCTCATTGCCTGGCACAAAGCAGATTAAAGTGGAAGGAAGGAAGAAAGGAAGGAAGGGAGGGAGGGAGGGAGAGAGGGAGGGAGGGAGGAAGGGAAACGAATGAGTGATATCAACCCCAGCATCCCAACCAGCTTGCGCATCTAATTTCATAGTCTCCTTTTGCCTTGATTTTCCCCAGTTACTGCTCTAATGCTCTACCCCACTTGCCCATCTCCTCTTCCACTAGATTCAGTTACCGCTGAAAACTTATGATACTTCTTCCCCTCTCCCAAGGGGCATTTGATTGCCTGGTTAAGCCTCCCTGGCTAGGGGCTTCACCTTGCACTCTAGAAAACGGAGCTTGTGGCAGATTCTTTCCAAATGCTAAAATTCATTTGCTGTATGTTCTAGGCTTCTGCGCTCTCTTTTGTCTTTTTCTAGGGCTAGTGAGTGCAAGTGTTTCTAAATCTTGGTTGGGGGTGTTCTCCTTGTGATTGTTTCCACTGCTGTCACTGTGCAGACCCTTCTCCACAGGCCTTTCCACAACCGAATAGTTGCCTGGCTTCTGCCTCAGGCCTCGCCCCCATAAGAAGCTGCCTGGAGGGGGAGGTCCCGGTCCCGCTGTTTCTCAGCTAAGCAAATGGGCAAATCAAAGACCTTCCATGAACCCCTTACTCCTCATTCCTCAGATGGAACTCTGGGCAGTACCTCCCAGAGGTTGTGCGGGTCAAATGAGAAAAATCTACGAGAAAGCGCTTTAAAATGCCCCAGGTGCTGGGTATTTCTGTTTCCTGTCCCCTGCTTTCTGCCACCTAATCGAGGCCTTCATGTCCTCTCAACTCAAAGATGCATGAGCCTCTCAGCTACTCTCCCTGCCTCTACCTCCAGCCTATAGGAACTGCAAGTAAGTGCCTGAACGATCCTTCTAAAGCTCAGATTATGTTGCTCTAAAGTGCTCAACATAATTAAAATAAGAACTTAAAATAAAAAAAAAATAAGGTGCTCGATAGCTTCCCATTGCCTAAGACATAGAGTTCACACTTCACAGCATGCAGTTTGAAACTCTTCCCAGCCTGATACCCAAGCCACTGTTCAGCTTCTCTGCCCCTTGTCTCCCAAAAGCAACCCACCTTCCAACTAACTAGGACTCTCCCTGCCCCTCCGTGGTCTGGCTTTGCTTACTTAAAGTCAAATCCTATTTAAGTGAACACGTTTCTATCGCACCTTTTCTGAACCCCACAAGGAACCTTTCTCTGCTGGGACTGCCGCAGTATTTGGTTTCTGCTTCTGTTACAATGTGATTCCTCCTGATGGATGGTAAGTGATTTGAATTCATGGACTGAACCACATCTGTCTTTATGTTCGTCATCGAACTGAACACTGTGGTTTACACACAGTAGGTACTCAACGAGTTAATGATATATATTTTTAAAGAATTTTTATATCACTAGGTGCCTAGGATTGTGTTGGGTGCTACAACAACTACCAAAAAAAGCCTCATAGGGCTGTTGGCTGGCTTAGTTGGGAGAGCATGCGATTCTTGATCTTGGAGTTAGGAGTTCAAGCCCCACAATGGCCACAGAGCTTACTTAAAACAAAACAAAACAAAACCCACATACCTTAAAAATAGAACAACCCTATGATCCAACAATTGCACTGCTAGGTATTTACCCAAAAATGCTAATTCAAAGGGATACATGGACTCCTGTTTATAGCAGCATTATCTACAATAGCCAAATTATGGAAACTGCCCAAGTGTCCATCAACTGATGAATGGATAAAGAAGAAGTGGTGTGTGTGTGTGTGTGTGTGTGTGTGTGTAATGGAATATTACTCAGCCATAAAAAGAATGAAATCTTGCCATTTGCAATGCTGTGGATGCTAGATAATATTATACTAAGTGAAATAAGTCAGAGAAAGACAAATACCATGTGATTTCACTCATACTTGAAATTTAAGAAACAAAACAAATGATCATAGGGGAAAAAAAGAGAGAGAGGCAAACCAAGAAATGGACCCTTAAGTATAGAGAACAGACTGATGGTCCCCAGAGGGGAGGTGGGTGGGGAGGTGGGGGAAATAGTGATGGGCATTAAGGTGATGGGGCTTAAGGGGTGCACTTGCGATGAGCACCAGGTAATGTATGGACATGCGGAATCACTATATTGTGCACCTAAAACTAATGGTACACTGTATATTAACTAAGTGAAATTTAAATAAAAACCCAAAAAAAACCAACCTAAAAAACTAAAAACGAAATACCCTCTCCTCCCTCAATAAACTTCCTTAAAAAAACAAACAAACAAACAAACAGTTGTGCCCTTATTCCTAACTATATAAACTTAAATATTTGCAACAGGGGATCTCATAATGGAGCAAGCAAGCCTAGCTAAGACAATCTCTTTTTAAATAGGGTGGCGGGGAGGCCACAGGGGAGGAGGAATTTATACATATTCTCATCAGTGGAACTGTAAACTTTTTGAATTTTTAAGCCAGCCTCAAGTCCTCAGTCTGGAGTTACCCCTCCGCGGCACACAACTCAGGGCAACCAGATCCTCTCCCTCCTTCACTTGGAAAGGGGCCCATTCGGTTTAACAAACTTCCATCCCTCATTTGCATATTGACCCCACCAATCCCAGTTAATCTCCTTTCAATCCCTCGTTCACGTGGAGGACCTAGATGAAAACTACAGGTGTAATCTTTCACCTTTATAACTCTTGCCTCCCTCTCTGTCTTCCTTAGAACACAAGTCGTGTTTCTACCTGAAACTGTGTCTCCCAAATGGCAATTCTAATTGCTCAAGTAAACAGCTGTTTGCTTTCGTTTTCAGTGAACTCTTTCTCAGTTGACATATTGTTGAGATGATATAGCAACAACTTAAAAAACTATATAAAAGAATCTACAATTCAATACATTTGCCAAAATTTTGGCCAAATACATTGCACAATTGCTCTCAAGAGTATTCTAATTTTAGGTTTTGCCACACGTGAGAAACAAGTACCGTGGACAAGAAGAGAAACTTTTCCAGGTGCCTGGGTGGCTCAGTCTGTGAAGCGTCTGCCTTCGGCTCAGGTTGTGACCCCAGGGTCCTGGGATTAAGCCCCACATTGGGCTCCCTGCTCAGCAGGAAGCCTGCTTCTTCCTCTCCCTCTGCCTGCCACTGCCCCTGCTTGTGTTCTCTCTCTCTCTCTCTCATATAAATAAAATCTTAAAGAAAAGAAAAAACAACTCTGCCTTTCCTGACCTCCAAGAACTTGTGAACAACAAAACAAAAAGATATGAAAAAAAGGTTGATTTAGGCTGTAGAGGAGTTGCTGGGCCTCCCTCTGGCTCAAGGTCAGAATACTGGTGCTTCAGAATTGAATTAAAGCAAAAAACACGTAGAGTTGGCCCTTAACTACAGAGGTTTGAACTGCGCAGATCCACTTTATGCAGACTTTTTTCCAACAAGTACAGTACAGTAAATGTACTTTCTCTTCCCCCTGATTTTCTTCATCACGTTTTCTGGTCTCTAGCTTTATTCTAAGAATACAGTATAGAATACAGAAACATACAAACACGTTCATCGGCCGTTTATGTGATTGGTAAGGCCTCTGGTCAACAGTAGGCTAGCAGTAATTCAGTTTTGGAGGAGTCAAAAGTTATACGGGGATTTTTGACTGCCCTTCACCACTGTGTTGTTTAAGGCTTAACTGTATTTTCGGGAGTTATTTATTACTGCATTCCTCTTAAAAGCATGAATCTTTTTTTTTTTTTAATAATGATTTTTTATTATATTATGTTAGTCACCATACAGTACATCCCCGGTTTCCGATGTAAGGCTCGATGATTCATTAGTTGCGTATAACACCCAGTGCACCATGCAATACGTGCCCTCCTTACTGCCCATCACCGGTCTATCCCATTCCCTCACTCCCCTCCCCTCTGTAGCCCTCAGTTTGTTTCTCATAGTCCATAGTCTCTCATGTTTCATTCCCCCTTCTGATTACCCCCCTTTCTTTATCCCTTTCTTCCCCTACTGATCTAGTTCTTATGTTCCATAGATGAGAGAAATCATATGATAGTTGTCTTTCTCTGCTTGACTTATTTCACTAAGCATTATCTCCTCCAGTGCCGTCCATGTTGTAGCAAATGTTGAGAACTCATTCTTTCTGATGGCTGAGTAATATTCCATTGTATATATGGACCACAACTTCTTAATCCAGTCATCTGTTGCAGGGCATCTCGGCTCCTTCCACGATTTAGCTATTGTGGACATTGCTAAAAGCATGAATCTTAAAACGTATCTTAGATTGGCCTTTGAATAAGCAGGCACTGACTGACGTTTTCCGCGGGTGTTAAAATATTTGGGGAGCTCTTGCATAATTGCCTTTTGGGTTTATACGAATAAAGTCTTAGCAGCATAGAAAGTCTGTGGTGATTTCTATTCACACCGGGATGTTATGTGTTGATGTAAGGGGGACTATTTCAATATGTTCACCCCACTGAGTATGTGCCAGAACGCAGAGCCAACCTTTAAAACCATGGGTTGGCATCATTAGAGCTGTCCGTCATGTCCTGGCACCAGGGACCTCACGTTGCTATCTTAGCAGGTCCTAACCTTCTTTCCTTCTTATCATCCACAATCTCCTCGAGTATGTGCTTTAAAATGATTCCAGATCCCTGATGCTTGGAAATGACCTATCTGTTCCCTGCACCACGGCGTGCCAGTCCTATCATCAGCTAACATCAATGATTTCTGCTAGGCCTTGCAGGACAGACAGCAATGTGACGCACGGAATTAAAGGCATTCATGCCAGGGTGTGAGCAAAAGATCAACATATTTCCCATCCCCTCCACCCCTTAGTCCCCACACAATTTGTAACTCTCCCAATGACACCCACTATTTAAATAGGCTAATGAATGAATACCTGAAATCCGGAAATGTGACTAGGTAATTAGCAGAAGGCGAGGCACCCTGATGAGGTGGAAAATTCTGGGCAGTGGGTGGGGTGGGAAGGCTTCCTGATGCCCTCAAATCACACTGCCTGCCCTGGGGCTTCTTCATGTCAATCTCATGCAGCGGCAAGGGTCCAGCAGAGAACATTTGCCAATGTGAAACGCACTGATTATGGGGTGGGCTCTTTGCGGGGGTGGATTAAAGGGGGGAAAGACCCCCCAAAATGCAGGCCTCTTTTATGTTGGGTGTCTGAAGCGTTCAGAACACTTTATAATTATGATCCTATTGGGTATTTAGAACAATTAAATCCCTTCGATAATTAAAATCAGTTACCAGTGGGAATTCAATTATCCACTCTATACGTACTGCTTTGGGTTTTAATCTGCGGTGGGGCTGTTGTCCGCTGATCGGTCCTTCCTCCCTTACTTTTCTGTCTCTAATCCGGCTATAACTGTCATTTTTATTCTTCCTAGAACGGGTATAGTCGGTTTCTCTTCTCCTTTTCTCTCCCTCTCTGAGGTGTGGGTTGTGATTGCTTATTTTTGTCTCAGAGCTGATGGATAGTGTCCGAGATTTAAGTTTTCTCCACTTTCGTAACATTTCTATTTAAAATTACTCTCTTGTTCAAGGCCAGGCTGAAAGACGGGTTTGTTTGCGTTTCGAAGTTCCAAAAGTGGACCCGGAGCTCTTCTTGGCTGCTGTCGGTATGGCTGGACATTGTCATTGACTGAGGCCAGGCTGCCCTGGAGGGAATAAGTGACTTGCACAGGTCTGGGTGTCCCAACCCTGCCGGCGGCGAGCTGAATGTAACCAGAGGCTGTCGGGACTCAGCCCTCGCGGAGAGGCGGGGGTCCTGTGGCCAGACCCGGCCTCCCGCACCTCCGCCGCCTGGGCCCTAGTTTCCGGGGACGAAGACCGCGGGCAGGATCGCCAGCACTGCCCTACCTCCCCTCCGACGTCCCGCCGCCCGGAGCGGCAGCCTTTGTCCTCCACTCCCTCACCAGCCGTCCGTCGGGTTGCATCCGACACTGGGGCTCCCTTCCTAATTACCAGCAGCTTTGGCGGTTGGTGAGAAGCCCACCTCGCCGGCAGTGGGGAAAGCCGGGCCAGGGCTCGGTTCCGGGAGGATTGTGGTCAGGTGAGGGGGGAGTCCCGGGAGGGGCCGGAGGTTAGTAAGGGCGCCAGGACGGGCGCAGGGGTGGAGTTGGGGCGGCGGCACAAGGGAGGGGCTGGAGGTGAGCCTGGAGACCCGGCTGCGGGCAGGGGTGGGGGCGGGGCGGGAGGTAAGGGGGCGGGGTTGGAGGCGTGCCGTGACGCGGGGGCGGGCACGGGGGCAGGGGGCCTGGGGGCTCATGGGCGGGGCTGGAGGTGAGCCGGGCCGGGGCGGGGGGCGCCAGGGCTGCCGGGCGCGGGGCGGGGGATACAGGGAGGGGGCGGGGCGCCGGGGAGGGGAAGTGGGTGGGGCGCCGCCGGGAAGGGGGCGGGCCGGGAGAGCCTTAGGGCCGGGGCGGCGGCGGCGGCGGGGCAGGCGCGTGGCCGGGTCCGGCGCGATGAGCGGAGCCGGAGCGGCGCCGGGGGTGGCGGACGCGGTGCGGGGGCTGCGGGTGGACGGGCTGCCCCCGCTGCCCAAGAGCCTGAGCGGGCTGCTGCACTCGGCGTCGGGCGGCGGCGCGTCGGGGGGCTGGCGGCACCTGGAGCGGCTGTACGCGCAGAAGTCGCGCATCCAGGACGAGCTGAGCCGCGGGGGCGCGAGCGGCGGTGGGGCCCGGGCCGCGGGGCTGCCCGCCAAACCTCCCAACCTGGACGCCGCGCTGGCCCTGCTCCGCAAGGAGATGGTAAGGGGAGCTCCGCGGGCGGGGGCGGGGGGTGTTCCTCCGTCCGGGCTCGCCGTCCCGGGAAAGTTCGCCGGGACCCGCGCTCTGCTCCGGAAGTCCCCGCGCCCACCCGCCCCTTTCTGGCTCTTTTGCCCCAGGCGCCAGCGCCGAGAGAGGGGCACTGTCCTCTCAGCTATTCCCTTTACTAGTCCTCTCTGTCCACGGTAGGACCCTTACCCGGGGGGCTTCCCACTGAAAAGGCAGTTTCCGGAGCCCGGGCGCCCCGAGTCCGGCCCCAGCTGGCTCGGAGACCGGCGGCGGGAGGCGCGGCGTGGGGTTCACTCGTGGCCTCGCGGCGGGCGCGGCTTGGTCACTCCTGTCCGGAGTCAGACAGACCTCCCGGGTCGGGGAAGGGCTTTTACTGCGGCGGCGGGCTTTAGAGCTGTGTGCGATTGTATCTTCCAGCCTTGGAGAGGACAGTTTTTGTCCTGGCAATTGGAACAGCCCTCGCCCCCTCCCCCGCGCCCCAGGCGGCGCGTGCAGAATCCGATTACTGCGGGATGGCTCCGGCCCCAGATGGCTGTGAAGGCGAATGCTCGGCCCATCCCCTCTGCGCGGTGGGCCCGAGCCCCCACGCCCGCTAGAGAAGAATGGAGGGGATGCGCTCCCCGGCTGGGTGAAGCCCGTGTGGGTTCTTCGGGCCGAGTCTGGGAGCCAAACAATGGAGCTTAGTTTTTCTCAGTCCTTGGGAAGCACATTTGAAGTGTGTGGACCGGGACACACGATTTCACATGACGCCAAAAACAGGGCAAGGGCAGGGATTTAGGTGGCACAGAGCCTTTCTCCAGCTTTCGTCTCCAGGCTTAGGCCAGGCCAGCAGAGAACTGGAAAACTTCCTGCTTTCTACGCCTTCGCTGGCCCCTGATCACCTACCCCTGGCCACCCGCTCTCTTTTTGCCCCTTCCTTTCTCTCAGTGCCTGTCCTAAGTACAGGTAAAAACTTTATTAAGGAAATCTAATATACGAAATCCGCTCTTTTCCTAAGAATAAATTTGCCGAAAAGCTTATCACAGAAACCCTTTAAATATGGATCTAGTACATTAAGATGTTGTTTAGAAGCATTCAGTTTATGCCTCCTTTTTTTCAGGAGCATATCCATTCTGAAAAGTTAGACAATTAAATCTAGAAAAGCCCCCTAAAATAACATTTTTTAATCAATCAGATATTGTCTTCCCACTCTGTAGCTGGCATTGAAATTGTGATTTTCAATCCTCTCTGAGTAGATTTCCTAAGCTTCTTACAGAATGACTTAAATTCCAAGACAACCGTTTTTATTTATTAATAAACATTGACACCAGCATTGCACAGCTAGCGAGCTGTATTTTAATTAGATAAACCTACATCTGGTATGTTTACAGTCTGAACTTAGATGTAGCATAAATATGGGGGTGACATGGGAAGACTCATCCTGGGTTAAGTCCCATACTGGAACAGACAGGAAAACCTCAGGGCCACTCCTTTTGGGAAGCTCTGGTTTATAACATGCTCTGATGGCTTGGGAGTCAATGTGCCATTCCCAAAAGTATTTTTCCAGGTCCCTCCTGGTGCAGCTGAAGAACAGCCACAACCTTATAATTACGCCTTGGACCAGAGCTCTCTCTAAGCCTAACTGTTTAAAGCACAAGGAAAATAAACAGCGGTCTTTGGTCAGTCTGATATTTAGCTGAGAGAAAGATAAGGAAGATATGGCTACAGGCCTTGACAAGTCCTTTCACAGAATGTCACAAGGTCTTTTAAAAGTGCTCTAGGTCTGTTGGCTTTAAGAGATTTACTACCCTGGGGCAATGGGGTCTGAGTGGTAACCCAAGCTGAGTTCATTCCTGAATTATCTGTGCAATAGTTTGTGTTGATCTATTTAATTGGAAGGCCTGAGGTCAAATCTGTGTCAAGGGACATACTAGCAGTCGTGGCCGAATGTGATGAATCCCTTTTTGAAAAAGTCCTGTGCAATCACAGATTAATGTAATTAATCTTTTTTTTTTTTTTTTAAGTCCTGTGCAAGCAGTGGTGGTGTGGGAAGGCCTCTGAAGGCAACAGAATTTTATCAAGGGACAAGGGCAGTGGGAAAGGAGCAGCAAAGCCAGAATAAGGGAATAGCGTCAATGTGATTGCAGGGTGTGTAGAAAGAGCGGGAAGTGTGCTGGGAGAAGGTGAGAGCCTCCAGCAGGGCGGGGGCCAGTGAACAGGAAACAGGAATCCAATGCGAGATGCGTCTCTGATGCAGAAAATGTGGGGAGGTGACTTGAGCGTTTTTATGGAAAGTGTGGCTAAGCAAAACAATTAAAAATCACTCACAGTCTGAGCACCTAGACATAGTCACTGTTAATCGTTAGGGGTATCTCCTGTGTAGGCACAATGTAAATGCTTTCTATGCATAACTTCTCCGTGAGATGGATACTCTATTTTATTTATCTATTTGTTTACTGACACAGGATGTGACATTAGTTTCGGGTGTGCAACGTAGTGACTCAAGTCTGTGTGCTCACTGCGAGTGTATCCACCATCTGTCACCGTACGAGCCTGTTACCATACCATTGACTCACTGTATGCTCTATGCTCTACTTTCCATCCCTGTGACTTACTCATTCCGGAACTGGACGCCTGCACCTCCCATTCCCTTTTGCCCATTTTGCTTATCCTCCCTACCCCCATCTCCTCTGGCAACCATCGGTTTGTTCTCTGTATTTATGGGTCTGTTTCTGCTTTTTGTTTGTTTGTTCATTTGTTTTGCTTTTTAGATTCCACGTGTAAGTGAAATCATATGGTATTTGTCTTTCTGTGTCTGACTTATTGCGCTTAGCATAATACCTTCTAGGTCCATCCTATTTCATATATTTTTTAAAGAATCACTCAGAATTTAACTCCCCTACGATCACATATTCAACCAGTTATGTCCCAAAGCCCTGTTTGGTTTTTTTTAAAGATTTTTTATTTGAGCGAGAGCACAAGCAGGGGGAGCAGGAGAGGGAGAAGCGGGCTCCCCGCTGAGCAGGGTGCTGGACGCAGGACCCTGGGATCAGGACCTAAGCTGAAGACAGACACTCAACTGACTGAGCCACCCAGGCCCTCCCCACCCAAAGCCCTGTTTTAACCATTGCATTACAGTGCCGGCATGTGTATGTACTCACACTAACACAAATGCACACGGATCACATTATACGACCTTATTTGCTTTTTCGGGGGCACATAGTGCAAAGGTTTTCCTAGTCAATACACATTATACTGTGTGCAGTAACTGGTGTGCCATTGTGCGACACGGAATAACCTTGCGAAGCTGTCACTGTGAAGGTGAGGTTCATTGCAGCGATGGGGGAGTCAAGAGGAGTGGCTCCTTTAGGGGAAAGGTGGTTTGCCATTACATCAGTGGAGGAGCATGTCACACATTTAAGAATGAGGAGCTGGAGGCTGGGAAGGAGACTTGGACCTGCTGATACGCAATTGAGGGATGGCGAGGGTGGAACTTGGGGCGGTGGGTATCTGGGCCTTGTGAGGGCACAGGCTTCCGTCCTGTGATTGGTGGCGCTGTGCTCTGCTTGAGAATCGTGGTTTCCACTGCACCCCGCGTTTCAGCACTTCCCACTCTAGGAACCCCTCTTCTGTGAAGCTCGGTCCTGCGGTGGGTCCCCAGCCGCTGCCCCAGTGGGCCCGTTGGGAAAGCCGTGAGAGTCACACAGACAGTGACTGCTCTATAGACCAAAAAGACTCCTTTAAAGCAAGAGGCTGAGTTTGTGTGTGTGTGCGTTTTAAACATCAGATGGTATATAAAATCGCGCTCTGCAGATGTCTACGGGGTGCGCGTTAGGTGTCCAGTGCTGCGGAGATACAAGGGTGAATGGGGACTCTCTAGCTGCGGGGAACTTCCACCACCTGGTAGATGTGGTCATCTTTACAGCAGTGGGGGTGCTGCGGTCCGGACCTCTTCTCAGTTTCCTTGAGTCTCTGTATTAGTAATTGTAACTCAGTCTGAACCAGCTCTTGCAAAAGGAGACTCTTGAAGGGCTGGACGTGTACAGAGACGGACTAGAACCAGGGCTGACGGGGTCCCGGGAAGTCCGCTGTAGTCTCCTGTCTCCCCCTGCCATTTTATTTTTTTCCTACTGTTTGGACCGTGGCTGCTAACCGGGTCCACACTCAGTTTTGGCCATGCTTCTTAGTTCCAGTTTGTAAACACTGTGGAGGGACGCCTGTGGCCCCAGCTCGAGCTGTCTGGCCAGCCTGGACCAGCTAGTAGTGACTGAGGACCGAGTTTGTGCCTTTTACGGAGTTAGTGTGACCGTGTGGATGGGGTGGGGGTGCTGGGGAATCCCCCAAAGAAAGACCAGTTTGCAGAAATAGAGCATAGGGGGCCGTTGGACAGCCACACTCTTAGATATCTGTCACAGACCTCTTCCTACGGAAAAATACTTTGCCCCGAAGGACCCCACAGTTTGAAAGATTCTCATCTGCTAAGCTGACAAAGTCGCCTTTGCTCAGCAGACCTCAGCTGGCATTTCAAATCCATTCACGTGGCTGAAGGACACCCTTGACTGTCAGCGTCAGCCGGGACCCCTGACACACACCTTCCCTGAGGTTGGTACATAGACCACCTGCCCAGGAGCTCTGTGACTTCAGCTCGTCGAGCTTGGACACCTCAAAGAGTCATGGAAGCACAGACAGAAGACCTTCAGATATGGGGGGCAGCAGGTGTTTGAGGGTGACATCCCTGGCGGTTCTGGGGTTTTGCCTCTCAAACCATCAAGGGCAAGTTCTAGTAGCTTTGATTTGGAACCCCATTTTTTCATGTTTCCTCTTTTTCCCTTAGAACCATCAAGTAATGGGGGACCTGGGTGGCTCAGTGGGTTGAGCGGCCGGCTCTTGAGTTCGGCTCAGGTCATGATCTCAGGGTCATGAGATCAAGCCCCGCATCAGGCCTGCTTGAGATTCTCTTTCTCTGCCCCTCCCCCCTTCTCTCAAATGAATAAATAAAATCGTTTTTAAAAAATGTCAAGTAGTTATTTTGGTCACCAACCCATGCATGAGTGGGAAATCATCCACATGGAACTTTTGAGTTCCTGAGCTGCAATGGTTTAGGGGAAGAATTTAATCTGATTAAATAAAGCTTGATTTCGGAGACCAGCAACACTCCTCTTCCCCGCATTTTCGCTGAGAGAAGAACTAAGCGTCTAATGAGTTTGTGCAGTGAACTGTATTCCAGGAGACGTGCATTAGCTTGAATAGCCCACATCCCAGTGGATTTCAGTTCTTATCCTGTGCGTGAAACCAGTGTCTTAGGGAGGGGATTTTAGTCTTTAAAAGGTTTTATGGTAAAGGTCCAATCCAAGTCAGGCCTATGAAATGCCGTCGGAATAAAAGCGTTAGCTACCAATACAGCATTCTTGATAGAGGTTGATCATGGGAGAGTGGGCATGTCTGATGGCCTTTAACACTGTCTTTTCTGGCTTTGTGCTTTCACTGGTCTTACCACCAGCCCCAGGATCCCCGAGGCTGCTGGTGGGAATGCTGATTCCTGGGCCTCTTCCTACACCGGCAGTATCCGAATCTAGGAGAAAGCAGAGTCCACATTTTTAACAAGCCCTTTCAGAGCTGGGAAGCTCCTGACCCAGGCATCAAGAGCTTGAATTCTGTAATTAGATTACGTGATATAATTTGGGCAAGTACTTCACTATTTTCAGCTATAGATCCCCTATGGGGAAAAAGAGAATTAAATGCCACAAAGGCTCCTTTTGTTTTTGTTTTTAAAGATTTTTATGTATTTGAGAGCGAGAAATAGAACATGCGAGAGAGCACGAGTGGGGGGTGGGCAGAGGGAGAAGCCCCTGCTGAGCAAGGAGCCGGACCGGGACTCAGTCCCAGAACCGTGAGGTCATGACCTGAGCCAAGGGCAGACCCTTAACTGACTGAGCCACCCAGGTGCCCACAAAGGCCCCTTTTGGCTCTAGCAATAGAATTCTTTTCCCCTCCTGCCATTCTGGGTGTTTACAGTGCCTGCAGAAGTTTGCTGTGTCATAAAATTAATGTAGGCACGAGTGCAGGACCTACCTATTGCAGTGTGCTTGGTGTCCCTGGGACACTTCACAGCTGTACCTGGTAGTTGTAAATTCTACAAAGAAAAGGAGGAGCCGTGCAGGTTTGCTATTGGACTCCACTCATCAAAAATTAGGCTGGCTGTAATAGTTCTTAAAGTTTTGAGGCCATAATTACTCTGTAATGGTACTTGTCCCCACCCCAGGATTCACCCAATAAAAACACAACTAGAAAAGTGTGTATATATAAAAGTTCATGTGTTTGAAAGCACACTTGTGTCCTTGGGGTGGGGGTGGGGGCTGTAAGGGCAGGCAGGTGGGGTCCCTGGCCCGGTTTCATTCACTTTTTTTTTTTTTTTTAAGGTTTTATTTATTTGAGAGAGAGCAAGCATGAGCCGGGAGAGGGGCGGAGGGACAAGGAGAGTCCCCACTGACCACTGAGCGGGGAGCCCCAAGTGGGACTCCATCCCAAAACCCTGGGATCATGACCTGAGCCAAAGTCCGCGCTTCACTGACCGAGCCCCCCAGGCGCCCCTGGTTTCATTCACTTTTGATGTTACCTCTAAGTGAGGTTATACTTACAGTCCCAAGATTTGAAGATAGAGGATTGAAAGATCTTTTTCATATCACCTTATCTACCACTGTCCGGACCTGTAGAGACTATAAATGAGTATTTTTCCTAATTTACAAGTTTCTTGCGAGAAGCAAAACCTCTCCTTTTCCCCCACTTGTGGTGAAAGGCATTCCTCTGTTGCGTGTGAATGAGACAGTGCCCCAGTTGTTGGGATGCCTCTTCACTGCCAGAGGCCCTCCGCCACGCAAGTGCCCGAGCATTTCTGCCTCTCCCGGGGCCAGCAGTGCTGTAGAGAGGCTGTGTGGCCAGTGGAGTTCAGGGAGGGCTCAAAAGGAGGACCGTGGCCCTTGTGCGGTTCCCCGCCACTGAGCCCCGGGTGGAGGCTTTGCAGTTCTGCTTCTTGAATGCCCACCTGAATGCCACAGTGACTTCAGACCTCAGTTTGAAAAGCTAGAGTTTTCACGATCCTGTGTATGAAACCCTACAGACGGGCCACACACTCCACGAACAGGAAACCAGCCGTGAGACTGCCTGGGTCAGATATTTGCCCCCAGTTACCCAGTGTCATTCTCCAGAGCCCTGACCTTCTCTTCAGCTCATTCGTTGCCCACAGGCTCCAGATGTTTCCAAGTGATAAGTAGGCAGGGCACAGAAAGGTGGTTCTTCTCTTTCCTGTTGCTCCTTCCCTCATGGACACTTAGCCCAGAGATGTACATCGTCCTCCAGGAACTTCGGAGACAGACAAACCCTCAGGCTTCCTTATGGTGCTGCAGAAACTCATTAAGGCGTGTGGCCTGTTCTGTTTTTATGAGTGCGTACTGCTCACTGGCCTGATTGGCCCTACGAGCAGTGGGCTGGCCTAGTTTTGCAGGTATAGAATCCCATCTACCAGGATTCTGGGAGGAAGCACTGCCCTTGACTGCAGAGGGTTGGGGGAGAAGGGAGAGCCTCTGTCCTTGGACCAGTGCTCCGTAGGGAAGGAGCAGCGTCTGGGGGACACAGGCCTGTTAGAACCTGGAGAGGCTGGCCTGAGGATTTCTGAAATACATGTGGAGATTAGAGACCATGGAAAGAGGCTGTTTGGTGTGTTCTTAGGTTGTCGACTGCGCTTAGAGAGAAAATAGCCAAGTTCAACACAGTGAAAGAGAAATGGCAAGGTGTTTTAACAACGCTATGCGAAGGAAAACAATAAGGTATCAAGTTTTATCTAGAACACTAGCAGAGACTGAAAAGCATGATCATTGTAACGGAGAGGGCTGGGGGAAATAGACACCATAAAAACAGAATTTCTTGTACATTTTTTGTCAGGTCTGCAAAAACACCACCTGATGATATGAGGTTTTCTAGATATTATCCTAGAACTTGGTTTTCTGATTTTAACTTCAAATTTTCTCCCCTAACTGCATCTCCTCTTGCAGAGGGGGAGTTTCAGTTAACTGGATATCATTCAAGGAAATGACAGAACACAAACTAACCTTCAAATGTGTGTTACGTTCCAGTGTGTTGTTAGCAAGTCACGTTTTCCCCTCCGGTCCCACTGATTTCATCATCAGCTGTATCCATGTCCGCACTCATTATCTTGGACAACAAGGTTTTAGGCTTTGATACAAGTCCTTGATGAGTGATGGTCTGCTGTTTGCAGCCCCAGGGCTGGGGAGGGATTGAAAGGAAAGCATCCTTTTCCCTTCTCCGCTTCTCTTGCAATTTCACTGTTATAAATTTATCTTATAGTAATAGTCACACAGTGAATAATACTACTTGTACACAGATGTGTATTTCAGTGATACATAATCATATATATTATATAATAGTGATAGAATACTCTGCAGTCATTGAAAAGAATGTGGTTCAGATGTTCACAGTATGAAAAAATAAGTTACAAAACTATATGTATACATTTGTGTATGTGGTAACTAGCTAAAAAACAGCTTGCATAAGCATAGTGTCTTGAGGGATGTATACTAAAATGCTAAAAGTGGGTATCTTTATTTTTTTAAATATATTTTTAAAGATTTTATTCTAGAGAGAGAGATCGGGGTGGGGTAGGGAGAGGAGCAGAGGGAGAGGAACAAGCAGACTCTTCACCGAGTGTGGAGCCTGACATGGGGCTTGCTCTCAGGACCCTGAGATCATGACCTGAGCTGAAACCAAGAATTAGACACTTAACCAACGGAGCCACCCAGGCCCCCCTAAAAATGGGTATCTTTAAAACAGCAGTTCTTACAGCGTGGTCTGGAGACATTCCCGGGGTCCATCATTATGTGGTGGTCATATTGATACATGTGATATTTTAAAATATTACCTGAGGAAACAGATCAACATTTGGAAGATCTGCGTAATACAGTGAGTTAGTGTTTCCCATTTTTTGTAGACCCAATGCTTGCTGTTACAAAATCACACATGGCTAAAAGATCCATTCGAAGTGCAAGACTAATGGGTCTTAATGTAACAGTATGAAAAGTGCACCGGCCTAGTTTCAGATTCTACACCGCGGCCAGCTAGAGGGTATTGTCAAAAAAGAACACCCCCAGTTTTCTGAAAGGCTATTACATATCCGTGTGAGGCCAGATTTTCTTCATTTACTTCAACCAAACCAACCTGTCACAAAGGATCAAATGCAGGAGATAAACCAGACATTAACAAGATTTACAAAAGGGTAAAAAAAAAAAAAAGACTTACAAAATGGCATTGTTTATAAAATGGCACGTTAGCGTGTAATGGGCATATTAGTTATGTTTAAGTGGATCGATATCAAAGTTTCTCAGTTTTGACTTCTAATAAGGTGAATGTTGACGGATACAACCCACGTCACGAAAGCTCGCAGGGGCCCTCCACAGTGTTTAAGACTATAAGGCGGCCCCAAGACTAAAACATATGAAGATAGCTGCTTTAGACCATGGAATTTGGGAAGGATGGTTTGCATAATTATGAAAAACATTGAAATTTTATTGTGATTAGAATGTTTTGTTTTTATAATGGGAAAATAGTGAAAGAATGAGCAAAGCCATTACTTAAAGAAAATGGTTGATTGCTTTTCTCCAGCTCTGCCTAAAGCAGTGCAAGAGGAAACAGGCTTCGGTGGTACCAGTATTAGTCGGGGTTAGAGAGAAGCAAGCACGTGCGAGGAGACGTTGCAGAATGGGCTCCGTCAGCGTGGATGCCCCCAGCTGTCCGCAGAAGAACACGACGGAAACTGTCTTACCTGGTAGAGCCGCTCAGGGGGGTGCCTGAGCTGCCTAAGCGTTGGGCGTGGCCTAATCTGGGGGTGCAACCATACAGCCCCTGTTCTGTCTCTGAATCACCGTGGCTCTGTAGAGTCTAGTCCTTGGCCTGGTGGGCCTAGAGTATTCACAGGAGCTAAAGCAGACCAAATAGTACGGATTCTTTTCCACCCAGGAGAGGAGAGTGCGGTGCGGAAACCACGTGATGGATTGGAAGCTTGCGTAGTGAGCACAGGATGACCGGCCACCTGGGACCTTTGAGGGCCTTTGGGGGTATTTCAGGAAGGCTTGAGTAGCCAAGTGAATAGCCCCTTCCCTACTGGATCAACACCAAGGGAGTCTTTCTCTTTGGTTTTTTTTTTGCAAAACAGTGTGCAGGTCAGCGCCCTCTTTTGTCACATCCTTTATTCAGAAATCAGGTTAGGATCCTTTAGGTCATTGCTTTATTACATGCCGGCCCCGCAGATACGTACTGGACACCTTGATTCGATTTGGGGCATTTCCCAAGTCCTTTCTAAAATTAATTCACAAGCCATCTGTATATGCTTAGTCACTCATTACATTTTAAAAAGATAACTTTGAAGTGTTCTCCTTGTAAGTGAATACATACTCATGGTAGAAAATTCAGAAAAGCCAAAAATAAAAGTCACCTGTGATGTTAGCAGCTGGCCACATACCACAGCAGACACTGTGGCATCTCCTTGCCTGGGTCAGCTGTGCGGACAGGACAGGCTGATGGTCAGGGCGCTGGCTGTCACTGTGCCGCTCCCTGCCCTGACCCCCACCGTACGCCCTCCTTCAAGGGCCTTCATCTTTCAGGATCCCAACTTCCTCGTCATAACAGAGTCAACACCTACCTCACCGAGCAAGGATGAGGATTTCGTATCTGTGTCCAGCCAAGATTTTCCAGTCAGTCCCTAGAAATGAACCTAGGTGTCTGGGTGGCGTAGCCAGTTGGGCATCGGACTCTTGGTTTTGGCTCAGGTGCTGATCTCAGTTTTGAGATCAAGCCCTCTGTGGGGTGCCACGCTCAGTGTGAAGTCTGCTTGGGACTGTCTTTCTCCCTCTGCCCCTCCCCCTGCTAAAATAAAGATATAAAATCTTTTAAAAAAAGAAATGAACAGTTAGCTGGTTAAAAGTTAGAGGCTATTTTAAGGCTTTCGATAGACCTTGCCAAGCAGTCCTACATCGTGTGCCTACCTAACATGATACTTTATTACTACTAGTTTTTACAATTAAGAGTATCATCCTTGTTGAGAAAAAAATTAAGCTGTACAGAAGGCTGCAAATAGTGATCCTGCTTTCTAGAAGTAAGTTCTGCCAACAGACCTTTCCTCCCCCGGTCAGAAGCTTGCACACATGTGTGCATGTACATAGAGGGGGAGTTCCTGCTCACGTATGGTTGGTAACCTGAGCTTTTGTGCCAGGCACGTGGGTCACTTCTCTACCCAGCTGCTCATCCCTTGAAATGACCGCCTAGTTTTTATTGTATGACTATACCCTGGTACTTTAAACCATGTTCCTACCACCTTATGTTCCAAGGTACACTTTCATACAACAAACTTTTTCTGCATCTGCCCCCCCCGCTCTCATGCTACGTTCCTGATTCTGTAGTTTCACTTGGGATCCATACATCACTCCCACCCAGTGTGAGGTGGGGTATTTATCAACTTCAGTTGAGGAAGGCAGCGGTGGGGAGAGAGACGGTCTGGTGTGGGGGTGGGCGTCATTTCAGAGCAGACCCCAGTGTGATTTCCTGACCTAACCCATCCCCACACACCTCGCACTGCTTCTTCCCAGCTCAGCCCACAGACTCGCCTGGGGCCCCGGAACAAGGCGCAAATGAGACCGTTTCTTTTGATATATGTTTCTGTTTTCTACTCATTGCTGTATTTGAGAAGAAGTTGGCTTTTGTTTATGTCCCTTAAATGTACTAGTGAATTACACCAACTCATTTTTAGTTTCATACATAAAGACTATTTTTTGTAAATACAACCTATTTCTTAAAAATATCTTAAAGTTTTTCTTGATGCTTTGTTTTGACCCGACAAAAGTTTCCTTTTAAAAAGTTCCTTTCATCTTCTAAGCCTCGTATCCGAATGGTCCTGTGTCTGTTGTAATTTTTTGAAAGTTTGGAAGAACTCTGTCCTCCACAGCACCCTTCAAAGAAAGTCAGAAATGTAATGACCCCAAACCCAGCTGGAGCCACCTGTCTGAGGTGTATTCAGTGGCCAGTCCGTTGTGTTTTTGAGACAATTTCGAGGATGATTCAGGGTTGTTTGGCCCCATTGTTAGAGATGCTGTGGATTGGTGAGCCCCCTGTGCTGCATGCAGCAGGAGGGGTGCAGGCGAGCTCTGTGCATGGGAGAGAGAAGGGAATGATCAGGAAGTGAAGCAGGAAGCCGGGACAGAGAGAGGAAGGAATGGCATCAGCAGTTGAAAGCGGTGGAAACTGGTTGATTGTTCTTAATTGTCTTGAAGGTCTAGAATAAGGGCTACAAATTACAGGGTCTTAGAATTCTGTATTTTTCTTCAAGTATCTGAATTTTTAAAATCTGCTTTCAAAAAAGAGCTGTATTTTCTGATTGCAGCTGTGAATTAGATCAGCCATCCTGCAGGGACATGTGGGAACACATGAACACATCACTACGATGACAGGCTTCCCTTGTTTGTAGAATGGGGACAGTGGTGAGGGTTAGTGGGCTTGCAGACGGCGTTCCCTGCTCCCCCACTCCTTTTTTCTTTAAGGACGTGTTCCCATTTGTGGGTGATTTAATCACGTCCTGAATCAATTCTGCAATGTAATTCCATGGCGTGGTGCCTCTCTCCCCTTCCCACGTTCGCAGACCCTTGGGTCTTCAGGGTTAAGAGACTGATTTCTGGGCCTGTCGTGAGTCTCTCTCCCAGCTGCAGACAGTGTGAGTCTAGAAAGAACACCCAGGGAGCAAACTTGGGTTTGGGTCTTCTGTCAAGCAGAAGGTGAGGCTTTTTTTGTTGATGCGGCAATAACCACATGGTCTTGGGCTTTCTTCGGGGCACGTTGGCGTGCTCTGGGCACAAAGGGCTGCCTCTTCCAGCCCTGCCACCTCTGCAGCTCCCTGTGGGGTGTAGCAAGGGGCCTGCTGGTCCCCACACGACCCCACTGCCGGGCTGCTGTTGCAGCCAGATGTCCTTTGGAGGGCGTCTCTACCGAGAGTTGTTTTCACAGAGTTGGCCAGTATCTGAGTGTCCACATGGCAAGGCTCTGTGCTGGGTGCTGGGTGCTGGGGATCCCAGAGGAAGAAGGGGCCACTGCGTGTGGGCTCGTCCTGCATTCGATTCTTCAAATCGAGCCATGTGCTTGCCAGCAGTGAAAGGTAGAGGGTAATAGTGCAGGCAGAGGAGGTGGGGGAGTGAGCAGCACCCATGGCTGAACCAGTCAAAGTCCCAAGAGGGGAGGAGAAGCTGGTGTTGGGCAGGGCGAGCAAGCAGGCTTTGACCGACACAGTGGGGACAGGTCCGGGACAGTCTGGGGGAAGGGGCCTTCGGCCCACTGAGGCATGAGGTGCGGGTAGGGAAGAGGAGAGTCAGACCGGATCATGGAATGCTGCCTAGGGATTTGCAGTTTGCGTCTAGAAAATTTCAGCACAGGTGTTGAACAACCACAGTGAAGGGAGAGGTGTCCAGGCTGGGAGTTGGCTTTGCTCGTGGCTCCTTACCTCCTGCCCTCCTCACTAATTTGGAGGATTGCTGGGAAGTCAGAGGAGCTTTGGTCTAGTGCCTGCAGAAGGCCCTGAGAAGCTGAATGTGCGGAGGCATGTGCCTGCACGTGTGTGTGCTTCGGTCCCTGTTCAATTAGCCTAAGCCCTTGGCATTGCTCGGCCGTGTGATAGGTGTGCGTGGGACCGAGCTGTCTTCCTAGGCGGGTCAGCCCTCCGTTTCTAGGCCAGCGTTCCACCTGAAGACAGGGCAGCTTTGTGAGTCATCGGTTGCTGCAATGCAGAGAGCTCCCCAGGACACAATGCGGCTCGAAGCCTGGAGGACCTTGGACATGGCAGCTGAAGAGGAAAGCCTGGGACCGCAGGGCTTTGCATAGTGCACGTTCAGGGGAAGTCCGCTCCTGAGAACCTGGCAGGGGTTCTAGAGCCGTGGAGCCCAGGCTCCTGCTGTCACCTACGCCTGCCCAGAGCATGAGAGTCAGACCCGGTCCAGGAGCATGTTGCTCCCTCCCCCTTCTGCTGTGTCCCCATTCTTCATTTCCACGGTGGGAAATGGGCTTGGGCTAGCCCAACCCTACTGGCGTCAGAGTGACTCAGTAGAAATAGCTCCAGGACACCAGATAAATCTTTCTATTAATTTTTTTTTAAATCCCAGCGTAGTTAACAACCCGCGTTGTATGAGTCTATGACTTTTTAAGCAAACACTAGTGTGGCTCTGGGAGGGTGTGGCTCTCTTTATTAAAGTTCACATTCCTTGTATTAAATCCTAGATCAGATAGGTAGGCGTGACTTTGCCAAGACAGAATCTTGCAGTCCTCGTTACCGAGTTCAGATCTGGACACTGGAGGAGCCGTGGGAGACAGGAGCGAGTCCAGGGAGACGGACCCGGTGGTTCAAATGGGCCAGAAGGTCATCACGAAGAGTTGATAGACCTGAAGCTACTGGCTGGAGAAGACAGTTTTTTCCAGGGGGTAGACATGGTGGAATGAAAATTACCGTCAAATAGTTAGAAGGCAGCTAAGAGAGAGATGAGATTTGTGTGTACGTGGAATGTAGCGTCAAGGGCCCTAGAACCTACCGGCTGGGAGATTTTGACTTTGAGTGGAGAAGCATTATGAGCTTGGAAATGAGTGAACTGATGTGGAAGGGTTTTAGGGTTTGAAGGTGAGACATTTAAGGTCCTTTCCTATCTGAAAGTCTACAGTGTCCACCCTGGCCCTCAAGAAGCAGGTTTGCTGGTTAATTTTCATCTGGCTTGACTGCCCTGGCAGCCTTCTACCGAAGGTGGTCGGGTGGTTCTTGCTTGGTGTTCACGATTGAGTTGGGCTAGGATGAACATGGCGCCATGGGGGCCACTGCTGTTTCCAGGGACCCTGCTGCCTGGTAAGTCCCACACCTGCCATTCCTTTCCAGGTTGAGATTCTGAGGCTGGCAGAGTGGAGAGAATCATGAACATAATCACCACAGTAGCAGCTGTTACTCTTTTCGGGAGTTGAACAGGATGTCCAGGGTCTCACAGCTAGCGCGTGGCAGAGCCAGCATGTGAACCCAAACAGGCAGGCTCTGCAGCGGGAACCCATGATTCCATGCTCTTCTGCCTGCTGGCCTGGAAGTCAGTGCTCACAGGAGAATACATATAAGTGACCCAGGAAAGACAGGGATTTGTGTCGAGAATACTGGTTTCTTCACTGGAACTGGTTGTCAGCATCGTCTGGGTGGTTTTTCCAACACGGATGTCAGGAACCCACTCTTCTGTCTGACAACACACGCACACAAGCCATCAGGGCAAGGAGTGATGCTGTCTGACCCATCTGCGGCAAGCCTGGGCGTCTCTTGGTTTGTCCATGGCTTGACCTATTCAAGGTGTACTTTCGAGAATAGGATGCCTTTGAGCCGGTCTGCCCTCTCAGACCTGTATCCTGAAGTCTTCCCTGAATGTCGTGGCAACATACGCAAACTCAGTGGGACTTGGTTCTGTTTTTATGGTCTGTTCAGGCGTAGTAGAGAGAGAGCCACTGTCTGCTTGGCCATTTAGCGTGGTTGAAGGCTGTGAAGAGTAACTTGGCATTTAACACCTGTCATGAGGTGAGTGCTGCTTTCTGGACCCCAGCTTCCCTTGTGTGCGAGTCTCATGTGGCAGATCTCACTGCTGGGTAATTATGAAGACTGTAGATCTTCTCTTTCTCTGTGTTTTCTGCTTGCGTGTTCCCACGCGTTAGCCCTTAAGTTGCTACACAGTAGCATTCGATTACTGTTTATGAAAATGGATGGATAGCTCCTTGAATCCTCCCAGTAGCCCCATAAGAGAAATATTATTCTCTTTTGTCATCAGCCAAGGTACAGAGATGATACAAGACTTGCTCAAGGGCCAAGAAGCAGAAGGCAGGTCTCCTAGCCTCCAGTTCAGAGTTTCTGCCCTTGGCACGGGGAGGGGGTGCCCCACAGAGGGGCTCAGCAGCCCTGTCACCAGGGGCTCCACACCTGCCAAACCAGAAGCCTTGCGGTTCACAAGATGCCTAGGTGATTCTCGTGCATGTGAAAGTGTCAGGTGCGCTAGTCTAGGCTGCATTTCCAAGCAGGTTAACCCTTCTCTCTTTGGGATTGATGGAAACCATGCGTTTCCCTGTGCTGACTTTGCTCTTTCCCTTGGGACGGGGACGGGCTATGGGAAGAGGGGAACTTGAAGATAAACAAATATGTGATTTTCCAATATTCTTTGTTCTGTCGTTACTGGTGAAAGTAGTTTCCGGGAGACTTTGTGGCGTCCCCCAAGTCTTACTGGACTTACTCAGTCGCTTGCTCTGGGACGTGACCCCCCAGGGATCTTAGGGTACGACTGACCTTGTCTGGAGGAGAAGGAGTCAGAACACCACTCTTGGGAGCCTGGAGGCCGAGCTGGTTAGAGGGTGGGTGCTCCAGGGGTGGTGTGTGTGACACTGACCGGTGAGCTGCTGTCACTGGCAAGGGGACTCTTGTCCCCGGGAGTTGAGAATGATTGCGGTATCAGAGAAGGCACATGTGGGTCCTCTCTGAATCTGATCACAGCAAGAGGAAATGACACACTTGGATCTTGGCGTCCAAAGTGAAACCAGCTGGGGCCACCAGAAGTTGAAGTGCTGTTCCTTCCCAGGGCGTGCCTGAGTGCCAGGGTAAATTTCGCAGGCTGGGGCCCGCCATCCCGCAGGTGTGATCCTTCCCTGCCACTCTGAGTCATGTCTGAGGTGTGGGCATCCCACAATTAAGGTTTTCTCAAAATTGGAAATCCAAAGCATTCAAGGGATGCTCCGAGTCGTTCACTGTATGGAAAGAATGTGCTGGCATGAGCAGATCGCTGGCTGAGTGTTCAACTAAAATTAAACTCAAGTGCTGACTTCTTGTTTTTACCTCCCCACCCCTTCCCTCAAGGTTGGCCTCCGACAGCTGGACATGTCCTTGCTCTGCCAACTCTACAGCCTCTATGAGTCCATTCAGGAATATAAGGGAGCGTGCCAGGCCGCGTCCAGCCCGGACTGCACTTACGCTCTGGAGAATGGCTTCTTCGATGAGGAGGAGGAATATTTCCAGGAGCACAGCGCCCTCCACGATGGGAGGGAACGGGGCCCCCCGAGGGACCTGTCGCTGCCTGTCTCCTCGCTGTCCAGTAGCGACTGGATTCTGGAGTCCATCTAGAAAGGGATCTCAGCAGAGAAGGAGGCCACTGCTGCTGCCGGACACGCTGTCAGCCTCAGCTTCTCCTCTCGAAGAAAGCTCCTGTGCTCCTCCATCGTGGGCTGTCCTCGGGCGCCAGCGGCCAGTGCTGCCAGTTTAATTGGGAGGACACGTGGCAGCCTGTTGCGATGGCTGGAGTTTCTGGTTAGGTGGCCTCGAGGTGCTCAGTGACCTGCTTGGCACCACGGTACCAGTGCGCTCGTGCCCACGAGTCCTGTCCATGCTGGGAATCTAACAGGAGGATCCTGGGGGACGACCGTCCCGGGCATTTCACACAGACGACTTGCACTAGTCTTGCAGGTGGTAGACGATTTGCTACTCTCTCTCATAGGAATTGCCTCCAGGTTGCACTGTAGGAGAACTAACATTTTGCGGCCCCCCTCCCTTAATACATCCGGCAGCCTTCCTTGCTTTCGTTTTGTGGGCGTTCAAGGCTCTTGGTTGGGTTTTCTTTGTAAGCTGCATTACTAACTGTCCCGGTGACTCAGTGAAAGCTTTGTACCAAAAAAGTGAACATTTCAGGCCACACCAATCAACTGCATTCCCTTCACCTGTCAAAATTTGTATCCTTCTTTGTCTCTCCGATGGAGGAGGGAGGAAGAGAACACGGACATGTGTTACGTTGGCAAAAAGAAACGGGGGCGAGCTCCTGGTTTGTGTCATTCGCTGTAAGATGGCATACATTTTTTGTCCTGGAAGATTCTAAATGTAAACTAGCATATTAGAAAGCAGTCCTGCCTCTTCCACTCGAAACAATGATCACCTTAAGCCTTAATATATTTATTAAAATCTTTGATGAACGCTTTATACTTTGTAGGTTAAAAATGAGGATAAAATGCTAACCTCTCTGACTGTAGTTGTGTATTATTTTGGTCTGAACTCAGAATCATCCATTTTCATGACTTGAATGCTTTGGGTCCACTCAACTACGGAAAGAAAACAATAGTTTGTTTTCTTGCCATTCAGGGTTTGAAAGCAGCTCTATTCCTCTATTGACTTATTCTTGGAATTGTTTTATCCACAGGAGACCCCCATTCACAGTTAGGTCTGGTGCTGTTGTATCTTTGACTACTTCAGACCCCCCGTTCTTCTTCTCTCTTTGGATGTGATAATTGCTCATTCACAACCCTTCAGGGGCAGAGAGAGGAAGTCAAAGTCATCCTCACGGACCAGTATGTTGACAGCCTGTTGCGTACGTGACCGTACATGACCGTGTGTCAGGAACTGGGGTGAGTACAGAGAAGGAAGAGCGTTCCTGCTGTTTTCCTGTGTTGAAAGTAATAGTTGAATGAGAGATCGTAGTAAGTTGCCTTCAGTATGTGGCCCAGCTGTTCGGGGGGACGAGAACAGTAAAAGTGATAGGACCAGGGGAAGTCTGGTCATCTTCCGGAAACTTCGACAATGAAAGGTTAACAACGATTGAACCTTGGGTCCACTGTGCTCAGCCCTGACCACATTAGAATCACTTGCAGGGGGCAGGGAGGGGAGTGGAGCTTTTAGAAGAATTTTGAGCCTGGCTCAAGAGCCCCCATCTTCGTTCTGATTTAATTAGTAAGGGGTGACACCTACGTCTCTGCATGGTTCCAGAAGTGCCGCAGGTGATTCTAACGCAGATCCATTTGCCGTCTAGTGTTCAGACTGGCCCGTGCAGCAGGCATCATGGGACACACAGGAGAGCTGCAGGCCACCTGGACCTAGCGATTCAGTCCCTGCGTGTTCACAGGACGGCCGGTGATTCTTTCACAGGAAGTTCAGGAGGCGCTGCTCCTGTCAGCCCGGAGGATTTCAGCATCTCTGGGAGGGAAGCTTGCAGGGCTGGCTCGGGTTCAAGGGGGCCCCTGAGTTTAGAACGCACGGCTTCCCTGGGTCTGCTGCCCCTGGGTTCTTCTGAAACGGCAACCATAGGTTCATAGGGCCTTTGAGTTTGGGGCGCTCATCTCGTTGCAAGATAGGCTCTCAGAGCTAGAAGTGGAATGAATCAGGGCAAGCAAGGGGCCTCCTCTTTGCTGTGGGGAGGGGCTGACACATTCCTCAGCCCGATGGTGAAGCGGCATATATACAAAAGTCACCGCAGTTCGTAACACGCCGTTTGAAATACATACACATTGCCCCAAACTTTCTCTGACTCCAGATACAGCGTAGCGTTGTAAATACAGCTTGGCGAGGAGTACTGACATTTCCCAAACCATAAGATGTTTGCTAATACACTGTCATAACAGAGGTTTGGCAGAGATTAGAAAATAAATTCACTGGTGTCCTTTACTGCTTCCTGGCGTACATCGTTAGCTCCAGTTTGGCGTGGGACCGTTTTGCTGCTCAGTGGCCAACAGAGGGCCGGGTAGGCTGTAAGGCAGGCAGACGTTTCCCGAAGCAGTGAGGTACTGTGTAAGGCAATATACGGAGCACTGGAGAAACCACCTTTAGCCCCGACGGCATTTGTGCCGTGAGCCCAGAGTTGCTGATAATTTAAACCTTGTGTTTCACAAATGACGCAGCTCCTCTCACACCCCGAGTGGATTTCAGGGTCAGTTAACCAACCTGACTCCTGGCTTCCATTTTTCTGTAACCTGGGGTGACGCCACTCATTCCACTGGCATTTATTTAGCGCTGGTCTGGGTCACGTCGAGTCAGACACTGAGAACACAAGCTGCAGAACGTGAAGAAACTCTGGCAGATGCCGCTTCCACAAATAGCCCAACATGTGAGGTTAAGAGTTGCGATCAGGGTAACGCCAGGGCCGCCGAGGCCTGGGAGACTCAACAAACACTGGGGTCGTTGGCACAGGTGACGTCTGAGCTGGTTTTGAAGAGTGAATATATTTTTTGTGTTTTAAAATTTATTTCAGAGTGAGTGTGCATGGGGGGAGGGGCAATGGCAGAGGGACAGACAGAATCTCCAGCAGACTCCCCACTGAGCTCGGAGCCCTACTCAGGGCTCGATCTCATGGCCCTGAGATGGTGACCTGAGCTGAAATCCAGAGCCAGCCAGTTAACCGACTGAACCAACCAGGTGCCCCTGAAGGGTCAATAAGTTCTTCAGAAAGGGGGCGCCTGGGTAGCGCAGTCGTTAAGCGTCTGCCTTCGGCTCAGGGCGTGATCCCGGCGTTCTGGGTTCAAGTCCCACATTGGGCTCCTCGGCTGGGAGCCTGCTTCTTCCTCTCCCTCTCCCCTGCTGTGTTCCCTCTCTCGCTGGCTGTCTCTCTGTCACCTAAATAAATAAAATATTTAAAAAAAAAAAATTCAGAAAGAAGAGTGAGCAGGCAGACGGAAGGGCATAAGGCCTCCAAAAACGTACGTATAACAACGTGTGCTTTCATAAAACATTTCCATTTCTAGAATTAAACATACAAGTCAAGTGATTTGCCTAAGGTCATGGCTAAACGACAGAGCTGGGGTTCTGAGATGCAGTTTGTGCTGCATTTACGCTTTGGGCCCACGCAGGGGTTGGGACAGCGTGAAATCTGAGATCGTCCACTGTGGCCTCAGTCTCACGTTGCAGCCCATTCGCCTCCCTCGATGGGTCGAGCAGCGCGTTCTACTGGGTCTTGCTCTGACTTCTACATGCATGGCCATGATCAGGGACATACGCCAAGCGTATGGGAGACCGAAAGGCTCTCTGGCCACCAACATCAGGCAAGGTGGCAGTTCAGTTTCATCTTTCTGTCTGGAGAAAACTTACCGATTGTAGAAGCCTGAAAATGTCTAGTCTGCTTGTCTTCGTGAAAAGCTTATCCTTTGAGTTCGGAGAGATGCGTCTTGAGCCCATTCTCTATGGAGGTGGTAGAGCTTATGTTACAAAGATGGCACCTGGAGGTTCCACCTGAAGGACAGCTGACACCTGCTGGGTCATGGCTTCTGGGGGCGAAAATGCTGTGGGAGCATGTGGGCCTCCGACCACTGAGTGAGGGTGGGCTCTGGAAGTGTTAGCAGCCTGCCTGATGCCTTTGTGCTGGCCAACTGTGATAAGAATGCATTACCTTTCCACCCGACTTCTCTGGCTACCGATCAGCTGAGGACAGGTCCCTAGATACCCAGTTTCCTGTCTGGTTCTCCTGACTCCCTGAAGAATGTGCACAAATGGAGTATCTAGAGAACATTGAGCAAAACCTTTATTAAATATGCTAACTGAGCAAGGTTAGCAAAATGAAAGCGTGAAGCAAGTCAGTAAGGACGCGTTATGGGCCTAGAGAGCCGATGCCAGAGAGGAGAGGACAGGGGCAAATGCCATCTGGAGAATTATGCATTGCCAACCTCGAGCAGAAGCTCAGAGACCTCCCTACCTGCTTCCCGTTCTGTTTCTAAGATGGGGAATCTCCAAAGTCCTACAGGAGCACAGAAGCCATTGTTATTGGGAAGGCCGGTTTGGGTGGGAGGAGCACTTGCGTTAGAAATCGTTGTGGTCAAAGCCACAGTCACCCCACTGCTGAGAGCACCCAGTTCCCTTCAGATGGTGCAGGTCTGTTCTGAGACGAGGGAAGAGAGCACCTTATCTTCCATTCTGTGTCTTTCTCCTGTCCTCGGATCTTATTAGATCCCAGAGTGGGGCTCCAGGAGAAAAGATGAAAGAGGAGACCATTAAGATGGCCTCCAAGACATTGTGTTAGAAACAAGAAGGCACCTTTGAAATCCTAGGGATTTCACAAGGGTGGGAAAACAACGGGGAGTTGGGGTACAAGGGCAAACTGGTGACCCCGCCCATTTGTCTGGGCTGTCCCTCTGCATCGAACCCCGGGAATCTAGATGGAGATGAATTTGGAGATTGAGGATGGGGCTCACTCACCAGACTGAACGAGCAGTGTGTTCCTGGCACGCCAAGGCCAGCAACACGCCCCACCAGGCGTTGGTTCTCTGTGTGACTGACCCCCACTTGCCCTGCTGGCAGAAACACCAGGGAAGTCAGGTTCAACTCAGTCCCCCTGTGGTCATAGGCCATGTGACTGACTCCTCTCAACAAGCTTCTATCAGACACACCATAGATGACTCTCTCATTGATGAATAAACCTCTCCAGGCTCCGCCACTCCTACCAAAGCATTTCTGTTGTGCTGGGACCTCAAATTGGAAGGAGCCTGACAGAAGACCTGGA
Organism: Ursus arctos; assembly: GCF_023065955.2. Taxonomy (NCBI): domain Eukaryota; kingdom Metazoa; phylum Chordata; class Mammalia; order Carnivora; family Ursidae; genus Ursus; species Ursus arctos. Next base: position 132,293 of record NW_026623071.1, on the reverse strand, counting down.
AGTTGAATTTATCTCCCCCTGCTGTCGAAGAAAGAAGGGGCTTCCACTCCATGGGGCCGGAGACATACCCTAGAACAGACGTGTGCCTGGTCATACGCTTATTTGTCTTAAATGGATCAATAGGACTTCTGTACCACCTCTGTCCCAAAAACTACTTAAGGTTGCTTAATGAAAATTCGCACAACATAATAAAATGCAATTTAAAAAAAAGTGGGTTTAGAAATCAGCACAAAGGGAATACAAGGGCAGGACAGAGAAGAGGAAGCCGGGTGTAAAATCAGCACAAGAACCACCTGCTGTGAGAAATGCAAGCCCTCCAATTGCTAGCGGAATACAAACAGGCCGACTCCGACCTTGCGCCCAAATTAAAGCCATGGGTACGGTGAATGCTCAGCCCTGGAGCAGGTGTTTACCTCGGTGTTTCCCTGCCAAGTGTGTCCAGGCAAGGTGACCTCTGGAAAATATGGGGATGAGTCAGGAGAGCACTCTTTAAATGTTTGCAAGGGACTCCTGAGAGGTACATGGGTCCACGCCCAGCTAATGCAGGGGTCTCCTCCGTAACACGGATCTGGTCACGGGGCTTCTGCGGTAACGCTCCAAAACCAGGAAGCTGGGTTGCAAGATGCCTTTCAGAGAGTTTCTTGTGGAGCTCTGACTTCTGCCTTCCCTTGGATGAAGTTGCAGATAAAGGATTTTGCCTCACAGGAGAGTTCTGTTCACATCTGTGTGTGTGTGTGTGTGTGTGTGTGCGCCCGCGCGTGTGCACCCACATGTGTTGCGTGCAGGCGGCTGCTCTCTGCCAGATGATTTTGTGGTAGGCTGAAAACTGGCCCCCTAAAAACATCTTGCCCAAAGATATCCTCTCTGGAACTCGTAAACGTTACTTAATTTTGAAAAGGCCTTTTATAAAAGATGTGATTAAGTTAAGGGTCTTGAGATCACCAGGTTATCCTTGACTATCCGAGTGGGGCCTAAATGCCATCGCAAGTGTCCTTATAAGAGAGAAGCAGAAGGAGATTTGACACATGGAGGAGGAGGTGGTGTGGAGCTGGAGGAGAGATTGGAGAGATGTGGCCACAAGCCTTGGGATGGCAGCAGCCCCCAAAGCTGGAAGAGGCAAGGAATGCCTTCCCCCCTAGAGCCTCTGGAGGGAGCATGGCCCTGCCAACACCTTGGTTTGGACCCAGGGAAACTGGTTCTGGACTTTGCGCCTCTAGATTTGTGGGAGAATAAATATGCTGTTTTAAGCCATCTAGCTTAATTTGTCATAGCAGCGCAGGGACCTACCACGAATTTCTGGGCACGGTTACGTTCTTCCCCGCCTTTGCTATTTATCTGTGTCATGCCGGGACATCATCATTCAATCTGCTGGCTGGACACACTGCTAACCCTTCCAGCAGATTCAGATACATTTCCTGATGGGCTCTTAGAGGCAATTTAGTTGACGGGCATCTTCTAGGGTTAGTATAAGGATAAAATGACTTATTAATTATAAAACCCTTAAAAGAGTGCCTGGCTCAAAGTAAATATATAGATACATTATATATATACATATATAATAAGTCCTATGTAAGTCATATATAGTGCCCGGCTCAAGGTATATATAAATATTTGTCAAATGGGAATAAATAAATAGAATCCTGTTTTGGGTCCTGGGGCTCTGGCTTTTGTAGTGCTTTTCCTCTGTTGACTCTTCGGGAGCCAGAGAACATTTTAAATTTAGTCTTAGGTTAATAACATTTCCTCTGAGAATGTGTTCCCAATTTTATAATGAAAGCTTATGGCTAGATGTGTTAGATACCAGAAAGAGACAACCCAAGCTTTAAGGCTCACGGCTGTTCCACTGAGAAATGGCTACAGTGAAATGCTCATTTCTTTCTATAGCTTCTTCCCTTGGAGACAAGGACTAACATTGAAACCCAGTCCTGTTCATGTGAGTTCTGTATTTAAAAAAAAACAACAAACCTCTCTCGTTCTCTACTCCAAACGGTGTTTGAAGAACAGTAAATTATGCTTTTCTCAACAAGGGAGGGTGGGTAGACCCAGGGCCCAGAGTGGTAGATGGGGGTGGAGACCAACACAGATCCAACCTCCCCCCAAGCCCCCCCCCCATCCTGTTAGACTAGGAGTAGAGGCCACGGTTTTAATCCCAATCCTGTCACTATCTGCTTGTGTGACCTTAAGTAAATCCCTTTACCAATCTAAGCCTCAGTTTCTTCATGTAAGACTGACTTAAAAAATATCTTTAACTTTTCTAAATGATGCCTTTTTGTCTTGTAAATATCTTTAAAAAAAAGGTTTTATGGCTCTTACATACACCGTGCTGTTTTGTCCCAATTTAGTTCAAAGGGCTTCAAACACTGACAAATCTTTTGACAAAAGACCACTTGTCTATTTTCCATGTGCCTTATTGGTCTATATTGTGCTCTCATAAACTGGGCACTTTCTCTCCTCTGGTTCTGGGCTGCATTGAAAACTCCAGGGCCAGCAGTGGGCTCTGTCAGAGTAGCACTGTGTGACCATCATGGATCAGAGTGTATGAGGCAGGTTTTCTGCGATTGCCTGAATGCATATGCTTTTCAATGAAAGTGGGGATATCTAAAAGTGATTTTTTAAAAAGATTTATGTATTTATTGGGGGGGGCGGAGAGAGAATCTCAGACTCCCCACTGAGCACGGAGCCCCACTCGGGGCTCCATCCTGCAACCTGAGCCAAAGCCAAGAGTCTGACACTTAACCAACTGAGCCACCCAGGTGCCCCCGAGAGTGACTTAGTTTTTATAGCTTCCAGTGGATTTTCATATAAATACCTTTTATAGTTGTTAGAGCACATCTCGATTTCGCACAGAAGTGGGGGGGCTTGGAAATCATAGACCTCTTTCTCAAACACCAAGCACCACCGCTACCTTGTAACTTCCCAGTGTAACTAACCGAGCAATTCTGCTGTTTCAGGAATCATTATTTAAGCAAACTTTAAAAAGAAGTCAGGGAAAAATGTAACAACTGTAAAATGTAGGTGGTCCGAATATGGGTTTTCACTGTAGAATCCTTGCAACTTTTTTGTTATCTTTGAAATATTTCATAAAAAATGTTGAAAACTACGTAGGGAAAGATGAACTCTGTGGGGTGGAGGGTGGGGGAGAACTAATCATTTGTTCACGTGCACTACTGGGCACCCAAGGGCAGCCTCTCCCCCGTTCCTGTACTCCTACCCTGATGTAATAAGCAGCATGCTGAATGGACTCTAAGGTCAGTCGGATCGGGTGGGTCTCCTCTGTAGTCCTCTAGCAGACCTTGCACAGCCTTTAGCTGACTCCTGCTCACAGATACCAAGGAAAGCGGTTTCTAAAACTTGTTCTAAAAAAAAAAAAAATTAGCAGATACCTTTAAGGTGCTCAAGAAAGACTGGGATGTACTGTGTATGGATTAATAAATCAGTGGTATGGGGGCAGCTGGGGGCTCAGCTGGTTGAGCATCTGACTGTTGATCTCAGCTCAGGTCATGATCTCAGGGTCGTGAGCCCAAGCCCTGCGTTGCGCTCCACGCTGGTGGTGGAGCCTACTTAAAAAATAAATAAATAAATATAAAAATCAGTGATGCATTTATCTTCACTTATCTGGGTTGCAAGGTCAAAGATCTGAGAAGCTGTGATCAGCATATCACATTGTCATTTTTTCTAATACTTGTTTTTTAATTGACTTTTTCTCTTTGGCTGTACTCCTTTAAACCACGTTTCACTCCCTCTTTCCTTACAATTTACAGGCTCCATACTGTGGCTATTCTGCGATGTCGTTCCAGTTGGTTTTGTTTTTTACGTTGGATCCTTCTAACATTCTGTGCTGGTTTCATGATCCTTGGGCTAAGTTACAATTCCCGAGGCCCCTCATTATCCGACTTTACATGGCTTCCTGGTATCAGTTTTAAACCTCCCAGTGCCCATACTCCACCTAGTTGTACGGGATATTTTAAAGATTTATTTATTTTAGGTGGGGGGGGGGAGAGAGAGGAAAGCGATTGAGCATGGGGGGAAGGGGCAGAAGGAGAGGAAGAGAGAGAATCTTAAGCTGGCTCTACACCCAGCATGGATCCCGATATGGGGCTCGATCTAATGACCCTGAGATCATGACCTGAGCCGAAATCAAGAGTCGGATGCCCAACTGACTGAGCCACCCAGGTGCCCCATTGTTCCATAAACTTTAAGAGGACCGCTCACCACTGTGTCCATGCTGTCTGACATACACAGTAGGTGCTTAGTAATTTCTGCTGCATGAATAAGTAAATGATAAATAAAAGAACAAGTAAACGAAATGGGAAGAGAAAAAAGGGGGAGGTGCTATCTTATCCATTTATCTAGTATCAGCTTTACTGAGATAGAATTCACCTCTGTAGTGTGTACAGTTTACTGGTTTTAGTTCTTTATTTTTGGATCAGCCATTTCTAAAGAGTAAGTTAGTTACAGGGGAAAATATGGAAATTTACAAAAAATTTACAAAAGCTCCATTTATTTTGACTTTATTAAGAAAACAATGTTTTTGTTGTAAGAAATACTATTTTAAATAAATTATTTAGAACCAATAACTGAACATTTAAATTAAAGAGATATAAACATGTCAAAGGAATGAAACATAGATCTTTTTATTATGTGCGAGTCATGCATTCACTTTCTTCCTCAGGTCAATGCTTACCTCGGGGGGTCTGCATTGCCCAAGTCTTTGCTTGTAACGCACCCCACTCCCTATGGCAGCGTCCTTGCATCTGTGTTTCTGTGTCTGTCTGTGTGTGTCTATGTATGTTTTGATGGTCTTTATATCGGGGGGAGGGGGGAGGCGTGGTAGTTTTCGGGGTTTCCAATGCCATTACCATCGCTGTCTTTTTCAGGAAGTGTGTCCAAATCTTTGCTTCATTTTGCTCAACGCAAATGAGGAGCTTGGTTTGGTACTTTATGTCTTCTCTTTTTCAGACGCAGTTGGTCTGCCGCAGATGATAAAGAATCCAACTGTGGATAACAAAAGAAGTATTTCGAGTGGCACTTTCTGCTGAAAATCAATTCATCAAATATTTACTAGGGCAGGCCCTGTGCTGTGGGAAATACGTATTTCCTCACATGTAACCTCCCGGTCTCTGTTTACCAGCCTGGGGGAGTTAGGCATAAACACATGGGATTTGAACATAAGACAAGGACAATAGAAAACATGAGGTAACATAAAGGAGGAGATGACCTTGTTATCCTGACCGGAAATTACGATGATAGCTTGACAACTAGAAGCTTCCAACCTGTGGAAGCTGGGACCAAGCATCTGGGACCAGAAGTCTCAGGAGATCCTGGACACGACCGCTGTGGTGTTGAGCTGGGCCCTGGCAGGTCTGTGGCAGTGAGAGCACAGACTCGAGGTTTTGGAAAGTTTTCCGTCCACGGAGAAGCAAAGAGGACTGACTGTTATCTGGTTAGGTGGAGAAGAGGCCACTCCAGGCCCAGGGGAGAGCATTAGCCGTATTTGGAGATGATAGAGAAGACCGTAATAAAGGATGTGGGTGGGAACGTGCCTGCGGAAAGGGACTTAGGACCGGAATATCAAGGACCACACTTAAGCGGAGAGAAAGCTAAAAGACGTTCCTCAGGAAGAGACTAGAGACTCCTGTGTCGGCAATAAGGAACGAAGGAAAATTCGGAGGGACCCCAGAAGTGATGCTTTATGAATATTTATGTGGCACCGGTGTCTGGGTGGAAAGCTGTGAGGAGGCTCTTACAAACCTCTAGGCAGGAGACAAACAAGAGCTGCCCTGGGGTCTGAGTAAAAAGGGACATTTCCAGAGAAAAGCATCAGGAAGGGACTGTGTTTCGGTGGGTAGCGGGGGGAGAGGCAGAACACTTCTGAGGTAATGGCAGGGCTGGGCGGCACCGCCTGGGAGGCAGTGGAAGGGCGCAGCATCCGGGCCGAGGGGCGAGCTGGAGCTGCTAGGTCTGGGAGGCCTGAGCCCTGGGAGAACGAACGGTCCAGGCCGTGGGCTCGGCTGCTGCTGAGTGTGTGAACAGCAGGAGAGAGGAGGAGCGCCTGGACGAGTCCTGGGACAGACTGGGAAGTCTGCGAACGAAAGGACCTGACAGCATGGGCAGCCTGTTTCAGAGGGGCTCTGACTTCGCTTCCAGAGTGGAGCTAAGGGAGGAGGACTCTGACGAAGAGCTGGCAACCGGCTTCCCTCTGATTTGTAGGAGTGCAGATTCAGGAGACTGTGGGAGCAAGTATGTTTCACAAAGAGGGAATGTGGTGAAGAAACAGGCTGAGACCAATTGTTCTAGAACAGAGAGCCGTGTGTGTACATTTGCCAAGAGGAAGGAGCCAGTGCGGTGGATAATGGAGGAGCAGTGTCTGAAGACCTGGAAAGGAAGAGCATCGACCGAGCATGAGGGGAGACTGAGGCCACAGGACTGACGATGGCCTTTACACAGAGGTGGAGAAGGTTCACAGCTGGGCTGTTTCCCTGCTGCTTCTGTGCCTTCCTCGCCTCCTGCGCCCCCCAATCCAGCTTCTGAGTCTCCTCCCTGACCCTACACCCAACCCAGGCTGTGGGCCAGGAGTCTGTGACCAGAGGGGGAAGGACACTTACACAGAGGAAGAGGAGCACAAGTCCGGGCCAGGATGGAGGGAAGGAGGAAAGAACACAGGCGACCAAAGCGTTCTGGATTGAAGGAAGGAAGGAAGCTCAAGGAATCTGTAATGGGCTCGACTCTCAGCAAAGTGAGGGGACACATGGGAGGAAGGAGTGTGGGGAAGGTCCCAGAACCATGTGATGGGAGGTTCCCTGGAGGTGACCAGGAAGGCAGAGGAACAATACCGAGGGCCAGCTGAGGCTCTGTGCTCACAGCGCTGGACTCAGGGAAAACACATACTGAGACTCACCCAAACGGCTCTAAGAAGGCATGTCTGGTGGAAGGGCAAAAAGCCAACGGTTTCAAGGACTAATGGCGATGAACTGGCAGCTACCTACATTTGCAGTGCGGTAAAAAGAGAGGTGAGGTAAGCCAGAAGTGGTGGGGGGGGGGGGGTCAAGGGATTGGAGGTGAAAAGGCAGCCCAAAGCAGGGATAGTGGAAGGGAGAGAGCAGAACAACTGGACTGGCGGGTGCGGGAGGGCCAGCTGCCAAGGGGGCAGATTTCAGAGTCTGAGGTCTCAGTACGAGTGGTGTGGGGAGTAGCTATTAGAGAAGAGGAGAACAGGGCCCTGAGAAGCAACAAAACACAGATGTGGATGTCCCTCAGGGTGACAACGACCCTGAGATGTGCACTGCAGTCCTCGAGGGGGACGGAGGTGACCCAGAGGACATCAGGGGCTGGGGAGGGGTCATGGAAGGGCATCTCCTTATTTTATAATGGCGTTTGTCTCATTTGAGGAGGATGCCTGTCTGAATGTGTGAACACCAAGAGGCTTCTGTACCTCTTCAAAAGTCTTGGGATTTATAGATGGCACAATCACTTCCCACATCCCATTCCATCCTCTGGAAGAAGTAGACCATGGTGCTTTCCACCAGTAAGCCACTCAGGATGGCCAGCAAGGAGAGCTTTCGGTTGATGTTCAGAGTCACTGGAAAAGAAAAGGCACCTCATAAGTTCTTAAGAGTTTAATTAAGTGATATTAGGATGTACATTCTGTGGCATTATGAATGGGATTGTTCTGTCAACTGTTTTTTTAGAGAATCTCTATTCATTCTTATTAATCCGGGCTGCTACCTTCTCCCACATTTTCATCTCTGGAGAGAAACAAAGCATGTGCTTGTAACAAAAACACTAAGCTTCCCCTCCTGGAATCAAGACACAGATCTCCATGAATATAGGAGAAAACAAAAAAATTGATTCTAAGGTTATAAAGAGGTTAGCAGAAAAAAACCAGAGCTTTCTCAGTTTTACGGTTTACAAGATGATAAGCATTTCAAGAAAAGGTATCAGGTAAGAGGTTACTTAAAATAACCCTTCTCACAATGGATGGGAAAAATGAAGACCCACAGGGCCGCTCATCCCTTTGTTGGTATAATAGGAATTGTGCTTCCTGGCTTGACAAGTGCCGGGCTGTGTACATCTGGACAAGTCATTCACAAAGTGGGGGTAATCACGGCTGCCCTACAACCTCCCAGGACTGAGATAACACACAAGAAAGCATTCCGAAAACTAAAAAATACTATGTGGTTAATTTGAGCAATTACAGACTATGTGCTATGTATAAGGCACTAGAGAAATGCTAGACACTGTTATTGTTCTATGGAGAATTCCACTGTTTAACAGGGTTTATATGACGGTGTTGGAGAAACAAGGCTTTAAGCTTGTATGTGGGTTGAAGGCTGAGAAGAACGAATAAAAGATAAACATACCTCTAATTGCCTGAAAATTTGATGTAAGGACGAATACTTTAATGAGTCGGAGGCACAGGGGTGTGTAGTCATGCTCCCAAATGACAGCTGGAATCAGCAGGAGTTTTCCATAGCTAGATAATAATAACGCTTTCAGCAGCAAAATGAAGTTGGGTTTTTTTTTCGCTGTCATCGGTCGTTCTACCCACAGGAAAGTAAAAATGCCAATAAAAAAGGCAGTTTGTTCTAAGGAGGAAATGGAAAACAGAAATATGAATGTCTCTTTCCAAACCATCTCTCTCTAAATACAAAGAAACCACAATTCCAAAATACAACTTATCGGCTGACTTCATTAGAACTGTTTCATCGAGACCAAATTTTCTTTTTCCCCTTCCTTCTTTTTCAATAGATAAGGCCCTGCCTTTTGGGTCAAATCCTGCTGGTGCGACTGCGGAAGTATATTTCAGCAGTTCTTTCATGCAGTATTTCACGGTCCACTGAAGTAAAAGTCAGTCCGTTAGAACTGTAATCATCAGCTCTCTGAAGTTCTTTCTAGGAAGTAAGGTGCTGTTTAAACAACTTCAGTGTTCCAGATCTCCACAGAAAGAATAAAATGGGGCGCGAGCAGATTTTTAAGTCCGAAAGATGGGACCCACCCTAAAAATTACGTGCGAAGGTGTTTTCTTTGTTCAGTCTCCCACTATTTATTGCCTATTATCTACAACATTTGAATACTGTTACCTAAATTTAAAACTTCCCTTACTCATTTCAACAAACTTTCTGAGTGCAATTCCTTATCCTTCCAGAAAGTATTCAAAGACAGAGTCCAGACCAGAAGCCACAGTTCCACCGGGTCCACAGAACAGAGCAGAGTCTGTTCTGTTCCCATTAACTAGGAATTTAACATTTTTTTTCAACTGCGATATAATGTTTATTAAGATTGTTAGTCCTCTGATGACCCAGCTGCGTATGTTTTGAGGGGTCTGTCCCTAATTCTATTTCTCCCCATAGCTGTGTTATTCGGGTTCCTGCAGAATCAGGTTTTTCTGGAACACATATATCAAATTTTAAGAGAGACAACTGTATTTTTCCTACAATGTTGTATAACCAAATAGAGCCAAACTAAAGAGGTTCCAAACACAGGTGACTAGAATCACTAAAAGTAATTTTGGATGGCTGACCTACATGGCATTTGATACATCCCTCAGGGGAGACACCCCATCTCCCTGCAAAGTAACTCCAGGACTTGTCAACTGCAAGGATCTGCTCAGATAGGTAGATCTTCTAGCCTGGGATTTGGACAAAAATAATAACAAAAGCAACAGAGAACTCCCTAACAACGAGAATGATCTCACCATAGAGGGTGAGAGGGTTGTGTCCTGTCACTGGAGAGACTCAAAGCTAGACCACCTTGCAGAACTGAGCCTCTACTCCGGAGGTGTTCACAGGTCAGACGGGCTCAGAAGGATCTAGCGTGCTGCACGGAGAAGCGCCATGTGGGGAGCCCAGAGCACCACCCATCTCTGTGCTGACATTAACCTGCTGCGGGACTTTGGGGAAATCACCTGCCTTCCCACTTCTAGGCTTCCACAGCCACACAGAGGGGAGACCCCAACCTACCTACCAAAGAGGATGGTCGTGAACATGAAGTGATAAAACTGCAAAAGCAGCGTTTAAATCCTAAAATGCTGCATTTATGTAACATATTTTCTATAAGCTATTTTAGAGGTTCATAACCTAATACTGGATAAAAAAGTTAAGTAACAATAGAAAAAGATTTCTGATTTAGTGTCAGAATATCCGCTATAGGGTAGGTGCTACAGTAATTTCAGACTTTGGAAATGAGCCTGATTTATTTTGTATATGAAAAATTATGGACATAAAAGAGTTTATGCTTAGAAATTTTAAAAGCCTTTGCTTTAAACCTTAAAATTATATTAGGTTCTTGTTCTTGGCTTAGGCAATGTTTTCAAGGATGTTTTTAATAGTATTATGTATGTTAGGGAATTCTTAGCATATAAATTTTATTTATTTATTTTTTAAAGGATTTTATTTTTAAGTAATCTCTACACCCAACATGGGGCTCGAACTCACAACCCCGAGATCAAGAGTCACTTGCTCTACAAACTGAGCCAGCAGGCACCCCACCATACAAATTTTAAAACCTCAGAACTGCACGAGAGGACCAAGAGAGTGAGAGCAGAGAAGAAAAAGGGACAGAAGACGACATAGTCCAGAAATCTGACCCTGCAGTGAACTAGAGACTTGATATTATTATAATAATATTTCTTTATAATCAAAGAGTTTAGAAGCAGAGAAGCATGGAAGCCAGTAAGGAAGAAAATAAATCACAGAAATTAATACAATTCTGACCTAAGTCATAAATTCGAATTCTGAAGAAAAGCTACTCTAGAACTTAAGGAATTTGGGGGCAGTAGCCACTTTCCTTGTATGCAGTCAGATAAATAAGAAGTATTCCCTAGTAAATAGATTGCATTAGTTCAATGCAATTAGCATAACATATTGGATAATGTCTGGCAGTTATCTATCTGTTTTAATAAAGATGGGACCTAGGTAATCTTTAAATTGGACAATCGAGAAATTAAATTGAGGAATCTTATCAACAATACTATGCCTCACGATATTTTATGAAACTCTCTAATCTGATAAATATAACCATTTTCATAACATATCTGGGGTAACAAATAAAGTAAAAAAGCAGATAATTTAGACAAACTCATCTAACAGGTTAGTGATAGAGCTGAACATTTAGTCTCAAGTCCTGTATTAACCCCCTCCTCTTACCAATGATTAAGACCACCCACCTCACTTTTAACCAGAATAGTGATTACTAGTTCACTTCTTCCTACCTAGAGAGGCAATTGCGAACATTCTATAGAAATCCCATTCCTTGGCATATCTGATGAAGTCGTTAGGATCAGTGTTCTGGTTTGAATCTTGAAGCTGCCACCATCTCAGGTATGCTTCACAAAGCAAACAAAATATGCAGAGTTTTCCATGCATCTGGGAGTCAAAAAGACAATGCCATCCACTGGGTAAAGAAACAATTATACGTAACACCAAATAGACACAGGCAGCTAAGTATCTGGGGTTTTGAAGAGCCTCCCATCTCATAGCTTTTCAAATCAGATCTGCTCAATTAAGCGTGTCACTGTGTTGTCTGTAAACCAGTGGTTTTTGTCAGCAACATCCATCAGAATCATGGGGAGATTTTTCAGACTGCAAACATCTAGGCCCCAATCCTGATCCAGGATCTTTGGAAGTAATCCTAGACATGCAATTTTGAAACAGCTCTGGGGGAAGAAGGAGGATTCTGATGTATACCCCTAGTTAAGAAATACTGCTTTAAACAGTTCACCCTTCACTGTATTTTCAGCATCTGTCCTGCATCAGAACAGAATCAGGCACAGAATTTCTGTGACTCATGCTAGATGGAAGCAGCCATGAGAATAGATTTAACCTGAAGATTCCATCATACCTCATAGGAAACTATTAGTCCGAACATAAATTTTAAAAAAATGGCCCTATGCCCGATGAGCATGAATTCATATATTGAAGACAACAATTAAAGATAGAAAATCCCCTGCAAGTTTTAAAGAGTCTGAAATTTTGGCAAAAAATAAAATACCAGGCAACAAGAATCGGCTTTTAATTTATTTATAAGTGGGTTCCACGCTGGGCTTGAACTCACAACCCTGAGATCAAGACCTGAGCTGAGATCAAGAGTCAGACACTTAACCGACTGAGGCACCCAGGAGCCCCAAGAATTGGCTTTTAAAAATACATTATTGGGGCACCTGGATGGCTCAGGTGGTTGGGCGTTGGACTCTTGGTTTCGGCTCAGGTCATGATTCCAGGGTCGTGGGGTCTGAGCCCTGCATCAAGCTCTGCACTCAGCTCCCACCCCCAGCGTGTGTGCTCTCCCTCAAATAAATAAAATCTTTTAAAAAATAAAAAAATTAAAAAACCACATTATTCCATGGGTTGGACCTTCTATGTCAACAGAAAGTGGGGAAAAGAAAGTGTGTGCACAAATGCCATGCAGTCCAGGAATAGGTATCAGTGTGGGCTTCTGAACTTACTCTAGTTGGCTCCAGTCAGGAATTACCTGGGGAGTTTTAAGAAATAGATCCTTGAAGATTCTGATTTAATTGATTCCGGGTGTGGCCTCACTTGGAAAGATTAACTGCCATGCCCTCCTTCTCTCCCACGTGATTCTATTGTGTACCAAAGTTTGGGAATCGCTCTAGAGATTTAAAAACTGCCCTGGTGGGGTGCCTGGGTGGCTCAGTCGTTAAGCGTCTGCCTTTGGCTCAGGGTGTGATCCTGGTGTTCTGGGATCGAGCCCCACATCAGGCTCCTCTGCTGGGAGCCTGCTTCTTCCTCTCCCGCTCCCCCTGCTTGTGTTCCCTCTCTCTCTGGCTGTCTCTCTCTCTGTCAAATAAATAAATGAAAATCTTTAAAAAAAAAAAAAAAAACTGCCGTGGTTACTTAACTTGGGTGGTGGAGGGGAGGGATTCCCTCAGTCGAATATAAAATGCAACAAATTGTTTAAAAATATTTCTCTTTTAATGTTTGCTACTTCTTCAGGTGTAATTCTCTCCCTACCTGGATATATTTAATTTTATTGTTAGAAATAACTGATGTCTTTTTCAAAAAGGTAACCTACTGAAAGGCGATCCAGATTATGGTTTGTCAGTTTCCTCCCAGTGACCATATTCTTAAATATTCACTGAACATTGTGCACCTTGTTTATCAATGCCTGTTATTTCTAGAAACTTCCAGATATTGTTGAAATAAAAGACCTATTCTCATTAGAATTTCTTTTTCTTTTCTTTCTTTCTTTTTTTTTTTTTTTTTAAGATTTTATTTATTTATTTGACAGAGAGAGAGACAGCCAGCGAGAGAGGGAACACAAGCAGGGAGAGTGGGAGAGGAAGAAGCAGGCTCCCAGTGGAGCAGGGAGCCTGATGCGGGGCTCGATCCCAGAACCCTGGGATCACGCCCTGAGCCAAAGGCAGACGCTAATGACTGAGCCACCCAGGCGCCCCTCTTTTCCTTTTCTTTTTTTTTAAAGATTTTATTTATTTATTTATTTGATAGAGAATGGGAGAGAAAGCACGAGCAGGGGGAGCAGCAGAGGGAGAGGAAGAAGCAGGCTCCTGACTGAGCAGGGACCCTAATGCAAGACTCGATCCCAGGACCCCGAGATCATGACCTGAGCTGAAGGCAGACACCCAACCAACTCAGCCACCCAGGTGCCCCTAGAATTTCTTTTTAAAATGATGTTCTTTAATTCTGTTCAAAATTATTATTCTTTAAATGTACAAGAGCACCATAAAGGAAAATTAGAAAATAAAAACATTACCACAACTTACATTTATTTTAGTATTGAAAAGAATATGTCTGTAGGCCTGGGCTTTGCATAAAATAGCATTAATCAAGATGATAACAGGATCATACTCGATATATTTGTCTACAGGTTTCTGGCAGGATTTCTGAAATAATGTGAGATAATATTAGAACAAGCAAATTTATACATTCTGAAATCTTAAAGGATTTCAAACTAGCAGAGTCTATTTTGGACTATAGCAATAAGGACATATCAGCATTTATTTACATTAACTTCTCTTCAGACACAAAATATTCATCTATAGAAGCCCTGGTTTCACAAATGACTAAATATAATCTTCTAGGCGAGAGATAGTAATCTTTGAATCTCATATGTAAGAAGCTAAAAAGACATTTGATTTAAAGACTGGTTTTAGGCAGAAAAGTATCCCAGAAAATTCTACTTTCAGTTTGTAGGAATTATTATAAAATAAGGAAATAAATTTATAATGTATTTTCATTGAGAAATTGTTCCCTGTTGGCTAGATGGCCACTGACTTTGTGATTCTTGAAACATGATTTCGAGGAAGGGGTTCAGAAGAGTTACCTTGGACCAAAGCTTCTGAGAGCTAAAAGCAGGTAAAGAGTGTGGCACAGTGTCAACAATCTGGGGGTGGCAGATACCAAGAGAAACTTGTTTCTCTCCTCCAATAACATCAAGACTATGGAAAGAAAATGGTATTTCTCTGGGTCAGTGAAGACACTGGAGGACCCCAAGCTGTGCGCAAGGAAGTGGGTTGGTCAGCTTGGTTCTAGGTTACTCGAAGCAAGACTCCTGGGCTCTCTGTGACTCCTATGAAATTGCCCTTTTTTTGGGGGACACATGTGATTACAATGTTATCAAATCCCAGCATCATCAGAACATATAAAACACAGGTGTACAAGAACAAGCTCATCAGAAATGTGACATTTGAAACAGTTTTAGTTACAAAGTTGAATCAAGGCTACTATTCTAATGGCTATAATTCAAACATAAAACATTTTGAAATTTTGAGAAGGTAAAATAGAAATAGAAGTGATGGATATGCAAACATATGGGGATGGCCTTTTAATGACATCAAATCCCTAGGAAAAAAACCGAAGTCCGCTGACGAATATTAACCCTGACTCCAAATGTAATGAAAAAATCACTTCCACCTTAGAGTTTCTCCACTTCATTCATGTCATTTACAAGAAATGGGTGTGGTTTTGAGTCATCAAGTGAACCAATGAAGGGAGATGTGCTATTACCTCAAATTTAAATCCACTAATAAAACTGAGGCCTAACAGGCTAATAATTTTGCAGTTTTTCAGCTGGGCAAAGAGTGAGCCGGGGTCTGAACAGAAGCCACAGAATCAGAAATCCTATGTTCATGACAAAGAGCTGTTTTCCAGACGCCCTCCCTGTGCTACCCATGTGGGAAACACTTCCTCTCTACAAACCACACTGCAACACCAGAGATGCTACTTCATTGTAAAATGAGGCTACTGGCTGGTCAACGGTCTTTTCTCTGTCCTTTAAAAGTTCCCTAAAACCCATCTTCAGACATTGCAAGTTTATACCAGGATTTGGACAATTTTTAGAAGGAGTTAGGCAGAAACCAGCACTGGCGGACATGGCAGGCCAGTTTTCCCTCTGCAATCACTCATCTGACCAATGTGTTCGGAGTGGCTACAACAGTGATTAGAACAGCTCTCTTTGCTTAGCCATTTCTATGGACCAGGCACTTTCAAGGTGCTGGATATTCACCTTGAGACATAAGTCTCTATCCTCTAGGACCTTATAGTTTAGAAGAGGAAGACAAATAAGCCTGCTGCTGTTAAGTGCTTTAGTGGAATGAATACATGGTGACATGAGCGCAAATAGAAGGAGTGGCTTCTGGCCTCAGGTGCGATGTCATGTGCTATGCCCATCTTCCCTTCCTAGCATTCTGAGTATTTTATAAACATCGAGAATTCATTAGCGTCTGCTGGTTCCCTCCCTATCAGCTTCAGCCTAATTTTTCCTTGTTCTGCTTCTGTTATTTGCTTTTCCCTTGAGTGCTTCCTCCACCTTGACTGTAAGGAGGGAAACCATACACACACACAGCAAACAAATGTAGTAAAACATCTTAGTGGCAGATGGCTACATTTAGGTATGTTTTCTGATTTTGGAAAAATTGTTCCATTCCATCCACTACTTACTAGACACATATCCTGAAAAAGAAAGTTGTCCTCTAAGAAACCACTGCAGCACGGGGACCATGCACACCCCAGAAACTCAAACACTTCTACCACCTCTATCTCACCATGGATACGAATGACTTTCTGCTGCTATGTTCTCCAGTTCTCTGGTGAATCACATCTCTTTTAGAATATAAACTGGCCAATATTTTATGAATATTTTTGCTTCTTCTTTCCCCATCATCTTCAGGGCCATCCCCTTCCCCACTCATTCTCCCATCTGTTTCATTTTAGCTCCACGATAAGCAAACACGTATCTTGAAAGTGGATCCCCTTAGACTTTACGCACCTCAAGGGCAGGAGAATGTCTTATTCATCTTTGCATCCAGCATCTAAAGGTGGAAGCTGAATATTGTAGTACTGAGCAGACTTGAAATTTAGGAGAATCTCAAAGGAGTCTTGTTTTGTTACCATCATGAATTTATCAAATATGTAAGCACATAAAAGAGTCCAGGGACTACAGGATATCAAAAGTACTATATCTTTATTTATTATTTATTTTTTTAAAGATTTGATTTATTTATTTGTCAGAGAGAGAGAGAGACAGAGAGAGCACAAGCAGGGAAAGCATCAGGTAAAGGGAGAAGCAGGCTGTCCACTGAGCAGGGAGCCCGAGGCGGGACTTGATCCCAGGACCCTGAGATCATGACTTGAGCTGAAGGTAGATGCTTAACCGACTAAGCCATCCAGGCAATCCCCAAAATGCTATATCTTAAAACATAATTATAATGAACTACGAAAAGCTGAAGGAGAGGGAATGGCTAAACGCAAGGGCCACGCTTCCATTAGATGGAGGAAAATTAAGGAAACCCAGAGGAGCAAGTGGGGAGGAATGGCAGTGGAAAAACAGGAAGAGGAAAGAGAAGGGAGATTAGACTGAAAAATATAGGGAGGGGATCAGGCTGAGTATACTGCTGACTCCAAAGACAGCAGCTAAGAGACCAAAGTATGTATGAGTTACCAACTTATAGAAACTTTGGCTACTTTTTCAGAACAAATAGCCTAATGTCTAAAAACTTTTTACTCTCACGCCTTAGGAGAGCCTTCAAAAAATTATTTCACGACTTAATTTTCAGAGTCTAGCATCAACTAAATGATTTTTCGTAAATAATGCCACTATGCATAGTATCATGATAAAAATGAGTATACTACACAGTCTAAGCCATCAGGGAATGACTGTGTGCAATAACGTACTGTACCACCACTCAATATTTCAAATATAATTCTAGGGAAGCCATCATCTGATGATTAGGAAAACGATTTTGTTAGTTTAATGCCAATGATTTCAAAAAGATAAAGATTAATTTATATCATTAAAGATCACTAACTAAACTGAAGAGACAGTAAAAGCTTTACTCTGGACAAGACTATATTCACAGTTATGTGGTTGTCATCTTTAAGACAGATCACTTAATTGGGCCAGTCCAGAAGTCATTAAATTTAGATGCCATATAACTCACAAGGCCACCAGAATGGCCAAGGATATGAGCATCTGAAAACCTAGAAATGGTTCATTCATTCAGGAAATACTTATTGTGTACTTACTATGTGTCAGGCACTGTCCTGGGTGAGCCAGCTATATTAATGAATAAATCATACACACTCTCTGCCGTTGTGTAGCTTATATCCAGTGGGAGGGTATACGCGATAAATAACAAATAAGTCAATTGTATAGAATATTCAAAGATGATAGGTGCTATGGGAAAGATAAAGCAGGGGGAGGTGATAAGGTATACCAGACTCGGGAGGGAGAATCACAATTTGTAATAGGGTGGTCAGACTAGGCCTCTCTGAGATGTTAAAAATAAAAATAATTGAAGGAGGTGAGGGAATTAGCTATGTCAGACACCTGACGGAAAAGCATTCCACGTATAGTGCAGAGGCCCTTGAGGAAGGAACCTGTCTGGTTTAAGAACATTCAGGAGACAATGGAGCTGCAGTAGAATAAGAGAAGAGTAGCAGGGGACTACACAGGCCTTAGAGCCAATGCAAGGATTTTGGCCTTAACTCTGAGATGAAAAATCACTGGAAGGTTTGAGAAAAGGAATGACATAATCTAACTTCAATTTTAAAAGCCAGAGTTTGGCAGCTGGGTAAGGAGGCTGAAGAGGTGCAGGGGTAACATGGGCTAAGAGTTAGGACCATCATCCAGGTGAGACATGATGACACCATGGGTCATGGTGGTAGAGGTAGTGAAAAGCAGTGGACTCTAAACATAGTCTGAAGACAGAGCTAACAGGATCTGCCAAGCAAATGAATAAGGAATGTGGGAGAAAGGGGAATCAAGTCTGACTAAGATTTTTTGCTCTTGGGAAATAAAATGGTCTAGTTGCCATGAACTGTGAAAGTCTGATGTAACTATAAAAATCCAATTGGAGAAATCCAGTAGGTAGTTGGACGTTTGCAGACATTGTGGATGGAGTTCAAGGAAGAGGTTCAGGCTGGAGGCTTAATCTGGCAACTGTCAAAGTTTAGATGGAATTTAAAGCCAAGAACCAGAATGAGCTCTTCAAAGAAGAGTGTGTAGACAGAGGCCCAAGAACTGAGCCTTAGGGTACTCAGTGGTTATTAGGTAAGGAAGGTGAGGAAGAACAAGAAATGAGATTGAGAAGAATAGCCAGTAAGATAAGAAAACTAGAAGAGTCTGGTGTCCTGGCAATTGCACACAGCGTTTCCAGAGGGAAGTAATAAGATCAAATGCTGCTGACAGTTCACCAAGAATGGACTATTGGATTTAGTAAAGTGGAAGTCAGTGACTATGATCTTAAGAGCAGTTTCTAGTGAAATTGTGGGTGGGAAGAAAGTGTGTCTGAAGTAAATTCAAAAGAAAGTAGGAAAGGAAATAAAGATAGCAAGTACAAATACCTCTTAAAGGACTTTTGCTGTCAAAGGGAAGGGAAAAAGAGGAGGAGCTAAAGGAGGAAGTGAGGTGAAGAGTGCGTGTGTTTTTTAAATTAAAGACAGACTAGTACCTATATTGGTGGGAACGATTCAGCAGAGAGCAGAGAGTATTGCTGCAGAGATGTCCCTAAGTAAGTAGAAGAGGATGGATGGGGTCTAGGGCACAACCACATGCTGGTTTTAGACAGGTGTGTGGACAGTTCATTCTAACAGGAGGGAAGAAAGAGCATATGAAAAACAGGTGCTAGTACTGGGTTTATGTGGTTGCAAAGCTTGTGAAAGTTCTCTCTCTCTCTCTCTCTCTTTTTTTTTTTAGCAAAGCAGGGAAGCATATGTGGGAAACCTAAGAAGAGAGAAGGTTTGTGAGGATGGTTCATTAGAGTGGGAATGTGAATGGATTAGTGAAATGTAATGTGATGGCCAGATGGCATCCAGGGCTACACGAGGTTAGTGGTCATGAATTTAGGTGTTTTTTTCCTCAGTTGAAGTACAGCTGCAAGGGTGAGGAGACAGATCAGACAACATGTTGGATTTAACCAGGGTTGAAATTTTGCCAAGTGAGGGAAACCGCTTGAGAGAGGAACAATGATTATGTCAGTTGACAACAGATTAAACAGGTACACGTTCACAGTTTGTCTACTCACTTATATTTTACTACAGACCATGTTTTTCTAACGAGATTATTAGAAAATCATCAGGAGAACAGAAATGGGACAAAAATGCACTGACTGCCTATTAATGTGGCAGGTTCTTTGCTAGTACCCCAAAAAGAACCTCCAATTTTGTGACCTCTGAAACATTAAATCATTCTCTATAGACTATGAACACCTTAAAAGCAAAATGTTTACTTCATCATTTTTGTTTTTTTATCACCAGCGTCAAGCTTAGTGCTCTGCATACAACACATACTGTACATTCAATAACCACAAAGGATGAAACCTGAAATAAAATATTCCAGGAAAATTTAATAGGGGTATGGACCGTAAGGATGATGACATTCATTTAGGAAAGGGAGAATGGCTAAGAACTAAAGAGTTTGGGCGTGAACTCGAATGTCAACATCATCCAATCTTTAAATTTCTCTGCACAACGTCTACATACATCTCCGTTCGAGGATCCGTTCGCCGCGTTAGGTCTCACCAGCAAACATGACGGGTATGAGAAAACCGCTGTAGGTGGTGAGTTCTTTAACACTATAGGTAACAATGTAAAGGCTCCACTGACCCCGGACAGGAATGTCAAGTATCGAACTGAGAACTATACTAGAGGACCTTTAGACTCGTTGGTTTTTACTGCCCTACAAAGCTGATATACAGATCCCACTGCCTCTCACGGTCCCCAAATCCCGCCGCGCCATTTTTTCCCCAAGGACACCCCACACCTGACAACTCACGCAGATGGTTATCTTCAGCACTCCGTGGTTATAGTCTCGGTACAACTCCTTGGCCTCTTGGTTGCATTCGATGCACCTGTACTGGCAGGAGGCCGAGGCAGCAGTAGGAGTTGCTGCAACCCCATCCGTGTTCCCCTTGCCCGCGGCCACCCCTTCTGTGTTTCCCTTGCCTGGCCGTAGCCCACTCCGCCCACCGGTGCCCATTTCCACGCAACTGCGGCCGAGAACTTCCGATTCAGTGGCGGGGGAAGACGTCAGAAACCAGACCGGAAAGCCTCTCCCGTGCGGTGCTTGTTGGGATTCGTAGTCTCAGTCCCGGAAAGGGGGCTCGCGGCTGGCCGAGCTAGGACTACAACTCCCATCAGGCAACGCCACTCCCTTTCCCGCCCCCTTGCCACGGCCCACCTGCCCACCGCGGGTTAAGGCTGGGAGGCCGCAGCGTGCGGCGAGGGCCGCCGCACATGCGCCTTGAGGAAAGATGGCACCTGCCGGCTGCTGCTGCTGCTACTGCTGCTGGGGCGGCGCTGTGGCCGCCGTGGACGCCGCCCGGCGCGTCCTGGTGCTGCTGTTGCTGGGGGTCCTGTCCGCCGGGCCGTGCCCGGGCGCCCTGGCCACCGAGCACTACTCGCCACTGTCGCTGCTCAAGCAGGAGCTGCAGCACCGGCAGCAGCAGGAGGCCCCGGCAGGCGGCGGCTGCAGCCCGCAGTCCGGGGACTGGGGAGACCAGTACTCGGTCGAGTGCGGCGGTGAGTGGGCGGCGGCGGGCGGGCGTCCGGGTCGCCCGGGGCCGCGGGGGAGGCAGGGCCGTGGGAACGGCGGGCCCCGGGGCTGAGGTGCTGGGCCGCCCGGGCCTCGCCGCCCGCAGCGGCCGCGCGCCGTATCCTCCTGCGGGAGCCGGGTCCGCGAGGTGTCACGCCGGGGCCGCTTCCCGCCGCTCGCACCCACGCCGCTGCGCGCCCTCCTCTCGTAGCCGCCGCGGGGAGGGTGGTGAATGGAGAAAAGAGCTGACAACATGTTTCTGGGGCCAGGGCCGCCTCTCCGGAGTCCTAGCAACTGTTGAAAGGGTGGAAGAGAAGATGGCAAGTGTCCCGGGGCAGCCCCGGTACCCGCTCCGGGACCCGCGGGTACCAGGGGAACGAGGGAAGGACCGACGGACGAAGGAGGACCGGGCCTAGCGGGGGGCCGCGCCCGGAGAGGGGATGCCAGGCCTGTCTTAGGCCCGGAAATCAGGTTTTCTGACCTCCTGGGTTGATGTCTTGTATTAAACATAACCTCTAAAAATTTGATGCCTGAAAGAAAGAAGGGAACAAAAGCGCAAGCCCATTTTACCTTCTCGTTGACATCTTGCTTCCAGTTATTTAAGACTGACCTGTGACCTGTCAGGTGTTTCCCAGAGGGCAAAAAGGGCCCAGCAGGCCTTGAGCCCTTGTATGTCAGAGCTGTGTGTGTATTGGAACTAGGCCAGCTCCTTCGTTAAGATGGGCGCTATTGCCCTCAGCTTAGTAAATCATGGCAGATGCCTCAGGGGCAAAATTCGTGTGTATGGTTTTTTTGTTTTGAGGTTTTCCATTGGGTCTTTTCACCCTTCAATCCCCTCCCCTTCCTTTTCCCTTCCTGTCCTTTTCCTCTTCCCCAGAATTTACTTAAGGCTTGCCTTTGAAAGGTCTGGGTCTATCGAACTCCTTAGAAGCTGGCTGGATGCTTTTATGGCCTGACTGTGGTGTTCTTTACTATTGTGTAACTGGGAAGACAATAAGTAATTTTTAGTTGAGATGAAATGTCAAGATTAGCACACTCTGATTTCCTTTAAGCATAATCTGACTCCCTTAAGGAAGTCTCACTCATTGGAGGGTTTGTGCCTTCTTTACTTTGTAGTAGGCATTGGCTAGTAACGGCATACAAAACACGGCCAGTGTTGCAAAGTGGCAAAAGAATGGCTTTTACCTCTTCGCTTTCTGTGACTCTGCACAAGCTAATTGCTTGTCTTTGCAAAATTGCTGCCTCTCTAAATTGAAGACACTGTTACCTAATTACAGGGTTTCATTTTCTTCACAAGAGTGCTGTGAGGAAAGTGGGAAATAACCAACATACATGGAGTGCTTGCTGTTTGCCAGGCACGGCTATAAGAGCTTTAGGTTGATTAGCCTATTGTCTTAAATCTGTCAGCACACCAGTCACTACCTCATGGGATGGTAGCTCCTTTTCCTCAGATGGGGAAACTGAGATACAGTGAAATCATCCCTTTCCTGGGGCCCCACAGCTGTAAAGGGAGGAGCCCAGGCAGGCAAGCTCCAGACGAAACTTTGTCTTAGACACTAAGTAGTTACAGGTAGGAAACCACATCTGTAGTATTTGCTAGCATATAGTACGTTATTATGTAAATCTTCATTTCCCTTTCCCTCCTGTAGTCATTTGATGCTCACTGGCTCAGGAAGACCCAGATTCTAGGTAATGGAAGACACAAATCGATTTCTATTATGAAATTGCTTGATATTCTTGACCTAGGCCGCTCATTTCACTCTGTGGCATCAGGCTTATGCCAGCCTTTGAGTCCTTATTTGAGCCAACTCTGACCTGTATTATGCTTTTCCCCTAGATTATATAGGTTTTCATGAACTAGGCATTTGGAGGAATTCTCCTTTCCATTCTACCAATGCCCTCATATGTGGAAACCATTACCTAGTGTTCTCTGCTTCAGAGGATGAACACTACGAGTATTTTTAAGTGTAATTTATTCAGATGTTTCACTTTTCTATTTATTTCCCCCACATAGTACTTATTTTCATAGTTTGGAATTACCAATGTGCTATTGCAAATGTGTGGCATGAGTCTTTGAGCCAGCCGCTCCTGGGCTGACATCAATGTCCCGTAGCTGCTGACAGGTGCTAAAGTGGCTTGGCTGCTGCTGTTAGCCCCAGTTAATCATTCCCAAAAGCAACTGCTTATGCTCCTTGGCACTCCAGCTGTTTCTCTTAGCTTTACTGGCTGCGGTACGTGACAGAAGCCATCTCTATTGTGGTAGCAATTCCCAAAGTGTCTCTCATTTCTCCGTCCTCATCTTGGACAAGTAGGTAGAAGCCGGACCCTATGAAACCTGCCCCAGTCCCTCACCTTTCTAAGAAGAACAGATGTAGGAACAAAATCAGGTTTTACAGCTAACCATATTGTAACCTAGGGGCTCATGTTCTGAATCCAGAACTCCCCTCTGATCAACATAAGGGTCTACATAAGTGCCAGGATCCAGATGAGCCGGTTTCTCAGAGCCTCACCGTCTGTTAGTCGTACCGTCATCACGTGCTGCCTTTCTAGCCACAAGCTTGTCCCTATCAAGCCAGTCCCTATACAGGGGACAGACACAGAAACCTTCCCACAGCTTTTGGATTCAGACAGCTGATTTCATGCCGGCTTGAGTCTAAATCACACCTTCTGATGAGCTGTATGTGTATTCTCTTAACACAGAACTCCCAGTGATTATAAAGCCAAAGGCAACAGCTGGTGGGAGCCCATAGGTCTGAACACAGCACTGGCAATGACTGTGCTGTGTGGACCATGATCAAATGGAATCCAGTGCCTGGGAGCAGCCGCATGCTCGGGGCCAACCCCCACTGAGGTCCTGCTGCAGAGACAGCATGGATGACCTGGGTGCCAGGGGTCTCAGCCTGACTTTGCTGTTCCCAGGCCCCCCTCAACTTTCTCTTCCAGTGCAGTTTTTGTATTTTACTTGTCAGGGGTCGCAGCCTTACTTGGCTGTTACCAGGCTTCCCTCACCTTTCTCTTCCAGTGCAATTTTTATATTTTACTTGAAAGGCATGTATAACCACAGATGTCAGATCATCTCTCAGTTTTAGTGTGGGAAAAATAATCTTACTTTTAAGAAAAGTAAATACTGTAATGTACATATTTTTTCTTTTTTTTTTTTTTTAAGATTTTATTTATTTGTCAGAGAGAGAGAGTGAGCACAGGCAGGGGGAGTGGCAGGGAGAGGGAGAAGCAGGCTCCCCACTGAGCAGGGAGCCTGATGTGGGGCACGATCCCAGGACCCCGGGATCATGACCTGAGTCCAAGAGAGACACTTACCTAACTGAGCCACCCAGGCATCCCCATATTTTTCAAATAAAAATAAATTTCCCTTCCTTGTTACCTTTGCCCTGTTTATAGTTTGAAATTGTGGGAAGAAATAAGGAACAGAAGTATTTCCCTAATTTTTTCCCCTAGTTTTATATTTGTAAACACTATGTACTTTCTTATTTAGTCCTCTCAACACTGTGGCAGGTACGGTTTTTATCCTCATTTTACCTAAGGTGAAACTGAGGCAGAGAGAAATTAGGTAGAATGTAGAGAACGGTAGAACACAGTAGAGCCAGGGTTTGAACCTGCCCTCCTGACCATTTGTGTATTATTTCCTTGGTAATATTTCCCTCTTAGTATAATTTCTTATCAGTATTAATGATCAAGTCCTACACCCTTCACCTTTGTTGAAAGTTACGTTCTTAAGTAACTTCTAGAATTTTATATTGGCGTATATGGAAGGATGCTTTACTGCACCTAGTATTTTGAGCTGTAGAGCTAGAGTGGATCTGTTCTTTCACGGGAAAGCTATCTGTGTGCCTACTACTTGCTACTCAGTGTTCTGGACCCTGGGAACACAGCACAGCTGGCCAGCTTCCCTGAGTGGAGTCTGCCTTCTTGGCGGGGGCGGGGGGGGGATGAGTGTGGAGTAGGCTCAGTGATAAGTGCCTTGAAGAATAAAATGTACTGTGTTACTTTGCGAGGGGGCCAGGGAAGGCCTCTGGTAAGGTGGCATGAACAGAGCCCTGGACAGCGTGAGCTTTGGAGAGATCTTGGAGATGTCTTCATTTGACACACCAGTGTTGTCGATGTGGTAAGTGAAGGTCTAGAGAAGCTGTAACGTGTCTGTCGGTTGAAGACTTTGTCTCTCTCCTCTGCTCTTCCTGCTGAAGCTAAACCGCATCTCATTCAAAGGTGGCATTCATCCTGTAGTAAAGACATCTATGTGTTCTTTACAGACTAACATGTATTGTCATAGGTCAAACGTGTGTCCTTCTTGTAATTGTTTCAAAAATACTTTCATTTTTCTTCTTTAAAAATGCAGTGTTTATAAGGACAGTGACTGTGATATTTTTTTCCCTTTGTACTGCCTTCTTCAGATCTTTGTCTGCTCCTAAGTGAGGTGGTCCTTATGCTGGTGTCTTTATGGTACTTCGGAAATGGCCGCCTTCACCTAACTAGCAGCACTGCCTACGCTTAGTGCCTCAGTCACGTTCAATGATTACTTTACAACCTGAAGTCATTTTCTTTAGTTTATTGAAATTAATAATGCAAGATTTGAGCTTATTTTCCCACAGCTTTTTGTGCAGAAAAGAGCATTTGTGTCTGATTTGGGAGCTGTTAACTGCCAGAAAAATAAGGAAGTCCAACCCATGTTTCTGACAGTCAGTTAGACTTAAGGATTGTCCATATATCTTCCTTAATGGAGGAATCGGGTATTTAAATACATGACATGGGTCTTACTGCTCACAGCACTTAAATCATTGCTAAGCCTTAGAGGTGGCAGGGAATCAGTAGAGGGACACTTTTATAATGAGACTTATTTCCTTTTTTGTTCTGGCTATGAGGAAATAAGGACCAAATTTTATGCTCAGTCATGGTAACTGTGGTAACCCTTACTGTTATATTTGCTTGATCCTTTTTCCCTTGGCCCTGATTTTCTTTGTGTGTTATCATATACAGTTTTGTGGCAAATCTCTTCCAATCTTTTTTCAACGTATACACAAGTAAATTTGCCAGTGTCAGGTAACCAGCTTATTTTGAGTGCAGAGACCGAGGCATAGAGCGGTAAAGAGATTTATGTCCTCCAGCCCTGGGCACCGTGGTATTGTCTGGAGGATACTTGCCTCTTTTGCCACTTGAACAGCATCTTTCAGAAAGTTTCTGCTTTAGGAGATGCTTTTTGTAGCACAAACTCTATGAAGATGATAGCTGTGGTATTTGCATACTCATGAGCTTTCTCAAATAGATCTGTTGCTATTAAGAATTACATTT
This sequence comes from Ursus arctos, assembly GCF_023065955.2. Classification (NCBI taxonomy): domain Eukaryota; kingdom Metazoa; phylum Chordata; class Mammalia; order Carnivora; family Ursidae; genus Ursus; species Ursus arctos. Next base: position 105,983 of record NW_026623071.1, on the reverse strand, counting down.
ACCTTTTGGGGCGCCTGGGTGGCTCAGTCGTTAAGCGTTTGCCTTTGGCCCAGGGCGTGATCCTGGTGTTCTGGGATCGAGCCCCACTTCAGGCTTCTCCACTGGGAGCCTGCTTCTTCCTCTCCTACTCCCCCTGCTTGTGTTCCCTCTCTCGCTGGCTGTCTCTCTCTCTGTTGAATGAATAAATAAAATCTTTAAAAAAAAAAGAAAAAGAATTACATTTACCTTTTAAAAGGTCTGTACACTGGTAGACATGTTCAGCTTTGGTTAATGAAGATTCGTTTTCTCCCCGCTCTGGATGAGGGCAAAAGATACGTGGCCTGGGTTTTAGAACCTACCCTACGTGGACCATGCCCACAGGAAGTGGCTGAGCACTTTGTGTATACGGACTTTTCAAGAAGTTCTCTAGCACATAGACACGGCTTGGCTTCACTGCACTCCCTAAATACTTGGCCAACTGACTGACTTTTGAAGCTTCCCCTTTTCACAATGTGGTGTTTTAAAGAGGTCATTTTATCTTTTTTGTTTGGGCTTGTTATCTCGCCGATAGAATAAATGCAAAATTGATTGAAGTAGCAGAATTTTAATACTTTTCACTCTGCATTAATGCTAACATTTTCCTCTGTTACTTTTTTAAAAAAATTTTACTTTTTATTGGAATGTGACATATACAGACAAATGTGTCACAGGTGCTTACTTCATGACTTTTCACAAACCGAACAACCTGTGTTAACTAGAAAGAACTCCAAATACATATCTGATAGTGGTTTTTAAGCTTGCTGATAAAGTCTTATTCCACATTACCCTACTTTCATTTGGAGGTAACTTGGTATGACTTTATTTCTGGTTCAGGTACCAGCACCTGGTCCCTGATTTGCACCACTCAGGTGCTGGTGTTCTGTAGGTAAACAGTCAGAAATCCTGGGTCAGATGGTCTGTTTCTTCCACACGGAAGAGCAGTTGAGTTCTCTTGTGACCTTTTCCTGCCCGTGTTTGGGGTGTTCAAAGTGACTCTGGGGGCTCCTGGGTGGCTCAGTCAGGTAAGCATCTGCTTTTGGTTCAGGTCATGATCCCAGGGTCTGGGGTCCAATCGAGCCCCATACTGGGCTCCCTGCTCTGCTTATCTCTCTCCCTTTGCCTCAGCCTCTCTCCCCCACCCCCCACTTGTGGGCACGTGCTCTCTCTCACTCTCTCTCTCTCTCAAATCAATAAATACAATCTTCAAAGTGACTGTTCCTTTTTCACTAAGGGTTTCACACCACTGCCTAGATTTGCTTCAGCTTTCCCCGTAGAGTCGATGGTATTTGAGAGCATGTGTAGGTTTATGAAAACGTCTTCAGCTCTTAAAAGTATGTGTCACTTGGAGCATCTGCTGTGTGTTCAATCCATGCTACAACCCCAGGCTAAGTGAGTAGCCTTTGCAGCTAAGGCTGGCTGCTCACTTTATTGGCTCCAGCACCCCGCCCCTCAACCCGGTTCTGTTCTTGGATCGGTGCCACATCATTTGCTTCCCTGCCTCTTTTTCCATTCTGCAAGGCTGACCAGCTCCTTTTCTTTTGGTTGTATACATTCTTTATGTGTGTTAATACTTTTGTGTGGGTTAATACAGCTTTGATCAGATTATATTCATGCTTGGTTATAAAGCCATTCTGTCTCTTTAAGATGGCTTTTGCAGATCTTTGTTCTAATGGATTAATTATATGTTGACTTTATAATCTAATTCCCAGCGGGCAGCCTCTATTTTCAGGTCGTTTTATGATAACTTACACATCTCAGGTACAGATGATTAATAATTTTGTTACAACAAAAGAAGCACGTGAATTCAGAGGAGGAGAACTTTTCCTCCTCCTACTTTTCCTGGGATTAGATTCTAAAAGAAACTTACCATTTGGGACCATCAACCAATGTGAGGTACAAGGTCCTCAACAGTGGTTGTCTTACAAATGCAGAAATTGATTAAAGCAAAAGGCAGTATAATTGCTGCTGCCTGGCAGCTGCTCGGCCTTTGGGTAGCTCCTTCCGCCCCAGTGATGCTTACTGCTCTTCCCAGGCCACCCTACACCGAGGACTAGAATTGCCTGACTTCCAAGTCCTAGCCCATCCATGGGAAAAGCCCAGTCATCCTTGTTTTTGGGTAAACTTGGCACAGTCTTATAACTAGAGCAAGGTGGTCAAGTGGTGAGTGCAGCCCAGCAGCTGTTGAGTTCCCTATAAAACATCTTCCTTCAGGAATTGGCTCTGGGTTTGCTGTTCACAAGCTTTGTCAGTTTCACCTGCAGACATGAATGTATGACATGTACCTGCAACTTCCAAAGCCACCATCTGCTCACGAAGCGGTCATTTGATTTGACTGTGAAGGAAGCAATCCGAAGAGAACTTCCCCGCCATCATAGCTACAGCCCGCCTGCAGCTCTAGGCATAGCTGTGTGCACTTGTTGGACACTCCGTGAGTGTAGCACTTTTTTTTGGGGTGGGAGATCTCATTCCCTCTTGTCTTCCGTCAGCACACCAGTGGCTATAATAGCTCCTGTCTAGAAAAATACAAGTCACAAAGACAGGACCACACATCCTTCCAGCTGCCTCTCATCTCTCTGCTTCCTTGATAGCAGAATTCCTCAAAGGAGCTGTGTCTATGCAGTCTCCAGTTTTTTCTTGAACCTACTGCAGTCAGCCCCTCGTGTCTCCACTAAAACCGATCTTAAAATCAGCTGTCTATGGGGTTTGGGAGGACAGGAAAGAAGTTTGATGGCATTGCTCTACCTGAACCATCTATTATTAGGACCCAGCATTGGCAGAATGGGTGGTGACAAATGGACCAGGCACCTCTGTTGATGTGGTGTCCTAGAGCACGGATGTGGCAAGTCTCGGCTTTGCAGTTTCTTTGTCTTCTGACCTTGTACACATCCATTAACACTGAGCTCATTTCCCCATGTGTGTGATGAGCCTAAGGTGTGTTCTGCCTACCCCAGAGGACCAAGGGAAAGAGTATTGTGAGAGCATTTTGAAAACTGTAAAGTGCTGTGAAAACCAAAATAATCTGAAGGAAAGAAGGAAGAAGAAATGAACAGCAAAACTCTCCAAGAATTTTAGCCTAGATATGTATACAGTGGACCCTTGAACAATGAGGGGGTTAGGGGCACCAGTCCTCCCCCCACCGCCACCCCACGCACATCATCAAAAACCGTGTACAACTTCTGACTCTCCAGAAACTTAACTATCAGCCTACTGTTGACTGGAAGCCTTACTAATGACAAATAGTTGATGGACACGTATTTTGTATATGTATTATATACTGTATTCTTAGACTAAGATAAGCTAGGGAAAGGAAATGTAGTTAAAAAAATCATAAGGAAGAGAAAATACATTTACAGTAGTATGCTGTATTTATTTTAAAAATCTGCGTGTAAGAGGACCCATGCAGTTCAAACCCAGCCATTTCCTGCGAATTGTGGGCATTATATTTCCTCCTCACAAAAGTCCGGGGAGGGTATGTGGTGGTAGTTGTTCCTGTTTTACAAATGAGGAAACAGGCTAGGAGACACAAAAGGACTTGTGCAGTCAGCCAGCCTGTGAGGCATCTGATGGGGGTCAGGCTGGCTCCAGAGCCCATGCCCTAAACTACTCTCGTGCTTTGCCTCCAAACTAAGTACTGTTCCTCTGACTGCACATTTAATTAGATTTCACTGTAAGAGCTGGTTCTTTGAAAATGCTGGTAACGTTTAGACAATTCTCTAGCAAGGCTCATCAAGAAAAATGAGAAGAAACAAATACTTGACTTTGGGGATAAGGGAGTATAATGGAAAATGAGAATCATTGTAATAACTCTGTGTATAGCTTTATGGCAAAGATGTAAAACAATTCAGAGAAATGTTCTTCAGATAATTCTTTAGGAAAAAAAGGCAAATTACCAAGTTCATTACCCTCCTCTTAGATAACGTTGCCCCCACCGGGGTCAGCTCTGTGTTTCTTGTTAAGCTTCCTGAGTTGTCATTGAGCTCCTACCTCCCCCTGTTCACTCATCCAATGTTAAGTTAATGATTATCAGATTCATACCTGCAGCTCTTATCTTTCTCTGGAATTTCCTAACTATATGCGAGACAGCTTCTAGCTGAGTATTTCCCGGGCACTGGGCTCTTGACTGCCCTCTGAAAGTCATTCTTCCTCCTAAACTTCCATTTCAGTTAATGGCCTTGCACCTTGTGTTGCTATACAAACTGGAAACCAGTGCCTTTGTCCTCTTTCCATGCCTAGTTTTTCTCTCAAAGCCCTGTCTTTTTTACTTCTTATACCTTTTTGGAGTCTGACCCTCCATTTCAACCCAGTGGTCTGTGCCTTTGGGCTTTTCCCATTTTTTAGCTGGCTGTGGCCTCCTACTTGGCCTCCTGCTCTCGTCTTCTGGCTCTTCTCTCCTCACACAACTGTCTGTGATCTTTCTTCTGCATAAGTCTTCAGTGGCTTCTTCGTGTGGAAAAAGACAGGGAATAAATGACCTGGAAACTAAGCTTGAGTAGCAAGAAAAGGAAATAAGGGAAATTGGAAGCAGTGCCTAGAACAAAGCCAGAATGAATGAATGAGAAACAGAGCAACAGTAGAATTGATAAATAGATCCGAAAGTTGGTTCTTTAAAGAATAAAATAGCCTGCTAAGGCTAACACGTAAATAGGCGAGCAGAGGCAAATGTACATTAGGAATGAGGGGTCGTGGGGGCACCTGGCTGGCTCAGTGGTTAAGTGTCTGCCTTCGGCTCAGGTCATGATCCCAGAGTCCTGGGATTGAGTCCCTCATTGGGCTCCCTGCTGAGAGGGGAGTCTGCTTCTCCCTCTGCCTACCTGTCCCCCTGCTTGTGCTCTCTCTCTGTCTCTCTGTCTCTCACAAATAAATAAATAAAATCTTAAAAAAAAAAAGGAATGAGGGGCCGTGTGGACAATTGTAGAGGCCATGAGAATTAAGACACAAATGTGGAGAAATCCCTGCTAATAAGGTTAAAAAAATGAATGAATCAAAATGTTTAGGAAGATGATCTAAAAGAAAAAGATGAGATTCTGTATTGTGTTTTGAGAATATTTCTGTAGTAATTATCTTTAAGTTTTACTTGCGGGGCACCTAGGTGGCTCAGTGGGTTAAGCATCTGCCTTTGGCTCAGGTCATGATCCTGGGGTTCTGGGATCGACCCCTGCATTGGGCTTCCTGCTCAGTGGGGACTCTGCTTCTCACTCTCTCTCTGCCTCTCTCCCCGCTCGTGCTTTCTCTCTCTCTCTCAAATAAAATCTTTAAAAATATATATAAAATAAAATAAATCTTACTTGCATTATCTGAGCAAGGAAATTATGGAATAGATTCCATTTCTGTGGAAGTCTATACCATCTAAATACAGATGGTTGGGTTGTTATTGTAAAATAATCAAAGCCGTAGTGAGCTAAACAGTTTTAGATTGAAGAACAAATTTAACCTTCTGTTCAGACAACTGTGGGTATAACTATAACAAACCGTTTTTCTCTCACAGATCCTACGAAACCAGCAAAAAACACTGATGCCAGAATTTAATATAGTTGTGGGGGCAGGGGTGGGAAGAAAGCTATAAAATCCTAAGTAAAATATTAATAAGTTGAAGCCAGCAACCAATTAAAATAATGATGTGCCTTGGCCAGTTAGAATTTATTTTAGAAGTACAAAGATGGCTAAACTTTTTTTTTTTTTAAGATTTTATTTATTTATTTGACAGAGAGAGAGGGGGATCACAAGCAGGCAGAGCGTCAGACAGTGGGAGAGGGAGAAGCAGGCCCCCTGCGGAGCAAGGAGCCCGATGTGGGGCTCGATCCCAGGGTCCTGGGATCATGACCTGAGCTGAAGGCAGATGCTTAACTGACTGAGCCACCCAGGCGCCCCATGGCTCAAGTTTTTTAAAAAATCGAATTAATCTCCTTAATAGGTCAAAGGAGAAAAATCATATGATTATCATAAAGACATTTCCAGAAGCACTTGATAAAGTTCAGGCAGTTTTCCTGATTTAAAATTTTTGGTAAAACAAAGAATAGGAGAATCCTTCCTTTATATGGTAAAATACATCAATGTTAACCCATAGCCCTATAGAGCATCTTCCCACTGGAAGCTCATGAGTGTTAAGTGAAAAATCTTATTGTCAAAACTTGAGGAAATTCTGGGTCATTTAATTAAGTACTAATGTCAGGAATAAGCCGGAGTACGAGTATTAAGCACTTTTTTGGAGGTTTTATCTAGTAAAATAAGATGCTAAATGAGTATAAATATTAAAAAGACCTTGATATCATTAGATGTAGATGATACAATTACCCATTGAATAAATGAATCATTAATAGAGCTATTAAGAATTCAGTAATGTGGGTAGATAAAATATTCAGCTCTAGCAGTTCAGACAGAATATTTACAATATGCTTTCTTTCTGCCTGGACCATTCTGCCCAGCCAGCTGCCCATGGACCTTCACCTTTTAAATCTGGAACTTCCCTCAGGTCTCCCTTCACTCTTGCCAGCACAGATCCAGAACCAGACTGCCTGGATTCAAATCCCACCTCCACTGCTTTGCTGGAGGGTAGCCATGGGCAGATTACTTAGCCTCTTGGCCTCAGTTTCCTTGTTTTTAAAATGAGGATCAGAAGTATGCCTCTACCCTGTGAATTCTCAGTATGAGCTGATGTTGTTACTCACATCCTCAGGAAACTGACCCCGAGTACTGCTTCCCCTGACTATGCTCTAGTCGTAAGTTCTTTAAGCTGCTGTGACTTGTCATTTCTGTGTGACTTTGATTACTTTTGGTTTCCCTCACTGAACTATAATCTAAAAATTTTTCTTAATTTTTAAAAAGATTTTATTTTTATTTGTGAGAGAGTGAGAGAGCGCAAGAGAGAGCACAAGCAGGGGGAGCAGCAGGCAGAGGGAGAAGTAGGCTCCCTGCTGAGCAAGGAGCCTGATGCCAGACTCAATCCCAGGACCCAGAGATCATGACCTGAGCCGAAGGCAGGTGCTTAACCAACTGAGCCACCCAGGCATCCCTGAACTATCATCTTCATATAATAGGACAAGGGTCGTTTTTGGTGTTGAAGACCACTGAGCAGTGAGTGCAACGTAGTAGATACTCAACAAATATATACTGAATCAACGGTTATCCACTAATTTTCTTTTTAATCACAACAAATTTGAATGTGTAAATTCTATAGAAAAATTGTAAAATTTCGCATAGGTTAATAAAATAGTTGAATAGATTAAATTTTGTAAAGTATTCCTCTGCTCATTCATCTGCAGTATTAACAATTCTAATAAAAATCATAAGAGTGTGGGCCCCTGGATGGCTCAGTTGGTTAAGCGTCTGACTCTTGATCTCAACTCAGGTCTTCATCTCAGAGTTGTGAATTCAAGCCCCATGTTGGGCTCCACACCACTGGGTGTGAGGCTACTTAAAAAAAACAAGAAAAAGTCATAGAGGGACGTTTTTTGTTTTGCAACCTTAACAAAATGAAGTTTATCTGAAAGAAAAATGTTGATCCAAATAGCCAAGAAACTCCTGGAAAAAAAAATGATGAGACTTTGCTTTACATTAAAATGTACGTATTTATTAAAAGGGTGCGTTATTGAAACAATGTGATACTGTTGAAGTCAGAATAAGATCATTATAAGGGATTAGTCTAGAAACAACAAAATACAGGTTTATTGTAGAGAATTAAAAATTTAAAGATATTAAATTAAAAATCTTATCCAATCTCACTAAGTTTGAATTTAAATAGTGCAGAAGAAATTTAGTCATATGGGAAAGTGTTTATGTCATTACATTAAAAGAGCAGGTTACAAAACAGTGTATCTCCTTCTATTCTCACAACTCAGTGATAACTAGTAGCAAACATATTTTAGCTCCTTCTTTGTGCCAGAAACTGTACCAGATACTTCACTTCTATTTCCTTGTTTAAATCATCTTGTTTTAATCAACCACTTCTGTGAAGTAGGTACTGTTATTGACCCTGTTTTATGAATGAAGAAACCAAAGATTGATGAGGCTAGGTCAGTGGCCAAAAGCCAGTAAGTCGTGACAGACAACAGGAATTCAAACCCAGGCCATCTGATTTCAGCACTGTCACTTAATTACATTAGTTACACCAAAATCTTCACAGTGGTTCTCAATGTGTGGTAGTATTCTAAATGACTTCTGTTTATGTTTTGTGATTTTTGTATATTATCTAGAATGAACATGTTACTGTAATTTTTAAAATGTCAGTGTCCATGTAGATTGGACAGTCATCTGTCAGAGCTATTGTCATTCGATGAAAATAATCTCAAAGATTCCTTTCAAAAAAAAAGTCTTGAAACAGACTTCCATAACTATAATGTAAAGGCAGTGTTCAAATTGATGCTTTAATAGGTGGCCCTGAGATAACTGGAAAATAAGACATTGTCCTTTCTATCTTAGGCCAGAAGAGAGCAAATGATCTAAAAATTAGCAAAGGAAAGAAATGATTTACAAAAGAAGAGATACAAATGGCCAGTAAACCAAAAGTTTGATCTCAGTAGTGCTATTTTCAGATTAGGAAGAGATTAAAAGAACAGTACTCTGAGGAGAGGGAGACAGTCTTCCACACTGGTAGGTGGGAATTAAGTTGTTTTTACCTACTGGGAGGGAAATGAATGGAAGGTGCAGCATATATGAAAGGTCTTTTCACTGTTTACACCCTTTGCCTCAGCAATTATATTTGTTAGAATTCAATTTAATTGCCAAGTTGGGCGAATTTGCAAAAAGATGGGTCAAGCATACTTATGAAAACCTTTATATTAAGGGGGAAACGACATCCTAATTACCCAAAGATAGGGGTATGGGTAAGTTTCATGCAAGGGAACGCTGTGCAGCCACTTAAAATTATACAGATGGATATTTATTGAAACTGAAATGAATTCCATGAAGTAGAGGGATTGTTAGAATAACGCCACGTATGTGCAATGCTCACCACAGCACTTAGCATATGTTCTCAGATGTTAGCTTTAAGAAGAAATAGGTTATAAATTAGTGCATATCCAGCTAGCTACCCACAACCACTACTGGTTCTTGACTCTTCAGACTAAAGCCTTTCTCGTGGGTCCAGGACTTTCCCCAGTCTGAACACTTACTTTCCAAGCTCTTATTTTTTATTTTCTAACACCAGCTCCCACCAGCCAGTGCGGTCTGCTTGCTGCCCCTTCGCATTTTCTTGCCTTTGTACTTGTGTATGCACTACTCATCCCACCTGCAATACCCATGCCCTTTCTGTACCCCAGTCCAAACCGACCCATCCTCTTAAACCCTGCTTGAGCCTTGTGAAATTTAACCCTTCCAACTTCACTAATTGCTCACCATTCAGGGCTGCTTTGGTATATCAGGTCTGGTCTCTGGTTGTTAAGACAGACACAAATGAGAATTTATCTCAATCAGTTTACACAGTCCCTTGAACATAATTTGATGTTCTTTAATGACTGCTGAATTATATCATATCTTTAAAAATAATTATTATTGAGGGGTGCCTGCCTGGCTCAGTTGGGAGAGCATGTGACTTTCAGTCTCAGGGTCATGAGTTCAAGCCCCACGTTGGGCATGGAGCCTACTGACATAAATAAAAGTAAAAATAATTATTGAGACAGAATTCACATAACCTAAAATTATCTGTTTTCCAGTGAACAGTGGCATTGAGTAGTCACAGTGTCGTACAACCACCCGGAAACATTTCCATCACTCCAAAGTAAGCCCCCTTACCCACTCAGCATTTTCTCCCTCTCCCTCCTTCGGCCCCCGATGTGCATTCTGTCTCTGTGGACTTACCTATTCTGGTTATTTGTATCAGTGGAATCATACAATAGGTGACCTTTTGTGTCTGGCTTCTTTCACTTTTGTTTTGGAGGTTCTTAGATTATTTGTATTTTTGGGTCCTTTTGTGTTGTAATATGTGTCAGTATTTTATTCTTTTTAAAAATTTATCTTTAATATTTGAATATTTCCAAATATAGGCAAGCATTTTAGATGTCGCTTAGAGTGAAGTCTCCCAATTTTGAAATTCTGTTAGTGAGCTAAAGTATAAATGTAGATTTATTATTACGGGCGTGAAGTGTTGTACTAATTCGTGATGATTGTAGGACTTCCTTTTTTAAGGCTGAATAATATTCTACTGTATGTATATACCACAATTTGTCCATCATCTGTTGATGGACATTTGAGCTGTTTCCACTGTTTGGTTATTGTAGATAGTGCTTTTATGAAGATGCATATACACATCCTTGTTCGAGTCCCTGGTTTTAGTTCTTTGGGGTATATACCTGGGAATGGAATAGTGGGACCATATGGTAATTCTGTGTTCAACTTTTTGATGAGCCACTAAACCGATTTCCACAGCAGCCACACCTCTTTACATCCTCATCAGCAGTGCACAAAGGGCTCTAATTTCTCTACATCCTTGCCAACACTTGTGATTTCCCATTTTTGAAATAAATATAACCATCCTTGTGGGCATGAGGTGGTACCTCATTATGCTTTGATTTGCAGTCTCTAATTAACAATGATGTAGAGCATATTTTCATGTACTCAGTGGCCGTTTGTGGATCTTCTTTGGAGAATTGCCTATTCCAGTCCTTTGCCCATCTTAAAAAATTTTTACTTATTCATTTGAGAGAGAGAGGACAAACAAGGGGAGAGGCGGGGAGGGTCAGAGGGAGAAGCAGACTCCCCGCTGAGCAGGGAACCCGATGCGGGGCTCGATCCCAGGACCTAGAGATCATGACCTGAGCCAAAGGCAGACGCTTAACCAACTGCGCCACCTAGGCGTTCCTCCTTCCCCCATTTTTTAACTGGGTTGTCTTTTTCTTGTTGAAATCAAGAGATATTTATATATTCTGGATACTAGACCCTTAGTACACACCTTTTTTTTTTTTAAGATTTTATTTTTAAGTAATCTCTATACGCAATGTGGTGCTTGAACCTGTGTTCAAGAGTCGCACGCTCCACCAACTGAGCCAGCCAGGCGCGCCTGTACTTATCTTTTAACATTAGATCTTCCTGTCTTGACTTTGGTCTCCCCTTTGTGATTTTTTTAAATCTCCGGTAAATGCTGCCAGGTAGGACATGTCTAACAAAGGGATCTGAACAACTACTGTATTAATGACTGGTTGTGAGGATATTTGGAAACCACAGAGTGTTACACAGCTCTCATGTGGAAGGTAGGATGCCCCTTTTAGTGTTTTTTGCTTTGTCCGTGGTTTGGTTTTGTAGATTCTTCACACTATAATTCATAGTTAGACACCAAAGAGCCATAAATATAAGGTGAGGAGAATAACCAGGAATGTTTGCTTTTCAGAGTCCTCCTTTTTGAACTTCCACGACTCAGACTGCGAACCCAAAGGACCACCACCCTGTGACTCATTGCTTTCCCTCAACACTGAAAAGATTCTGGTACGCATCTTCCATACATGCCGTCTGTTTTGTGACCTAGAGCACAATGGTACTGGTTTGAAAAGGCAGAGGTCACCTCTGTTTATCAACTAGGAGTTGGTTCCAGTTGGTTCTACCTGCATAAGATAAAGATAGGTCATCTGGTATTCAGTCCCATTGAATTATTATGACTCATGAATTGGATGGTTGATCATGCTAGATCTCGGCCTTTTTACTTTAAAGTTCCAGTGTATAAAGGGGGGAGATCACAGCTGACCCTTATTTCTAGAAACTTCATGTATTTGAAGGTATAATATGATCTTATTTTTCCAGCCTTTGCCTGTGTGGGTATCTTTTATGTTTTTAATTATCAATACCAGTCAAGCTGCATAGGAGACCTCTCCACTCCAGGGAGGAGTACCTGGTGCTGTGTGACGTCTGTCTCTGCCTGTCCATGTTAGCACATGTGCTCCTTCAGCCTTGCTGCCTCGAGGTGGAAGGCTCTGCTTTTTGCTCACACTTAATTCTCTTAAGCTGAGTGGTTCTTTCAGTGCCCAAGATTAACATATTTTTTCTCCAGGCCTTTTCCTTTAACATCCATGTAGATATTGCTTGCTTCTTTCATTTAAAATTTCCCTTTAGGATAGTCTTTCTTTCTCCAGGCGAAGCTTTGCCTTTGCATGTAAGAACTACTGAAAATAGGTAGAAATTGCAAGCTAGAGAATGATCAACAAATTTTACCTAACTCGCTGCCTAGTGATCAGCTTGATATATGGAAAAACTTGAATTAGACTGGTCTCAAGCCAGAGTGGGCTATCTTGTAAGGTAGTGAGTTCTGGCCATCACTAAAAATGTTTAAGTAGGAATTGGGTAATCCCCACCTTGGCTAGGCGATTAGATTCTTAGAATTGTTAGGGACCTATCTTCTTACTGACAAGAATTCAAATATTTACTACGTGTTGCATTTCTGGTTTAAGACGGCGCTAGCTAGTAACCTATGGGAGAAAGCTCATCAATCTTGGCCTTTCATTTTCCGTAGGTTGAAAATATGGGAATCGGACTATTCATTTCTTCATTAATTCTCCAGATATTTATTTTACACCTATTATGTGCCAGGCGTTGTGCTAAGTAAGTACTGGGAATACCACAGTGAGCCAGCTAGCCCCAGTCCCTACGCTCGTGACTCCTAGTCACTAACCTGATAATTATACAAATAAATGTAGAAGTATAGCCAAAGGTCAACATAATCTCCCTTAAATTAGAGGGGATCGGGTAGGACAGCTTTCAGGAATTGAAACATAAGCAGGGACCTGACGGGTGGGTTGGAGTTAGTCTGCCAGCAAAGTGGGGCTGTGTATGTAAGCTTCCTTGGTCAGAGCTTCTCGCCACTGTCCACAGAGGATATCGATAGATGCGGTATTAGAAGTGGGAGAGATTCTTTCTGATCAAGAAATCAATTTGTCCGTGCTATACTCTCCTGCCCACTTCTGTCAGGTTTTATTTCTAATAAAATAAGAACACTTCGCTCAGATATGCTCTTCACTATACTCCTGATGTTGTTTGGTAACTGATTTCTTTTTATGGGACTTCATTTTTGGTCTCTTCCCGTATCTTTCTGCACAAAGGCTTGGCAAATGGGAGACTCTCATTGAATACTGGATTTTTTAAGCACTGAAAGCATTATTCATAGACTCCTCTTCTTGGCTGTAAGCAATTTATTAAGCAGAAAAATCTTTGCATCTGTGTGCTTATCCGTGACAGTCTGACAAAGAGGAAAGTCTCGTGCCTGGACACACCCAGGTGTATGTACTGTGATGTCTTCACATGTCCTTAAATCTGCCGCTTATTAAAGCTGTCTCTCGAGGATCCCGCTCCAAGGCTTCCCATAGCCGCTTCCAGCTATGGAGCAGAATGAGAAGGAGCCGAAAGAGGATAGAGTTTCTTTCTGTCATCAGGGTTTTACGGGAAGAAATCGAGTGTTAAACATTCCCGTGGTAGTGGGATTTTCAGATGTTTCATTTTGTCTGGAGTCCTGAATGGAATGAGCATTGATCCCGACAGGGGATGCCCTTCTGGCCCATAGCTTCTAACTTGTGTTCTAACCCCAGAGGTAGCTTGTTCGTGACCTGTTTTATTTATTTTTTTTAATTTAAATTCAATTAGTTAACATATAGCATATTATTAGTTTCAGAGGTAGATGTCAGTGATTCATCAGTTGCATGTAACACCCAGTGCTCTTTACATCATGTGACCTCCTTAATGTCCATCTCCGTTACCCCATCCCCCCACCTCCCCTCCAGCAACCCTCGGTTTGTTGAGTCTCTTATGGTTTGCCTCCCTCTCTGATTTTGTCTTGACCTGTTTTATAAGCATCCTAAATACCATGCTATATCTAAACATCAGTCTAGATTTTGAGAGTACAGGGAGTATAAGTGGAAGTGCCTTGTTACTATTATTTGAGTCAGTGAAGCCCAAGGCGCCACAGTTCATTACTGCTCATGAACACCAATCATTAGCTGAATAGCACATATACTAGTTGGAAGAGCATCTCATGTAAAATTATTTGGCTAATACAGGCCTGTAGGCATCTGTACTATGCATTTTTAAAAAAGAGGAACTCAGTTAATTGGGGTATCACTGGGTTCTAATCCTGTGGTTTGCCAAAAGCCACAAATCTTTAGTCTCTCTCTTAGTTTTTTGCTGTATCTTGTGTGTGTGCAAGTTTTACTCATGTCTTAGGTGAATCTAGTATGAAGTAATCACTTTAACGTGTACCCTGTAACTAAGGGTATCACAAGTTAGCATCAACAGTTGAATCTTCTGGCGAAGTGACAGCTGTAGTATCAGACATGATTTGTCTCCAAAACACTATAGAGCCGTCATTACCCACAGTAGACCAGTACTGCCTATAAAATCACTCCAATTACTAAGCTAACTTACTTATTTCATTTTCCCCTGGTTCGCACTCTTGTTTTAGCTTTCCTGCCAAATGTGCATGTCTGTATAATTTCTTCGTAGGCAGATCTACTGCCTTAAGTAGGAGGGAGATGTTCATCATCTGCTGTGCTTTTTTCACTAGAATGTCGTGTTTCTTGGTCAGATTTTGTTGGTCCTTTGGTGGCATCATCTCTGTACAACTTGTAGGTCTTATTTTAAAAATATTTTTAGTTAAAAAACAACGTCCTGTCATCCAGCCTCATTGGAGGACTGTTGGCTAGAATGTGATCTTTGCAACCTGAACAAGGTCATTGAATAGTTTCTGAAAACATGGAGGGAGCATGAAGCAGCCAGCAGGATGGATCCCTATGGAAGTGAAAAGAAACTTGTTCTTAGAAACAGAACCCCTGGGGCACCTGGGTGGCTCAGTCGGTTAAGCTCTGGACTCTGGGTTTTGGCTCAGGTCAGGATCTCAGAGTCATGGGATTGAGCCCCGCACTGGGCTCTGCGCTCAGCTCGGAGTCTGCTTAAGATTCTTTCCCTCCCCCACCCCCTCTGCTGCACTTCCCCCAGCTCGTGCGCTCGCTCTCTCTCTCTCTCAAATAAATCAATCAAAAAAAGAAAGAAACAGAACCACTAATGATAGGGGAGGAGACAAATCAGTTATACACAAGCTATGTGTATGAAGTGCACAATTGGTGTTTATTAAAGTGAAGCTTTTCTTGCTTCCATATAAATTAAATGGAGCTTTAATTTTTTAAATTGCAGGTCTTCATTGTAAGCTTTATCTTCATTTGCCATAAGCTAAGTCATATGTTTGTTTCTGTTTCAGAGCCAGGCCAAGTCTATTGCAGAACAAAAGAGATTCCCGTTTGCTACGGATAATGACAGCACAAATGAAGAGCTAGGTGAGATCTGAATCTGGGAGAGGGGGTATTCCTGGGGCATTTGCCTAGAATTTATGATCTTGGGTAGGGCATTCAACCTTTGTGTGGGTCCGTGTGTTCTATGTCAATATAATACGAAATGGAGAAAATACAAGGTCTGCAGGGAATGATTGGTAAGGACCTCGGTGTTTCTCTGGAAATTAACAATTATGGTACCGAGTCCTTAGGAGCACTTATCATTCATTGAAAGGTAACTTGTGAAAGCAGAGGAGACTCCCACCTACCGTAATCTGCTGTGTAATAGAATAGCTAGGTTTAAGTCAGTTTTACCGTGAGTCCCGTCAGTTATTGTTGGGTCTAAGAAGGTGGGTGTAGAAAGTTTGAGTTCATTCAGATCTGCAGAAGGGTCCTGCAGTTTGGCTTGTTGGGGGCCTGTTTTCAAATAGGCTGGTTCCGCTAGGGTCTGATAGGCTCATTGTCAAGTCAGCTTGCTGTTGAAGGAGTGGAAACAAAATTGAATACAGGACTGAACGGGGCAGCTGGACAGACTTCACAGAAGCATGTGCTCCTGCCTGGTGCCTGGTGGCCTAAAGTGCCTTCGGAAATGCTTTCCTAATTTACACAGAACTATTGTATCATTTCTGTAGCTGTGTGCATTGTACCTTAAGACAGAGCACCTTGGGACGCCTGGCTGGCTTAGTCGGTAGATCTCACGACTCCTTATCTTGGGGTCGTGAGTTCAAGCTCCACATTGGGCCTAGAGCTTACTTAAATAAAATACTGAGTACTTCTTATATTGGCTCCTTTGCTCTGTTAGTGCAAATAAGAGTTGACTATTTTGAAAGTATTAATCACTTTTTGGTGATATTCTTTGAGTAGGTTTTGAGAATTACCTGTTAAGAAATCAGATTTGGTCTTTTCTGGGGTCCTTGGGTTCTGATCAGCCCCATATTCATTTATTAAGTCATGAATTAAGGGCCTAGGCTGTGCCAGGCCTGTTCTATGCTCTAAGACTAATCCTACTAGACCTCTATGCCCTGAGCTGGCTTAGGATCTGTCATATTACAGTATTTTTTCTTTGGAAGAGCAGCTTCTGTCGACACATGTGTTGCTGGGAGATGTGGAATTGCTGAGCAGTAATGATTTCTGTGAGAATTCCAGTGTTTTCTTTATGTCTTTGGACTGCCATAACAAAATTTAGATCTTAATAGTTATTTATAGTTTTGCAAGATTTGGATTTTTTTTTTAATGGATAGTTTTGGGTTTTTTCTCAAAAAAGTGTTTACTTCTGGATAGAAAGATTTGAGAGCTGCATTTGATTTTATGTAGTGAAGTTCAGCAGCCTAGTCATGGAGAACAATTTAAACATGATCCTAAGTACAATCATATTTATCTCTTAAAAACTGTATCCATTTTTACAGGTCACTTATTCATTTGTTCATTCCACAGATATTTACTGGTTGTGGGGAGAGACATAGGAAATTCTAAAACTTTAGATCTGAAAGAAATGTTAGAAGATGTTCTACAGGCTTGTTAGGCAAGACCCGGAGAGTAGGGAGAAATGGCTGAGGTCCCCATGATCACCCTGCTGGTGGCTGGCAGAGCCAAGCCCAGATCTTGGCTTTCTGATATATCGCCATCTTCCTGCTTTCAGAGAAGGACAAGTTTACATTTCCATCCCTGTTCATGTAATCATCCAGAAATTCAAACCATTTTTGCAGTCCAGCCCAATACACAGCAGTTTTGGTACAGCCTTGATTTCAGGGGAGTGTGTTAGGGTGGGTCTCAGAGCAGGCAGCCTGGATCCTTTGTCTCACCGTACACTGTCTTTGGACAGTTTGTTCAACTGCACTATGCTTCATCTCCTTTTCTTTGAACGGGGATAATAACTGTACCTGCCTCATCGTGATCGAGGAGTAAATGAGTTACTACATGGAAATGTCCAGAGTGCCATGCACATAGCCGTCACTGTTGTTCTTACTGCTAATACTCCTGGCCTCTCCCCAAAGGTGTCTCTGCTTATCTTGTTAGCTGATGCATCTGAATGTATCCATTCTTATTCTTCCACTTATGAGTTTGACCTTAATTTATCTTTTCAAAGAAATTACGACAAACCAGCCCTCTTTATTTTGACGAATGCCCCCAAAGCTCTTGTCTTATTATGACACTCAATGCTTTTGAAGTTTACTTTTCTCAGGTTAGTTATGGGGACACTCTAAGTCTCTTTCTACATTGAATGTTTTTACTACTTTTAACTCTCAGGAATTTCAGCTCTTCACGCCAGTAAAACTTTTAGTGGTCTGTCTCCTTGAACACCTCTAGGATTGGAGCATTGTGATAAAGCTTTTTTGCAAAGAAATATGATCAGAATAGTATTGTGTTGAGTGAGGAATACAGTTTTTTCAGGGATATTTGGGGATTTAGGGCAAACTTTATAGATGAAATGTAATCTAGACTATCAATAATTTATTGCATTCTGGACCGGTGAAAAAATTTAGTCCAAGTATTGCCTTGTATTAAGAGGTTGTCATGGCTCTAATTTCAAAATACCAATTACTGACACAATTTGATCAGAAACTACGTGTTTATCTTTAGTGTATATTTTGAGTAGCGTTTTGACTGTATTTTGAACAGAAGAGGTAGGAAAAAGACTACTGTTGCGTTGCAGTCGTGTGAATTAAGCATTCTATTAATATATATTAATTGGAGCCTGTGCTTTTGTTCTTACTCAGTAACTGGCAGTAAGTTCAGCACCCCCCAGGGATTGAGATTTTTGAGGCTATTTGGGTATTTCTCATAACTTTCACAGTAAAATCACGTTGCCATGTTATGTGGGCTTTATTCAGGCTCATTACTAGCTCTTCTGATGTATTGACAGGAGACATCATAAAGGTTATTCATATCTGAAAGTGAGTGATGGGCCTAGAAAAAGATAATTACTTCTTATAGGCAATGTTTTATGGATGGCTTTAATAATTTAAATCTTGAGAGCGCTGGAAGGCTGATACCAGGTGCCGAATGGTGGAAGAATTCAAGTACATCTTATTAACTTGCAGGTTTTCTTTAACTGCTTCTGGTCCCCAGAGCTGCAAGTTAGGACTCAGCCAAGAATTTAGTTACTGATTCCACTCAGAGATCCTTCATTCTTTCCTTTAATATTTTTGTATTTTGTTTCATAGCTATTGCCTATGTGTTGATTGGCAGTGGACTCTATGATGAAGCGATAAGACATTTTTCAACAATGCTTCAGGTAATTTTTCTCCGTAATTACGAAATTTCAAGTTAGTCATGACAGAAATCTGGACTTATGTGTAGCTAAGGCGCTGCAAGAATGCGTTGCTTTTAGGATCACATAAGAGTGAAGGAAATCAGTCCCAACTGAGCACTTTCTTGGAGTAGGCCTTGAAACAGTGCTCTCGTTTAATCTTTGCAGTATTAACTTTGTTTTAAGTGAGGAAAGTGAGATCAAAAGAGGTCAAACAGTTGCTCACAGTCTCCCCACCATTACCTGGAAGACGTGGGACCCAAATGCAGTTTAAAAGAAAAAAAAAAGCTAGCTTTAGTTCACTTTCCTCTCTACCATGCTATCTCCCAGAAGATGTGGATGCTGGAAATTCTTGGACGTCCATATGTTCACTTTCCATGCAGGAGCTGATCTGCATGGTTCCACTCGTGGATTTATTTCTCGCCACAAAGTGTAATTGTGGGACTCTTCAGTGGAAGTACTAAGCCTTTTCTGATTGATGGCCGTATTAAAATCTGGCTAAGATAAAAGGCTTGAACAAACATCTAAGAGTTGCAAGGGAGACCCGTAATGCAGCCTTACATTGTTGGCCTTATATCCCTTATCTTTATTTAAGTGCTCTTGTGGTGCTGACCATTATTGATAGTTGTCGATGTGTCTGTGCAGTAGACTACAGTGAAGAAATGTGGTCTTTCGAGTTGAAGATGCCCATGTCTACTCCCCCTTGCTCCTGGCTAGCAAGTTATTTTATCTCCTGGCTCATGGACATAATAACCATAACCTCCAAAAATATTCTTGTTAGGTTTTTTTTTTTTTTTAAAGACTTTATTTATTTATTTGACAGAGAGAGAGGCAGCGAGGGAGGGAACACAAGCAGGGGGAATGGGAGAGGGAGAAGCAGGCCTCCCGCTGAGCAGGGAGCCCGATGCGGGGCTTGATTTCAGAACGCTGGGATCATGACCAGAGCTGAAGGCAGACGCTTAATGACTGAGCCACTCAGGCACCCCTTCTTGTTAGGTTTAAATGAAATATTCTATAAAGTCCTTAGTACCCATTGCCTGGCACATAATAAGTGATCAGTTAATTTTAGCTTCTCAAAGTACCATTCTAGCATATTCCTAGTTATAGAACAAACAGATAATTTATAATCCAGCAGGTAAACTTCGTTTGAAATATCAATTTTGAAATTCGTGTTCTACTTTTTTTTCTTCTTTAAACATAGAATTAATTATATTGACAATTCTGTCTTCATTCTCAAAAAAATCACAGATATTTTTAGTGATTACTTTGAAGTCCTCAGATCCACCCGGTTGTGTGTTTGAGTGCTCATATGGAATGACAGTCTTAAGTGGTGTTTAAAGTATGAAGGGTAGATTATCAGTAGTTTTACAAATCGCCTTTCTGGTAGACATTGCAGTATTTAAAAAGGTAAGCAAGCACTTCATACAGTGAACACTTGACCCTGGTTTGAACGGGAGGTTTTGGTACATTTATAGGAGAAATGTTGGTTAATCTGTGGTAACTAATAGCAGAAAACAGTGAGAGCTTGAAGATATTACCAATGCATTCAACTTTTTGACAAATACTATTGTCGTAGTTGAGAGCAATATAAAAATGTTAAAGAACTCTAAATAATAAAAAATATCCTAATTCTGCCACCCCACCATTATTGAAATTTTTTGCTTATAACCTTTCAAAGTTTGCATTTGTGTTTTATAATCTGAATATGTCTACTATTTTGTATTACTTGTCCACTGAATTTTATACTGTGTTTTTCAGTATTTCTCTCTAATCTTATGCTTTTAATGGCTCTATACTATCCCTCGTGTTGTCCATTTATTGTTGTAAAACTCCTTTCTCTTGCAACTGCATTCAGAAAGTAGATCAAAATTTCTCCCTTTGTGCCAAGAAAAGGTGTTAATATTGAAGTCTGATAGAGTGTGCTCGTCAATCTGCAGTATAATGGGTTGCTTGCAAGTGGGACATTTTTCTTTGAGAATATGCGGTTTATAAGGTGGGACTCCTTTTCTGTGGATTCAGGATGTTGAGGGGGCAAGAACAGAGGATGGGGAGCAGTAGAATTTCAAATACTTCTGGCCCACAGAAGACAGAGCTGGGTGACCATTTATAACATATTTTTATATAAGAACAAGAGCACCTTTGGCTTTCCTGCAGGTGCTTTTCTTGGTGATTTCTGTCTTCTCTCCCTTTATTTTGGTGCTTCCCAGCGTTTTCCACATCATGACACAGGTGGAAAACCCTGTTTGCATGACCCACGGGAGTCAACAGAAGCAAATTTAGAGGCATCCGGTGGGGCTCGGTGAAAATTTGTCACATTTTCCTTGTGTTATGTAACTATGATAAATACAGGGATATAATGATTGATAAAAAAATGCTGGCATTCTTATTAAAAAAATTCTTTTCTAAAAATTCTTTTTTAGATTTTTATTTATTTATTTATTTATTTGAGAGAGAGAAAAAGAGGAAGCACGAGTGGGGGGAGGACAGAGGGAGAGCGAGAAGCAGACTCCCTGCTGAGTAAGGAGCCTGACGTGGGGCTCGATCCCAGGACCCTGGGATCACAACCCGAGCCGAAAGCAGACGCTTAACTGACGGAGCCACCCAGGTGCCCCTGTTCAAAAATTTTAATAAGAAGCTCAGTCCTGCTTTTCCAGATAAAACTTTTCCATGTTAGGTTTTATATTTGAAAGTGATGCACATGATTCCTATTTAAGAGCTTTTCGTTATTTTCTTCAAATTCTTGATAGCCAAACTCATCAAGAAACTGCACAAGTAGGGGGTAGCCAGTATCCAAAGAAGAGTTAGTGCTCTTTCCCCAGTTGACTAAAACTTCTTTTCATACCATGAATCAGAATTTGCAGAAGTCAGCCTCTTCAAATTGTATTTTAAAAACATGATCTTTCTTTAAATCTAACTGCTCTTCCTTTTCTTTTACTGGTGAATGTAGTGGCACTGTTTCTTGCGGTAATGACGTTGGTTTTTGTCCCAGCAATGTTTTTCCATGGCCAGGGTTCAGGAGGGTGGTTTGCTCACCCCTGCTGTGTGGCTGCCACCCTGCCGCCCTTCCCTCTCCACGCTGGGACCGGCCTGAGTATGGCCGCAGAACCTGCCGCTGGGTGTGCACCTGTTCCTTGTAGGGCCCTCCACACCTGCAGAAACTCTGTATCTTTAAGCCAGCCAACGGTCTCTAGCAACTCTGCAGTGGCAGCTCCTGGCACACAAACTTTTCAGGGTTTTTGAATTCGTGAGCACTTGACAAAACTTTTCTTTTGGACAGCCCGGGACTTCCAGTATGCAGCAGCAGAGTGTGGAATCTGATTCCATTCCTAGGAAGCTGAAAACAAATGGCACCATGAGAGCTCGATTGTATTAGAGTCACCATTTTTATAACATCGTGTAATGTGACATTGGGATCTGCGCATGAGGACTGCTTACATTCCGAAATGACCTTTTGATGTAAAGCTTTGAAACCTTGCTTTTGTCTTAGCTGTACCACGAGGAGCAAACTTAGATGATATTTCCACGGTCTCTGTTGTTGTGAGCTGTGTGTTTGAGTAGTTATTTAACTACGGGATAGTTGGTACATCTATGAAGGAAAAAAGTGCTCCTCGGGGTTACTAACTGAACACAGTTTCAAAGCTTAATGGAGCTGTCAGACTGCACTGAAAACTCTTGATTTAAAAGCTTGTGCATTCGTGTTGGCTGTACCATCAGTGTCCTTCCTCCCGTGTCAGTGCATCGGTGACAGTGCTCTTGGAAAGTGGAACCATTCCCTAGCTGCCATGCTTCTTTGGTCCCCTTCCAGGGCTCAGAAACATGAGTATTGCAAAAATCGAATAAGATCTTTGTTATTAATTGTGTGACCTTGAGCTCATCTGATTCGGGTAGAACTGAATTCATAAAAATGTTTGTTTCTTATTTTACATTAGCAGACAAAGTGTGAAACATGACTCTGCATACCATTTGTAAACATCCTTCTCGTAATTAGGTACATGGGTCTGCCACTTGTGCAAAACGGAATCCTCATTACATTGCCGTGCGGTGACTTTTTTTGACTTAATTTGTCTTCAATCCAGTGACTTTTGAATTCTAATCAAAAAGCCAGCCTTGGTGGTGGAAAAATAAATATTTATAAAATTTAAAGTCACTATATAAATGGTATAATGAGGTTAGGAAATTAGGCCTTTTTGGATGTGAAAAGATCGATGTCTTGGGAATTGAGACATCTAAGTGTACATGACTCCAGTAAGGTAACTGTCTTATTATACCATGATTTTGCATTTGCATAAAGTAATATTGGAAGATTGAAATACTAGTTTTCCTTCAAATCGTTTAAAATTCTGAACACTTGATAAAATGTAAATATTATTAGACTTATATACTCAGAAATATTTTGAAAAATGAATATTCTGAGCCCAATTTGCTTTTAGAAATAGACATTGGCTTTTATTTGAAAATACAATTCATTATGACATTTCATAAATAGTCTTGACTTCTTGTTAACATCCAAAGCCAATGATAGAATAATAAAGCTATATCAATCAAGAAAAGTAATCAAATCCATCATTTACCTTTAGGAAATCTTAATGCTAGATTATAACTGAGATAACAACCACAATGATCCTTTACAGATACACCTATTTAGGTTTTCTGTGTTTAATTTATTCTTTCTTTTTAGAATTTTTTTCAACAGCATAGAAGGATATATCATTACTGTTGTTGTTAAATAATAGATTTATTTCTTTTCTTGATTCTGTCACTGGCAGAATGGAAAATCCCTGCTGTGGTCATGATGAGACCACGTGGGGGATCCAGAGGGAGGGCTCGGGAGGCCCTGTAGGGCCACCATGGCGCTCTCTGCCAGCGGGGGCTGCACATAAAATCCTCAGAGCCAAAATAATGATTGCTGAATGCAGGAAGTTGTCAGTGTTCAGATATTTTAACTGTTGCAAACTTTTGAATGGCTGTTTGTTAAAAGTTTCACATTTTGTATTGCCGTAAACACGGTACAGCTGCCACAGCAGGCGGCCCACCTGAAGCCACCCCTGCGGCACCTCCGTCATACAGCTTTGCCTTCCCGACCACCGGATCTGGCTTTCTACCAATGACTACCCTAGTGTTTCCACCCAGCTCGTCCGCTTGCTTCCCCTATGAGAAGAGGCCAGGCTGAGCTGGCTTTGATCTGATGTCTTTAATATGCACTGAGATATTCTTAGCTGCCTAGGACATGGCCAGGGTTTGTGGCTGGCTAATAACTGATATAGTAAGACTTACGTGTCAGGCACTGTGCTAGAAGCCACAGAGCCAAACATGACAAGACATTACCTCGATATTGTGTGCCCGTGGGTGACAAATGTGCAAATGCAAAATAATAAGAAGAGAATTACTTTAATGGAGTTATATCCATGAAGAGGTTTCAGCTCGACTGCAAGCTCTCCCCAGATCCCTCCACATACCCCAACACTGAGAAAGGATCCCGAGTTGTGTTCCAGTGTTGCCCAGATCAGTGTGGCACCCTCTCCACAGGGCTACATGAGTCCACTGCTCCTCACATCTGTGTGCTTCCTTCAGCACCAGCTCTAGCTGGATACCTCCCAAGTACCTCTGGCGTCCATCCACTTCTCCTGGCTCTGTTCACACTACAGCCAAGCCATGTTATCTGCCAGATTACTGGCATCCATGGTTTTCCTGGCTTCTCACTTCATACCCTCCACACGTATGTACGCCTTCCATACATGTGCACTTTAAACACACACATACTTTGCTGTTGCTTGTAGGTTAAAGATTAAAATCCTTACGAAGGTCCCTGCCTACCTCTCCAGCCTTATCTTGGAGCAGATGCTATGCTCCCTGCTTGCCTTGGGGCCTCCTCTGCCTGGACCAGCTGCTCTGAGATTCCCTCACTCCCTGACACAGTTCAGCTCAAGTACTTCTTCCTCAGGAAAGCCTTCCTAACCGTGTCTATCTTTATGCATTTTCCAAAAACACCGTTTACTACTACAGTGCTTACTGAAGATGTAACTTTACATTTACATTTGTGATTCTTTGGCTACGCTCCAAGAAGGCCAGAGTCTTGCCTTCTGTCTTGTTTTTGCTTACTGTAGTATTTCTAGCACATGGAACCGGACATAGCTAATAGCTGGCCCTAAGTAAATATTTGTTGACTGAGTGACTAATGTCCATACAACATGTAGTAGGAACTGAGGCTTATTTATTTTCCAGGGGAGTCTGGAAGGAGTCAGAGGAGAGATAGCGTTGGAGCTGAGGCAGTGGGTGGGCGTTCCGGGCAGGTGGGCTAGCATCTACAATGCCCTGAGCTTGGGAGAGCTTGTGTCTAGAGAACTATGAAGTAATGCTGATTTCTAGAGTATGAATTATGGTTGGAAGATGGAAGGCGATGAGACTCAACAGTAAGGCAGGAAAATGATCGGTATTTTCTACAAAAGCACTTAGATGTTACCTCATTGTTTTTCCAATAGTGGTTGCAACGTTTTAGTAGGGACTGAAATTGATTGGCAAGTGAAGACTAGCACTTTTTAAAAAGTGAAATACACTAGAATAGAAAATAGGTTGCATTATAAATAGTAAGACTAGGTTTGACTTAGTGCAACTTTTATTTCTGATGCGTGTATGTGTGTGTGTGCATGTTGTGTATGTATGTATGTGTGTACTGGGTTACAACGTAAACTGTGGGTTAGAGTAAAAATGTGTTTGAATGGGGGCTGTTGGAGGTGTTGCAGAGCCTAGGAATAACTTCAGCCAGGATGACATGATCATACTTCGTTGCTAGGTGACTCGTAGTGTGGGTCTGGAGACTAGATGGGAGGAACAGGAACATGGTTAAGTTGGTTGCAGTAGCGTAAGTGAGCGAGGGAGGCGTCCAACAGGGCAGTGCCTGGTGCACCGGGTTGGGGTTGGGGGGAAGCAGCAGGTGTATTCAGAGGTGAGACTGCTGGGATTTCCTGAGTAGGCATGTTGGCGGGGAGATGAGGATGACCCCCTGAGTGGCTGGCCCTGGCACAGGGTGTACAGAGATGCCACTTCGGTAGAAGAACTATTTATTTAAGTACACTTTTTTCGAACTTACCCCTTGGTCATCATAATTTTTTTTTTTTCACTCTTAGGAGGAAAGATTCTTAGGTAGTCTGTTTTGAGATGTTACAAATCTGAGAGTAGGTGTTCCTCTCAGTAGAGAATATCCTCACAGGGGAAGAGCCGTGTGGGCTCACTGCTCCTGCCCCATCCTGGACGAGGGGCTGTTCTTTGTGTTCTGTCTCCTGGCAGGCACAGTTGCTATGGAAACACATGAAGTCAGTCTTCGCTTTATTTCTTCATCGGATCGCTGTTTTTCCTGCTCCTCCTCTCCCTCTGTACCTGTATCCCTCTCCCTCCAAACTACTTGCTCCGCCTTTTTTTTTTTTCAAGCCAGGGAGGATATTTAAATGTTTAAAATCTTATCACTGCATGGCAGGATGATAGGGTGCCCTTTACTTTCTTTTTTGTGCTTTTCTTGATTTTCTAAATTTTCTGTAATTTGTAATATTCCAACTATTTATTTGATAAAATTTTTTATTTGTACTAAAAATTTCTCTTTTCTATAATGCATATTACCTAAAACATCTTTTTTTCTGATTACAAATGTATACACCTTTGTTTTAAGCCATGAAAAGGAATACAGCAGTGTAGTAAGTAGAATGGGAACACATCTAGCAATCCCACTCCCAACAGAAAATTACTGTTAGAATTTTGGAGCGTTTTTTTCTGTGTACATACTGACCCACACAATCATATGTATTTATAAAAGTAATAGCTGTTCCTCTGTGGTTCTGTTAACTTGTCCTTTTTTCCATTTAGTGAATAGCTTGGGGCCTTTCATGCCAGTCACGTGTAAGTTATAAATCACAATTCCAAACAGAACTCTGTGGAGCCAGGGAAGTGACTTCAGTGAGCAAAGTGCATTGTCGTGACCTCGAGGTGATGGGTGGGCTTCCAGTAAACTCATGAATACACGCCCCTCATCTAAAGAGGTGGCCAATACTTAGCTCTAGTTTGTTTTTTTCATACAAGAATGCAAAAATATGGGCTTATCTTTGGTTTTTTTTTTTTTTAAAGATTTTATTTATTTATTTATTTGACAGAGACAGAGACAGCCAGCGAGAGAGGGAACACAAGCAGGGGGAGTGGGAGAGGAAGAAGCAGGTTCACAGCGGAAGAGCCTGATGTGGGGCTCGATCCCATAACGCCGGGATCACGCCCTGAGCCGAAGGCAGACGCCTAACCGCTGTGCCACCCAGGCGCCCCAGGCTTATCTTTGTTGCACATTTTGATTTTTCAAGAGAAGTTAGAGATCTGTTATTGCTTACTTGAATTTTTCCAATTTTTATACACCATGAGCCAGTCTGCTGGCAGCCCAGCCAGCATTAGTTTGCCACTTGATACAGGTGTACTGTTTAGCCTTTTTTCCCAATATATGGCATCTTCTCCTTTAGTCCTTCTCATTCACTCGTCATTGAGGTTGATGTGTCTTTTTCTGCAATAGGGGCAGACTCCCTGTCTCAGATTTGAAACTGAACAGTAGATAAGTCTATAAAATGCCTCATCTGGTACTGTTCTCTTAGATTCTGCTTTTTGTTTTTTTAAGACTTTATTTATTTGGGGGGGGGGCAAGCAAGAGCAGGGGGAGGGGCGCAGGGGGAGTGGCACAGGGAGCCTGATGCGGGGACTCAATTCCAGGATCCTGGGATGATGACCGACTGAGCCACCCAGGCGCCCGTTTTGTTAGATTCTTTAGCAGTGTCAAGAGTTTCACCCCAGAACGTATAGCCAGAGGCCGTTTATTCTTCTTTCTTAATGTAGGGGAAGTCTTCAGAGAAGCGGTGGAAATTGCAGAGGCTAAATGTAGAAGAGAGGCGTTTCCCTCAGGAGGTGGGATGGTTCATACCACCTGTTTGGGGAGGTGGTGGCGGGGCAGTGGACCCCGTCCCTGGGCCTGAGGGTGGTTTCATCTAGTCCACCTGGGGCGGCTTGCAGAAAGGGTCTGGTTCCTATTCTGACACATAGTGTAAAGGACTGCATTAACCCCAACAGACTGTGGAGTTGACTCATTTCTTGTTGCTCGATGGGGCTGGCACCGAGAGGTTCTTCCCTTTTCAGATTACTTCATGAGTGGGAGGGGGACAAACGAGGAAGAGGCACTACCAAGTGCTTCACTCCTAACCATTTACTTCCCCAAGCCTCCGTTTCCCCTGTGAGACACGATCTCAGATGCTGCTGATCATAGGGTTGTTGGGAGGATTGCATTTTAAACGAGACGACCATGTGACAGAAACTAGCACAGGGCTCCCTAATGTTGGTTCTCTTTAGTATTTTTTAATGCAAATTCTCCTTAATGTGTCTCATACAAATGACCTTCAAGAACACAGGCTCTTCTGGTTGGGGACTGCGTGTATCCACATATGTGTGGTGGCAGCAAAAAGTAGAGCTTGTCACTTGGGGCATTAATATGCTTTAAGCAGAAACTGATTTTTTTGTTTTGTTTTGTTTATAGTTTTTGACGTGTTTCTGTTTTGGTCTGACTAGGAGGAGCCTGATCTGGTTAGTGCAATTTATGGCCGAGGGATAGCCTATGGAAAGAAGGGACTACATGTGAGTATGGAATAGCTCCGCTTGCCCTAGTGCCTACATGACCTGACCCGGACCAGGGCTCCGACAGAACCACTCCCTGTTCATTGAGCTCTGATGGACATGCGGTGGTGTCACACCGGTTCCCAGATGAGAAAATGGCAGGAGAGAATGTACTCAAGATCACATGGCTAGGAAGGGTAGGGTGGGACTGGGAATCTCTGGCCAGGGCTTCTGGAAGTCAGTCTCACCACACCTTCTACTCCAAGAGGACAGCCTTTGCCAGCCTAAACTTTATTTGGTGATGAGCTAGACATAGACCAAGGAAAGCATGAAACCTTGACTGAATTCCTAAGAAATATTCATTGGTAAAAGTGGAGTCTAGGTATCCACAGGGCAGTAAGACTTAGACTTTTAGTTTTTTTCACAACTTTTAAAGGTTGAATAAAATAACAAAAGGGGGTTTTTTTGTAAAATTTATTTTTATTTGTTATCGTATATTATACTTTCTCCAGATAAGTATATTGTTGTAGTCCCCTTATTTCTCTGGGGAATGTAGAGAGAAGGTTATAATAGATCTATTTTATTTTTTAAAATATTTTATTTATTTACTTGAGAGAGAGAGAGCACAAATGGGTGGAGGGGCAGAGGGAGAAGCAGACTCCCCATTGAGCAGGGAACCCGATGCTGGGCTTGATCCCGGGACCCTGGGTTCATGACTTGAGCTGAAGGCAGACACTCAACTGACTGAGCCACCCAGGTCCCCCAGTAAAATAAATATATTTTAACTCAATAAAGGCACCGTGGTATAAAAATGAAGATTTTCCTGAGATTATATAGTAAATAATGAAATAGCTTAAGATTCGGATTTCCATATTGTCAGTCTAGAACATTATACATGAACTTTTCTGTTGTCTTATTGTATATTAGAAATATTCAAATGAAATGATGATTGAGGGAGAAAAATCACTTTTGTGTCTTTGCCATTTTAAAAAATTGTACTATTCGGGTGCTGTCCTATTGGAGAAATTTTATATATTATTTGTATACTTCTAAGACAGAGGACTGAGAATGAGCTCAGATTTGGGGATGACAGAGGTGTTAGGAAGGAAACAGTGTTACGCGAGAGCATCAGTAAATGACTGAAGTTGCCTTAGTAAAGTTCAGAGATAAGCTTCTTCCTAATTCTCATCTCTAATTTTATATCTCAACATGAAATTTGCTTATATCTTTAATGTGTTTTTAATGTAAAAGTAACATGCTCATATTTTTAATATAAGAATAACCCGCAAATTTGAAAGAGAACTTACTTAGACTTGCTAAGGTGTAGGTGTGTGGGCGTAGGGGTTTCGACTAACACTGACTCGGCCCCTTGCTGTCCCCACATTGCCACTGGTCAGCATCATTCTGCATGCTGGTGTCCATCCACATCCTCATCCCTCGAAATTCATTGATTTAATATTTAAATAGGTTAAATTTAGAAAATGTCCTACCATGGAACTGGTCACATGTAGCCAGGTCTAATGGGCTGTTGATGGGCAGGTAGACTTGAGTGAGTTAAATAATTATAATATAACTTATTTAAACCAGAAGATCTTTTGTACAGACACGAAGTTCATATTTACTTCTCAATACATAGTTATATCATTACTAAATTATTAGTTTTTTCAGAAGAACTATTCAACCTGGTTTTGTGTAACAGTGTATCTTATACTGAGCTAATGCCTTTTCAAGGACATTAAGAATGCTGAGCTTGCTCTGTTCGAACTGAGCCGAGTAATTACCTTGGAACCAGATCGTCCAGAGGTATTTGAACAGCGAGCAGAAGTGAGTGTGGTTTTCTTTTTCCCTCTGTCATTATTGGACTGGTTGAATCTGAGATTTTTTTTTCCCCTATTATCTTATTACTTGTAAATTTTAAAGCTCCCTGATACCTATTGCGTTTTCCTCTGTAGGTACCGAATGCCTTTAAACATGGTTGAAATTACTAGAAAACTATGGGCTGAGTGATACTCCCGATTTAACATTTAATAGTAATATTTAGTATAAAAATATGTGGTTATGACATGTACTACTGTCAGTGTTCATTGAAAAATATATCACATATCATGTTTATTATAAATATATATGACATACTTGAGCAAAACTCTATGACATGATCAAAATGAAATTTATAACCATTAGAAGTGTGCACATAGTGTGTGCGTGCGCATGTGCGTGTGTGTGCGTGCGTGTGCGCATGTGCGTGTGTGTGTACGCTTATATGGAATTCTTGTGAGACGTACTTATCTACATAGAGACGTAGATCAGGTGAGGGTGACCGCAACCAGTTCTTGAAGGAACTTAGTACTTGAGGTGGAAACAGAGGTAACGTGGTGAAAATACCAGGTAGTACTTGTGACAGGAGACACTTGGAGGAGGTGCTTCTTTAGGCACAGAAAGGCGTGTCTGGGGGCTCTGGGGGAGGCTGGCAGGGGCAGGTGTGGGAGTGTCTGCGGAGGCCTCGCAGAACAGGTGCCGCTAGAGCCAGTCAGAGGCCGCGGCTTTGGGGACAAGGTGGAGAATGGTGTGCGGAGACGCATTACTTTTAATGTTTTTAAATGAAACATGTTCATTTTACCGTTTGTGTAATATAGTAGTAAACTACCCAGATTTCATTTTACTGTTCATTCAACTGTATTAAATGCTTTCGAATTTGTTAATATAGTCAATCTGGAGAAAACTTAACTTTTAATCATCTGACATAATGGGATTTCATAGTTCAACTATAGGTAGATGACTTTTTCCCCCCTTTTTGGGGGAAGAAAACTTAGAAGTAAAGAAAACATTAAATGTGTTAGTAATTTAAAAACTGGGTGTGTCGTGTTTGTATTCTCAAAATGATAGTCTCTATAGTTCATCTTCTTAAAGTGAATTTTATGTTTTATTGGGAATTTGGGTTTCTGAATAAAAATCTTTCTCAATTAATAATATAATTCATTATCGCTTGTCTATTTTGGATTACAACCATAAGGGTTAAGTGATTGTTACTGCACGAGAACCTTGTTGGTGTTTATGGTGAGCATTTGGTGGCCAGTTTGGTGATATCTGCTCAGGCGAGGGGGTGCTGATGCTTTTTCCCTCCATTACTCTGATGTTATGTTAAAATGTTATGTTAAAGCAAAAACTTAAGTGTACATAGAAAGAAGACTTATTTAGCAGCTTTAGAAGATTTGTGTATCTAGTAAAAAGCTAATTGTGTACCCAAAAATGATATCGGTAATCCAAAAAGTAATTTTCAATGATCTTAAATATATATAGTAATATTCCCCTTTTCTGGCATTATTGGGCAGTAATATCAATACAAAGTGATTTTTCCAGCTTATTATGGCATATCATTTATATATGTTAGAAATTATTTAATGAGATATTTTTCTCTTTCATACTTGCTGAAATAGTCTATATTTAATGAACATAATTTAACCTTTTTTAGTTACTCAGGTCATTATTATGCATGTTGATTATTGTGCTGGGGTATGATAATTCAATTATGTACCTAGGGGTTAATAAACCAGGTAGGGATGTTCTTCCTTCCAAAATATAACCCCAGACCGCTACGCTTTTTGAATTCTCAAGTATATATTCCTTAATTCATTTCTTTCCTTTTTCTGAACCGTCATTCTTGCCACTGGTGATGTGCCCACCCGAATCCTCTCTCTTTTGCTGTTGTTAAGTTCCTGCAGAGTAGGAAACCACATAGTAGGACCTAATGGAAATGACCTATGTCATGAGAACAAAATTAACCCTAATTTCAGGACATTGGCTCAGGGTGAAATGCTTGAGCTTGATTGCATGCGTACTGATACCCATTTTGGATTTTCTTATGTCTTTTTGGTGTACTTTTGCATTCTGAACTCTCTTCTGTGTTGTTATTGTCACCTGCATAAGCTCATTGCTGGATCACGAGGGCTTCCCAGACAAGCTTGCAGGCATATGTTCTTCTGCTCTGTAGATTGCGACCGATGAGCTGAGAGTTAACGCGAAGGGGCTCATGAGACACCTGGAATCTTAGACATTGTCAGCCAGCACTTACTACCACAGAGGACATAGCTAAAGGCCATGGAGGACTCTAATCTGTGTCCAACAATTTCTCTGTTTTTAATGGTTCAAAGTTATCTTTCAGATTAACTTTGAAATGCTAAATTTTGTTTTGAAAGAGGTTGAGGGAAAAAATGGTCCCATTTCAAGAAAAGCAACATCTGTTGTAACCCAGAATGTGAAACCGTGACAAAGCGATTGATGTGCTTATAGTGCATCAGCCTCCCCCTTGGCTAGACAAAGACCCACGGTGCCTCAGCCTGTTGACTTTGAACCTTGCTATGTAGTATGTGGGGTCAGGGATCCTGTCCGCTAAGAAAGCAATCTTGTGAATGGAGTGTGGTGAAGTGGAATTGAAAAGTCAAAAACGTTGGCAGTTTTGGGGTTGATCACTGGAAGATTTCTCCCTTAATCACATTTTTGGGTTTATAGATTCTGTCCCCTCTGGGACGAATTAATGAAGCAGTGAATGATCTCACCAAAGCTATCCAGCTTCAGCCCTCAGCACGGCTGTACAGACACCGGGGGACCCTGTACTTCATATCGGAGGTGGGTTGGTTTTGCCTGGACACATTCCCTTTTGTGATGATAAAGAGTTCACTTTTCCATTTACTTCGGAAAGTCACTATTTGACAGATTTGGGTTTGGGGCTGTATGATATTGTGTTTGTGATACAAGACAGTTAAAAAAGCACTTTCTTTAGCTGAAATTGAACCCGGTAGAAAAATGTTAAGTATCAAGAGCACATTTTCTTGCTTGAGCTGTCAGCAGTAACGAGTTCTAGACTCAGGGGACAAACAGAAAGAGAGGGAGAGAAGAGGAATTTGGTTCATTGACTATACTTCAGCTTTTTCTGCAAATGTCAGCATAGGGAAACGGATGTGTGTGTTATCGACGTGATTATTAAACTGAAAGGCACAGTTTGAATTTCCTTGGGTATCACACTCAAGAGCCATAACCAGAACCAGCGTGGCTTCCCAGACTGTAGCTTCTCTATGTAAGTGACCCAGATCTGGCAAGGTTGTCTTGTATCATCGTAATGATATTTATGGTTGCCACAGTTATTTTTGTGGGTTTACATAATTTTAGTAACAATTTTCTGTTGCCAAACAAAATAGGTTTGAAACAATCTCAGCATAACACATTTTAAGGTTGACCTATGGCATACTTATTTTACAGGTATTCAGTGTAATAAGACGCTAGTACCAGAAAATAATTTGTAAAATTTCTCTAACAGATTATAACCTTAATACTATTTTTTACAAGTAATCTTTCTGTGGTCGAGACAGTCTATTTAAATTAAACCTTTGGGGGTTTTCCCCATCAATTTCCTAAGCAAATCAACTATTTCAACAAACAGGATGAGAATTCAGCTGATATTTATGAATATGAAATGTTCCCTTTAAAGCCAAAAAAGGCATGGAATGAATTGGGTTTTTTTTTTATCTCTACCAGTCAGAAGTAAGAAATGTCCGAATGTCTAATGAATACTACTTTATTTCCCCCCCCGCTCTCCTTTTTGTAGGACTATGCAACAGCCCACGAAGACTTTCAGCAGTCCTTAGAACTGAACAAAAACCAGCCTATAGCTATGCTATACAAAGGTCTAACTTTCTTTCACAGAGGACTTTTGAAGGTGAAAGTGTTGTGTACTGTGTATACAGTATCATGATTCTGCTTTTCTATCCCGAGGGGGAGGACCTTCGTGGGGTTTTGTTTGGCGTGTTTTAAAATGACATCTCACGTGTCCATCTAATCGGTTTATTTTAGGAAGGGTTGGAGTCAACATACTCATTGAGCTCCTACTATGTGGGAGGTACTTGGAGGGAGGTGCTGGCGGAGAAAGGATAAAGGGTTAGTGAGAGGGAGAAAGAATTCTTCACACTTGACACTGAGAAAGGATACAGTTTATAAAGTTTTCTTCCACATATAATTTATCATATGGTAAACACACTAAAAAAAGGTAATATGAACAAAGTGCTTTGGCAACAGAGATGAGAAAGATTCACTTAAACTGCAGGGTTAGAGAAGGTTCCAGAGAACAAGTGGACCTTGTCCTGGGCCTTGCAGGTAGAGTGGATTGGGGGCAGTAAGCTACTTCAGGCAGAGAGGAAAAGCATGAGTGCTGGCATAGAACATGGAGATATAACCAGTTTGAGGGGTAGCAAATAGTTGGGTTTGAGCGTAAAGGAGATGAGTTGGCAGGTGTGCCGAGGGCAGGCCCCGAAATGTCTAGGGTGCTATGCTGAGCATCTTGACTTTAATTTGTAGGCCTAGAGGAGCTGCAAAATCTAGATTTGGGGGAAAGTATGTCACTGGGACCAAATCTGCCATTTAGGAAGTGGATTTTGACATACCAGTGGCTGGGGAGGGCAGAGGGACATGGGGAGACATTGGCAGCATCCCCAGCTTAGAGCTGGAGACCTGATCGGGCCCCTGGGGGCTGCAGGAGCAGTTCTGGAGACAGCTTTCCGACAGGCAGGATGCTGCTGCCGCTTGGAGACTGCTGTTAGCAGGGAAGGAGTTGAAGGAAACAGGAAAGGTGTCATCTAAGCCGACTGACATGTGGGGTGGCAATGTCACCTCCAGCCTTTCTCTGCCTCCTGCCCTTGGTCCGGCCCTGAGTGTGCTGAGGACCTGTTGTGCAGCAGCCGTACCTTGGGGCAGACACCCAGCTGGGAGCTTAGAGTGGAGCTCTGGTCCTCACGGTGGCGTCCTCGGTGCCCACGGCCAGCACAAGGTTGGAGCTCTAGAGCGGGACCCATCCCCATCTGATTGAAAACGGGCTGGCCTGAGAGTCGGCCTCTGTAGGCGAAAAACACTTCACGCTGAGTAGGAGGTCAAGAGAGTCTTCCAGATAGGTTGTTCTTCACCTGAGCTTTGAAAGCTGTGAAGAATTTCCATAGTGCATGGCAGGGAAGGGTGAAAGGAAAGAGCGTGCATTTTATTGTGGAAAGTAGTTCCGAGCGTCGTGCACATACTCTTGGAGGATAGGGACAGTTCACCTTCAAAAAGGCCTATGTTGTAAATCCTCAGCGTTATGGGCAGCGCCTGTCATGTAGGAGGCGCTCAATAAGTGCTAGGGGAGTAAATGAATTTCAAGGACAAGGCATTGGATTTGGAGTTGGAAGGCCTTGGCTTGAGCTTCCCCTCTGAATCCTGCGAACTCTACCATCGGCCAAGTGACTTAAGCTCTTCAGCCACTCCTTCTCCATCTGTCGCGTGGAGACGATTCTGCTCCCCAGCCTCTCAAAGGGGTTGTGAGGATTCAATAAAATAATGTGTGTGAAGGAGCTGTGAGCACAGATCAGGTCTCAGTTATTACAGATTTTGTTACATTTCATTTAATCTCAGTTTCGTGGACTCTAAAAAGATAACTGCCATCCACTAAAACCCAAACCAGAGGGAACTGAACATTTCCTTCCTACTGTCCTTCCTGCAAGTTTGTGAAGGGTGGTTCGCACGGAGACTCTTCCTGTCTTCCCTGGGGTTCAGACCAGCAGCTGTAGGCATGGAGGGCAGGTATTTAAAATGCGCTTTGAGCAGCTGCCAGATGGGCTTTTCCAGCTTATTTTGTATCTGCCCCCTGTTCCTCTTACCTTCTCTCAGTTGCCTTAAATTAAAAAATTCAAAATCACAATGCTATATTCGAAGTCTACGCCTTAAATATCTCATGGAGGAGAACGATTCGAAATGCAAAAAACAAAACAAAACAAAAACCCAACAATCAGTACTGAGAGGTTAAAAAATGTTTTTAAAGTAAGCAAATGCGAACAGAGGATTTCGCCGTGGCCTCTAAAGCCGGGTTTAGGAACGTGGACAGGGAGGGCTCTTTGTGTTACTTTGAAATGAGAATTTTTCAGAAAAAAGCTGTAACAGAGACACTAACTACACATTGGACAAGGGCTGAGAGTCAGTTTGGTTTATTACAAATCCATGTGATGAGAACCTAGACAAAGTACTTTCGTTCCACAAGCAGTAGAAGCCCCTCAGTGAACCAGTCTTGCCAAAGTATTTGGTGCTTTCTCCTCCTCACTGTGCTCACAAACACAGCATCAACGTGTGTAATAGATGGGAACTTTTTCTTTGCATTTTTATAGATCTGCTGTCCGAGGAGGTCAGAGTGTGTACGTATTGTCTCATTCATCCCAACGGCATCCCCATGAAGTTTAAAAGGAGCCGAGGGTGTCCCAGTTACACAGATTGGAAAACTGAGTCAGTGGTGACATGCCTTCATTAAATTAATGAACTTAGTTTAGATATCTTTATTTCTCTTGTTAACTGTAGAGACAACATATTAAATGGACCAATGAACTGGAGCTATCTTTATATCCTAAAGCTGGTCTCTTCAGGTCAAAAGCAATTTAGAAATTAATTAAGTGGGTGGTGTGCTTATTTACTTTATGATGTAATACATTAGAAATTATTTAGGCAATATTACGTGACAAATGTCGCAGCCGTCCAATCTGGTAGATATAGCAGACATTTTGGATTTCCCTAGCAAAAACTTTTATCTGTGATGTAAGGATATTTCAAAAATTGTATATCCGAGCACATATTTTTTGATCAGCCTTCACTTTGAGAGTTCCCTGAGACCGTTCTCTTTGTTGTAATAAATGAGGGAAGCGCAGGGATGGCCACCCACCACTAGCCAGGATGATGGTGGCGTCAAGGTGGCGATGCTCCCACTCACAGTGCGGACAAACTCACAGCCAGTTTGTGTGCTTAGAGATTGATTCGTTCAAACATAGTGTCTTTGTTCCCAGTGGCTTCAGATCTTGATTCTGCTATGTCCCCTCTTTGGCAGAATGAGGTAGAGAGCTGTGCAGTGATTAGACAGGAACCCCGAAACCAAAGACTCTTAAAAGCTGAAGAGAAATCAGACTTTGAAGAACTGTGGCGTCCCAGCATGCTGTAAGTGCAGTGGGCAGCAGATGTCTCCCGGGCATCTCCCCTAGACGTCCACAAACACCCCAGACTCACCACGCCCCGGCTGGACTCCTGACCTCCTTCCACCCCCGCCCCGCCCCACAGCTGTCCCCCCTACTTCCTGACGTTGGTTCACGCTCTCACCTTCTACCCAGGTTCTTCAGCTTTGAAGCTTTCTCCCCTCCCTTCTCCCTCATCCCCCGTATCCATGGCCAGCAGATTCTTCATTGGCCTTTAAGAATACCTCCTAAGTTTGACCCTCCTTTTCCGTCCTCAGAGACACTGTCTCAGTTTGAGTTTCCATTATCTCTTGCCTAGACCTCTGTAGCCACCTCCTCGTTGGGCTCTGCTCTCTCCCCTGTCCAGCCCGTCTGCTCTGTTGTGGCTCGTGGCAGTCATCTCTAAAGAGTTTTGTGAGGTCCTGCACCTACTCACAGCCCCCAGTCCTCACTGCTGGCAGGGTGACACCCCGACTGTGGAGCGTGGCAGAGGCCCTCCCCACCACAGCCCCAGCTCCGCACACCAGCTTGGTCCACATCTTTTCCTTCACCCCCACTCTCATCCATGCACCTGCACTCCTGATGTCCCGCCTTCCCCACCGCTGCTGAGCACCCTCCGCTGCGCACCAGCGTTCCCCCTGTCCACGATGCCCTCTTCCCTTGCCAAACTCCTTGTTCTCCCAGAACCAGCTCAGTTGCCACTTCCTCCGTGAAGCCTCTCCTGCTGTCCCAGGCTCAGTTAGTTCTTCCTTTCTCTTTATTCCCCAAGACTTTTACTTGTATCTCTGTCGTAGCTCTTAGTTTGTATTCTAATAACCTGGTTAAGTAATTGGCTTTCTAACTAGACTGAGTTCTTCCAGGACAGAGAGAATGACTTGTTCATCTTTGTGTCCCCTGCCCCTCACACTGCCCCTGGCACATAGTAGGCGCTCAATATATGTTTGTTGAATTAAAAATACAGTTGTAATACTCCCAAAAGATCAAGACTATGCCAGGGCCAGAAGTCTTCATCATTTCTGAAGTGTTACAATTTATCCCTTCTCATCCTGCTCCCAAACCGAACACATTCAGTGGGACTCCTTAAAGAGTAGGTGGTTGTCCCCATTGTTGCTTTAGAAGAGTTTGAAAGCCAGCCCCTCTGACCCTGCTGCCCCCTACAGAGAAAGTCAAGAAGCAGGGAATGGATGATTTTTTGAAAGAATTAGGATTATGTGCCTACAAATCATTAAATATTTATTGAGTGCCTACCATGTGCAAGGCATTTGACATCTTTAGTCGTTTTTGCTATGAGTTACCTAATTAGGTGTGAAATACACAGACATTTTAGTCTTTCTCATTAAAGCTATTAGAGATCATGATATTTGTAGCCACTAACTTAAGTAAGACATGGCTTTTCCTTGGGAAATATGTGAAATGTCTTCATCATTTTTTATTACAGTAAATAGTCAAGTCATAATGGAAAGTACATTGAATACAGTTTAAGACTAGGGTGTTCATTGTGAAGCAGAATAGTGCATTTTTTTGAACAGTTTCCAGAGGATTCCACAGCAGCCAGGTGCGCTGTGAGTTCCCTAAGTGCTCCTCCCTAGAGCACAGCACCTGTGCCCACTTCTCCACTGGCTGCAGACCCATATTTTGTGGACAGAAGCTATGCCCCAAATGCCCCAACCTCAGAGTTTCTGTTTTATTTTGTTTCACTGTTTCTTTTTCCTATAGATCATGGGAATCCTTATGATATTCAGTCTGGGAGCCCTGTTGCTTTTTTTATGACAATGTCACATTGGGCTTGCTTTTTTGTCTTCTTTTGTTGGTTCAGTTTAAGGGCTGCTAGTTATGATCATTTAAGATTATACTTCACACAGCTAGTAAGCTGACTTTTATTCCACAAGGCCTTTATTAATTAAAGAAATGATGTTGACATGAAGGTGATATTGTTAGTAATCAAAGCCCTAATGAAATAGGTAGTGAGCAGCTGTTTTCCGGTTCTGAAAGGGAGAAACTTACGACTCTGTTATTGTTCATAACAGTGCCTTGTTTACTGTTACACTTAAATCCTCCTGACTCATAGTTTGTCATACTCTCTACCTCTCTTTTTTTGAAGGCCTCATATTAAAAAAAAAATCACTCTGAGACCATGTGTAATGTATTTTTTAAGCCCTTTAAGTGATTTAAGTGAAACTCGACTTTAACAGTTATGCAAATGACGTAATTTTTTATATACTTCTTTCAGGAAGCTATTGAATCCTTCAAAGAAGCCTTAAAGCAGAAAGTTGATTTTATTGATGCATATAAAAGTCTGGGACAGGCCTATAGGTAAGAAAAGCAATAGTAGTCCGGGTAGGAGGGAGGTGTACGGTGGGGAGACAAGAGAGCCTCACATAGTAGTGATATTTTAAAAGAAATTGCATTTCTTAACCAAAAAAGATTGTCATTCTAAGTCACATAAGCATTTATAAGCTTGTTGAGAGCTTCTCTGGAATATAGAAAGGACCATGTGTCAGAGAACATCATGATATCCATTATTACCTCTTTAAACAGCTTTGCTTCATATGTATTGGTCTAGAAGATGTTAGTTTTTCAAGGGTTATTGTTTCGAATAATGGCATTTTATGCTGTTGAGTCCTGTATGCTGCTGCTTTTCTAGACAGTGAGTAAGGTTAATTCCCACATCACTATGATCTTTGAAGATTCCTAGATTAAAGGGATGGAAAATTATGCTGCATTCCTATCATCAGTATGATTGATTACGATCTAGTTACGATGCATCTCTCTCAGGAGTGAGACGTTGTGCCTGGAGCCTGGCGTCCTAACTCCATGCATTACCCTGACCAGTAGTAGAGCTACTCAGACTTTATGGTTTTCAAAAATTTTTACACACTGACCTGAAAAGGAGATTGCAATGGCGTGAAAGAAAGGGCTCAGGATTCAGGAGTCAAGAGATTTGGTTCTAGTTCTAGACTGCCAGTTTTATACTTGCGTGTCCTTAACTTCCCTGAGCATCGGGGTTCTCACTTGCAAGGTTCTGTAAAAGTTAGCAAAGACACAGTGACAGAGATCCCCTTCAAAACTCTGTTGGCCCCTCCCTCGGGAAGGATTGAATTCAATTATTTATCTGATGGCGGTAGTTGGAGAAGCTCTCTTACACCGACTTGAAGAAAGTGTCTTTGGATTCGTTTTGGGTTTAACTGATGACATTTATCCTTGCTGTCGCACAGAATTGTTGGGGACGTGCATTGAAAACAGATTTGAAAGCCCCCAGAGTAATTAGTAAAGTGCTGTAGAAACGTAAGCAAGTGTTATATTATTTAAGGATATTCATTATTTACAGAAAATTTGACACATGGGACATTTTGAAGGTGCTTTTATTATTTGTAAAAATGTAATATATAAAAGAAGGCTGGTAATAATCATTTCCATCCTGAAATGGAATTCTAAAACATACTTTAAAAAAATTTTTTAAATTATGATTTACCAGCTTTTTAGTGACGTAACTTCTGTGACAGAAAAAATACAATTTTAAGCCTTTGAATTTGATTCAGAATGATGAACCCATGTATGATCGTAACCTACCTTTTCCCCAAGGAAGAAGCATGGTTTTATCTAAATATTAAAATTCACACACAGTTTTTTAGGGGTTGGAGCTCATGAATTGGGGAAAAGGATTTCAATAAGCACTTGCCTTTGGAAATCAATAAATTCATTTTCCCCAAAGAATTTCAAGGCTTTGTGGTTATCCTATAATCTGGTAGAATTTAGGAAAAGTAAGTGGGATGTAGCTGAGTTTCAAAATGGTAGAGTAGAGAAGGGAGCATCCGCATCAAGGTATCTGAATCACATATGGGACTGTAATCCTGAGGCTAACTTATTGTGTGTGTTCACTGCAATGATCTGCACTGTGCTCATCACTGTGGTTAAATACCTAGAGAACTGGGCAATTTCGAAGCTGCCACCGAGAGCTTTCAGAAGGCACTGTTACTCAACCAAAATCACGTGCAGACCCTGCAGCTCCGGGGAATGATGCTTTATCACCATGGCAGCCTGCAGGAAGCCCTGAAGAACTTCAAGGTGGGCATCCATGAGTGAGGATCACTCTAGCAGCTCTCGGATTGTTCTTCAATGACACTGAATGGGATGAATAGGGAGGAGGGCCAAGAGCAGTGTTTACACCTTAACAAAAAGAAAGAGGAAAAAACCATTGCCATGTCCTATAGACTAATTTACAGAGCATGTGTTTGGTCTGATTTAGCCTGCAGGGAAAACTTTTCTAACTCCAGACCGAAGAATAAAGCACTTGAAAGTCATACTCGACTGTACTCATACTAACACAGCATTTTCTCCTTCCGCGCATCAGCGGTGTCTGCAGCTCGAGCCCTATAACGAGGTGTGCCAGTACATGAAAGGACTCAGCCACGTGGCCATGGGACAGTTCTATGAAGGAATAAAAGCACAGACTAAAGTCATGCTAAATGATCCTCTCCCGGGCCAGAAGGCTAGCCCAGAGTATCTGAAAGTGAAATATCTCCGCGGTAAGTCACAAAATGGCTCAGTCATTGAATTTTAACGCTCAGAGCTGCAGAAATCATATTGCTGGTCCCTCTTATGTTTCGTAGGAGACAGCTGAGTCTCGAGGACACGAGGTAGCTTGCACACAGCCCCTCCCTTGGTTAGCAACAGTACCTGCACTGGAGAGGGCTCCTGTCTTCTATTTTTTTTTAAAATATTTTTTATAAGATTTTATTTTTCAGAGAGAGAGAGAGAACAAGCATAAGCAGGGGGAGCAGCAGGCAGAGGGAGAAGCAGACTCCCCACTGAGCAGGGAGTCCGATGTGGGATGTGGAACTCAGTCCCAGGACCCTGGGATCATGACCTGAGCCGAAGGCAGACGCTTGACCTACTGAGCCACCCAGGCATGCCTGGGCTCCTGTCTTCTAAAGACCGGTCCGGTACTTTGTCTGCCACTGCCTACATTTTTTTCTTTTTAAAGTGAAAAAATTTTTACTTCAGTCAGAAAAACCAATTTTGAGCTGAAAGTGATAGTCCTCTGGCTATCGATGTGTCTCATCACATCTTGTCCAGAGACATAGGAGTGAAAGGAAAGTAACATTTTCTGAGGTTTTTACTGTTAAATATAAACTTAGTATCTTTGATCTGTCATTCCTTCATATCACAATTCGTGATCACATACTTTGGAGACATTCAGTTGGGATGAGGAAGAAGGCCAGTCTTTAAGCTAGCTCTCTTTTGTTTGTCAGAGTCTCACATTTTCTCTATCATACATAACAGTATTTGGGTTTGTTTTTTGTTTTTGTTTTTTGTTTTGTTTCAAATGGATCCTTTAATTGAAGTACAATTAACATTCGGTGTTATATTTGTTTCAGGCACACTATATAATGATTCAACAATTTTGTACATTCTCAGTGCTCATCATGATAATATTTTTGTTGTTGACACAGAGCACAGATGTTTACTTCCCCTTCTGCTCTTTCATTTGTCATCATTAACTCTCTCATACCAGTACTGTCCAACTGTAAAAAAAATTACAAGCCCTGGAGTTGTAAATTTCTAGTAGCCACGTGAGAAAAGTAAAATTAAACAGGTGGAATTAATCTTTTTTTTTATTTTAATTTTTTTTATTATATTATGTTAGTCACCATACAGTACATCCCTGGTTTCTGATGTAAAGTTCGATGATTCATTAGTTGCGTATAACACCCAGTGCACCATGCAATACGTGCCCTCCTTACTACCCATCACCGGTCTATCCCATTCCCCCACCCCCCTCCCCTCTGAGGTCCTCAGTTTGTTTCTCAGAGTCCATAGTCTCTTATGCTTCATTCCCCCTTCTGATTACCCCCCTTTCTTTATCCCTTTCTTCCCCTACCGATCATCCTAGTTCTTATGTTCCATAGATGAGAGAAATCATATAATTGTCTTTCTCTGCTTGACTTATTTCACTTGGCATTATCTCCTCCAGTGCCGTCCATATTGTAGCAAATGTTGAGAACTCGTTCTTTCTGATAGCTGAGTAATATTCCATTGTATATATGGACCATAAAGGTGGAATTAATCTTAATAATACATTTCATTTGATTCAGTATATACATACTATTAGTTCAACATATAATTAATATGAAAACACTATTCATTAATATCATTAGATATTTTACATTACTTTTTTTTTTTTACATTACTTTTTGTACTAAGTCTTTGAAATCTGGTATATATTTTATACTTACAGTACATCTTTATATTTGCATCTCAATTTGGATGTTAAATTTTCATTGGAAATTCTTAATTTGAAGTCATGTTTCATAAAATTTAAAGTTGAAAAAGTAGATTCGTATATGTCAGTTGTTCCAAACATACTGAAGTTTTCTTTTTTTTTTTTTTTATAATGATTTTTTATTATATTATGTTAGTCACCATACAGTACATCCCCGGTTTCCGATGTAAGGCTCGATGATTCATTAGTTGTGTATAACACCCAGTGCACCATGCAATATGTGCCCTCCTTACTACCCATCACCGGCCTATCCCATTCCCCCACCCCCCTCCCCTCTGTAGCCCTCAGTTTGTTTCTCATAGTCCATAGTCTCTCATGTCATACTGAAGTTTTCTAATAATTAAGTATCAGTTTTTAACATTTAGATTAATTAAATTAAAATTTAAAATACAGTTCCTCGGTCACACTGGCCATGTTTTATACTTTTTTTTTTTTTTTTTTTTTTTAGAGAGAGAGAGAGGGTACACAAGCGTGAACAGTGGGGAAGGGAGCAGAGGGAGAAGAAGAGAGAGAATCTCAAGCAGTTTCCACACCCAGCATAGAGCCTGACACAGGGCTCTACCTCAGGACCCTGAGATCATGACCAAAATCAGGAGTTGGACACTTAACTGACTGAGCCCCCAGGCATCCCACACACTGGCCACATTTTAAGTGTTCACTAGCCAGGTGGTTAAGGGCTGCCTACTGGGCAGCATAGCTCTTCACTCTAAATTACGATTTCCTCTTGTTTCGTGGTTTAGTAGAACACGTGAGCTA
Source organism: Ursus arctos (assembly GCF_023065955.2). Taxonomy (NCBI): domain Eukaryota; kingdom Metazoa; phylum Chordata; class Mammalia; order Carnivora; family Ursidae; genus Ursus; species Ursus arctos. The sequence continues at coordinate 61,820 of NW_026623071.1, read as the reverse complement.
TAGATTGAAGGAGGAGCACTCCGTATCCTGGCAGTTTTCTGCACTGTTTCTGTAGAGATAAGCAGCAGTTAGTCAGTTGATGAAATCATATACATAGTCCATTGATTCATATCAGTTGACAGAGAACCAGGCTTTGTCTGACCCTGAACTTGGATTCTCAGACAATGCAACTAGCAAGTGAGATCTTTGGTGTGGTTCATGCAAAGTTGATTAAAACTTAGCCAAAGTGGACCTAGATTGACAGGTTTATGTTCAATCCTGCCACCTTGCGTTACCCTGTATCACATAATAATAGTAACTTACTACAATTTGGAGTCTCCATTTAGAATTCTTGGAATTCTTGGAGTTAACCGTTTGTTACAAAGTATTTATATGGCAGCTAGCAATACAAAAGATTTCTTTAGCAATATTTGAGTGTGTCAGATCTTGTCTCCTATCTGCAGAGTATTCTCGGTATCTTCATGCACACCTCGATACTCCTCTTACGGAATATAACATCGATGTGGATCTGCCTGGAAGCTTTAAAGACCATTGGGCTAAAAATCTGCCTTTCCTCATAGAAGACTATGAAGAGCAGCCAGGGTTGCAGCCCCACATAAAGTAAGTGCTTTAAGTGAACACAGCTTTTTTTGCTTTTTCAAGGCTGAGCTATTAGCTCATCGTGATAACTCTTGCTCAGTAATGGCTTCCTATCCATGTTTCTCAGGAATTTATTCTTGGATTTGATATGTCTGCAAATATTTCTTTTAGTTTATAAGGTACTTTGAAACTTACCTGTGGATATCACCTTCCCTTCTAGCCCAACCTTCAGACTTCAAATGTACTTATTGGCGGCTGTTGATATGCATTTACTATTACCATGTTACTTTTAGAACAGATTACTTAAAACCAAACGTTCGAAATCACAGTGCTGGTCGTCTACTGCTGCATATTGGCTAAAGGGCTATCCCGTTACAAAACAATAAGATCTAGAATAGAAATTAATTCCTGGGAGCCTAGCAATGCCTTAAAAATTAAGAAAAATCTGCAAAGATCAATCCCCTCACTCTGTACAAAGAAAGAAAAGCAGGGGGCAGATTCAAACTAAAGTGGTGAATGAGAGGCACCTTTGAAAGGAAGAAAGTATCCTGGAGGTAAGGGCATCTAACAGCCACTGCAATGGAATGCCTTGAGGCATAAGCAAGATGGGTTTGCTGAACTTTTTTAAGGAGCTAATGTGGTTCCAGATTGGAGGACCACATTCATAGGTTCTCAACAAGAGCAAATGCAAATCCTGCCTGGAAAGATAGTAGTGCCAATTTGGGGGTCCAAGTATGCCCGCAGATTAAGATCATTAGTATGAGAATCAAAAACCAAGATCACAAAATCGTATGTGAAAATCAACAGAAATAACAAACAGCAAATTTAGACTCTGAAGGATTTCAGGTATTGGAATTGTTGAATCCACTCTCAAACTCCAAATGAAATGTTTAAAGAAAGTATGAAGAAATCACAAACATCAGCAAGAAACAAGAGATTATCAAAATTGACCAGGCAGGGGGCGCCTGGGTGGCGCAGCCGTTAAGCGTCTGCCTTCGGCTCAGGGCGTGATCCCGGCATTATGGGATCGAGCCCCACATCAGGCTTCTCCGCTATGAGCCTGCTTCTTCCTCTCCCACTCCCCCTGCTTGTGTTCCCTCTCTCGCTGGCTGTCTATCTCTGTCAAATAAATAAAATCTTTAAAAAAAAAAAAAAAAGTGACCAGGCAGATTAAAAATAAATTGGAAGCTTTAGGAATAGAAAATATAACCATTGATATGAAGAATTCAACTTGTAAGCTAAACAGCAAATTAGGCATAGCTGAGAGAAAATTGCAGAATTGGAAGGTAGAGCATTAGGAATTATCTAGAATGTAGCACAGAGAATCCAAGTGTTAGAAAACATGAGAGATAGAAGGTGTGGAAGGTGTAAGAATGTCTAGCATATATCTAATTGAAATCTTGGGAGGAGAGAATGGAGGGGAGGCAATTTTTGAAGATATAATGGCTAACGGTCTCCCAGAATTAAGGAAACATAAATGGCAAGAAATCAATATCCAGATATATCATAAGTAACAGGAGAACACATACGGAGAAAAAATTTTTAAGCAGAAAGACAAATCCTATCATCTACTTAAGGCCGATAATTGGACTGACTATAAGCCTCTCAACATCAAAATGGCAGCTGGAAGATAATGGACTATCTTCAAAGTGCTGAAAAAAGAACAACTTTCTATCTAGAATTCTATACCCAGCAAAACTAATTTTTATGAATAAAGACCAAATAAACATATATTCAGATAATCAAAAACTGAATTAATCACCACCTCCCATTCACTAAAAAAACTTCTAAGGCATGTAATTAAAGAAAAAGGCAATTAACCTCAAGCAAGATTTGAGATACAAGAAGGAATAATGAGAAAAGAAAAATGGTAAGCATGATAAATTGGTAAGTCTAAGCATTGTCTATATAAAATATCTGATTTGGGGGCTTTATAAAAAGGACAGAAATAAAATATTGGGGCCAATAGCAAGTAGGTTAAGGGATAGCAAGAATTAAGTATTCTAAAGGAATGTGGGTTAAATATTATGATAGAGCTTTAAGTTGTACGTAAATATTTAAAATATCTAGGGTGAGTACTATAAGTTAGAAACAGTGTACAGCTTCTATATTAGTAGAAAAGTAAAAACAAAAACTAAAATCAACCAGAGAAAGAGGGGACTGGGAGGGAGGCATTAAAAAAGTGGGACAAGTAAAAAGAAAAAATAAGAATAGTTGAAATAATCCAGATATATTAATAATGAAAATAAATACAAATGGACTAAATGTCAAAAGACAGACATAGTTGGATTGGAATGTTTTAAAAATCCAGTTAATTGCTTTTTACAAGGGGCATGTAATGCATAAGGACACAAAGACTGAAAGTAAAAGAATGGAAAAAGTTATACTTGGGAAACACTAAAAGAATCCTGATGTAGGTAATATTAATAGATTTAAAATTATTAAATTTATTTTTACTTTTATTTTTAAAAGATTTTTATTAATTTATTTGAGAGAGAGCATGAGCAGGGAAGAGGGGCAGAGGGGGAGGGAGAAGCAGACTCCCCTGCTGAGCAAGGAGCCTGACACAGGGCTTGACCCCAGGGACCCAGGATCATGACCTGAGCCAAAGGCAGAAGCTTAACTGACTGAGCCAACCAGGTGCCCCTATTTTTTTTTTTTTTAAGATTTATTTATTTTAGAGGGAGGGTGTGCGAGCAGAGGGAAGGCAGAGGGAGAGAGAGAGAATCTCAAGCAGGCTCCGAGCTGAGTGTGGCGCCCGATGTGGGGCTTGATCTCACAACCTGAAATCATGACCTCAGCCAAAACCAAGAGTCAGATGCTCAACTGACTGAGCCACCCAAGTGCCCCTAAAATTTTTTTTAAATTACTGGGAACAAAGATTATTACTACATGAGTACAGGGGTTCAAATCACCAGAAAGATATAAATCTAAATTTATATATACAATAAAGTAACTTTAAAAATTGATTAGAAATACACAGAAAAATCAATAAATTCAGTATCCTAATGAGAGATTCTAATTTTTGAGAAGTCAAACACAAAAAAACTAGTAAAGATTTAGACTATTTTAACAACATATTTAACAAACTTGATCTGTTAGTCTACTAGAGAACTGTATCCAATAATCAAAGAATACATATTCTTTTCAATTTACTTAGGTCATTTATAAAGACTGACCACTTACTACTCATATTTAAATACATTTCAAATAACTGATATCATATTTGATTACAGTATGATTAAACATACATATAAGAAAAAAAATCCTCCTTATTTGGAAATTACAAAGCACACATATTGAAATGTGGATTAAAGATGAAATCCACAGTAGAAATTTGAATATACTTTAAAAATGAAAAAAGATGAAAATTCCACATACCAAAAATTGTGGAATACAGTGAGACTAATATTATAAAAAAGATTAGTGTCTTTAAATGCTATACTAGAAAAAAAGCAAGTCAATAGATATGTATAAAAATTATGGAGCAGGAAAAACAACAAAGAAAGCAGAAAGAAGGAAACTGAAGGCTGAAGAGAGAAATTAATGAAAACTAAATATAAAACAGACTTTCGTCAAAGTCAGACTTTTATCTTTTTTTACTAACAAATTTCTGGTGAGATTGTTTTTTTTTTAATGAAAATAACTAAAAAGCTCTAACAATTGGAGATGTTAAAAAGAGATATAACTGCAGATGAGCAGATATTAAAATGCTCAGAATGCCATGAAAATGTGCATGCAAATTTAAACACAAAAAAATAAGTGGGCTAATTCCTAGAAAAATCACAATTTTTCAAACTGACTTGAGAAGAAGCCTGAATAGTTCTATAATTATTAAAGATATTGAATTGGTATTTAAAAATACCTACACACACACACACACACACACACACACACACACCCAAATCACCAAGCCCAAATGGTATCACAGAAACGTTCTGTCAAACTTTCAGGAGAATAGAAGGTAATATTTCCAAATTATTTTGTGAGGCTAATATGATACCAAACCTGATAAGATTGTCCATGAAAGGGCCGCCTGGGTGGCTCAGTGGGCATCTGCTTTCAGCTCAGGTCATTGTCCTGGGGTCCTGGGATCGAGCCCTGCGTCAGGCTCCCTGCTCAGTGGGGAGTCTGCTTCTCCCTCTCCTTCTGCTGCATTCTCTCTCTCTCTGTCAAATAAATAAAATCTTAAAAAAAAGAAAAATTGTACATGAAAGGAAACTTAGAGGCGATCGAGCCCTGCGTCAGGCTCCCTGCTCAGTGGGGAGTCTGCTTCTCCCTCTCCTTCTGCTGCATTCTCTCTCTCTCTGTCAAATAAATAAATAAAATCTTAAAAAAAAGAAAAATTGTACATGAAAGGAAACTTAGAGGCCATTCTTACTGTTAAGTTTGGATGTAAGAATCCTAAACAAAATCCAAACTTATCTATATATAAGAAAGATAGTATCATACCAATTTGAGTTTTTCCTAGGAATAGAAAGGTGATCTAACTTCAGAAAATGTATAAATATAATTGGCAGTTAATAGATTAAAGGAGAAAAACCACATTAATTATGCCAACAGATACAGAAAAACAAGTAGAAAAAAAATAACCATTTACACTTCATAAAAGATAAAAACTCTTAGCAGACTGGAAAACCACAGTACAGTATCCCCCCACCCCCTTATGTGTGGGAATATGTCCCAAGACCCGCACTGGATGCCTGAGACTGTGGATAGTACTCAACCCTGTGAGTACAGTTGACTCTTGAATGACATGGTTTGAACTGCACAGATCCACTTTTATGTGGATTTTTAAAAAAATTTTTTTTAAGATTTTATTTATTTATGAGCGAGAGAGCGAGCATGAGCAGGGAGAGGGGCAGAGGGATGGGGAGGAGGGAGCCCAATGCAGGGCTCGATCCCAGGACACCAGGATCATGATCTGAGGTGAAGGCAGACGCTTAACTGACTGAGCCTGACCCAGGCACCCCTTATGTGGATTTTTTTTTTAAATAAATACCACGCAGTATTACAAATGAATTTTCTCTTCCTGTGATTTTCTCAACAGCATTTTTTCTCTAGCTCAGTTTATTGTAAGAACACAATATACACTACGTATAACATATAAAGTATGTGTTAATCAGCTGTTTATGTTATTAGTAGGGCTTCTAGTCAACAGTAGGGTATTAGTAGTTAAGTTTTGGGGGAATCAGGAGTTACACACGGATTTTCAACTACAGGGCAGTGGAGGTCAGTGCCCCATGCTTCCACCACCAGTGTTACTTGGGCCAGCTGTGCCATGTCTTTTCCCGTACATACATACCTTTGAGAAAGTGTGACTTACAAAGGAGGCACAGTAAGAGATTAACAATGGTAACTAGTACTAAAATAGAACAGTTACAGCAATATACATAATAAAAGCTATGTGCAACTTAAAACTTATTGTTTATTTCAGGAATTTTTTATTTACTATTTTTGGACCACAGAGCAGCCCAGGTAGCTGAAACTGCACAAAGCGAACAGTGGTAGGGGGGTGGGGGGTGAGGACTGCTGTATTTCCTCAGCCTGATAAATGGTAACGATCAGAAACATGTAGCAAACATCATTTTAGCTAATGAAGTGTTAGATATCACATTAAAGTCAGGAGCAATAAATAAATAAATGAAAATAAAAATAAAATCAGGAACCAGACCAAAAAGCCTGAAATCGTTGCCTTTCTTCAGCAGTGAAGTAGAGGTTCTAGACAATGCATAACAGAAGAAAAATCAAAGTTACATAGATTTACAGTTCGTATGATTTTTTTACAAAAAAAAAATACGATCTACAAACAAATTATAAGAAATGGTACATTTCACAAGGTGGTTGATTATAATTACTATGCTTATAAAATTCATTTGCATTTCTGTATAATAGCAACAAACAAGAATACCATTTATAATAGCAATAAGTACTTAGGAATATATCTTACAAATGATGTACAAAACCTGTATGGAAATCTTTATAAAACTTTATTTTGTGTTACTGAGAGAAAACAAATAGAAATACTGTGTTCAAGAATAGGAAGTTCAATAATATCAATGGGTTGATTCTTTGCAAATTAATTACAGATTAATTACAGTGAGTGTCTCATGAGCTCCTGTGGTTGGCAGCATTTCACAAGGGGAAGTGAATCCTGTGTGTCTCCCTTGGGAACGGACCCTTGGAAGCTTGCACCTGGTTTCCTCTGGACTTCGCCCCATGAGCTTTTCCCCTTTGATGCTTGTGCTTGTGTCCTTTTGCTGTAACAGATCACAGCCACGAGGACAACTGTGCAGAGTCCTATGAGTCTTCCCAGTGAATCACTGAACCCAAGGGTGGTCTTGGGGACCTCTACACACCTATAACTTAAAATTGCAAACTTTGTTATGCAAACTTCAAGGAGGTTGGCAGCTAAACAATTCATACTAGTCATATAGGCCATTTCCAAGAATACTTGGTATAATACAACTTGGGGCAGGGGTAGGGGATGGACATAGGGCAGAGATTTGGTTGCTTGTTGATAAAGACAGTCCATGCAGGTTATGTATTCTGGGGACGTTTATAAACCAAATAATGGTCATGGCTGTTTCCTGAATTGCACTCCAATTATCAGTGTTACTCACAAGCATGTGATGTGTGTGTGCGCACACACTCGCGAAGATGCCGTCTTTCAGTTTGTGTGTGGTTGGGTGCCAAGTGCTGAAGTAAAGATTCTGTGGTCATAGGTTTCTTGATTAGTTTTCCAGTGGAGGAAGTGACTGCTTTCCAGGTCAAATTGGATTACCAGACATTTGTCGTAAAAGTCCTTACCATGTATGTAATGTTTCTTCCAGAGACGTGTTACATCAGAACTTTGAGAGTTATAAGCCCGAGGTACAAGAGCTGATCTGTGTAGCTGATCGTTTGGGATCATTGATGCAATATGAGACACCTGGTTTCCTGCCAAACAAGAGAATACACAGAGGTATTCTGAGACTGTCTGAAAATGGAAATATTTCTGACATAAGAGCAAGGATTGTCAAACCGTGTTGCCCTTTTTAAAAAAAAAAATAATTTGTGCTGACTCAAAATCTCCATTTGATCAGGACAGAAATGTAGAGATTCATTCACAGTGAATTCTGAAAGAAGACTGCCGCCAGCATGGCTTTTGTGCTGATGCTATAGTGTAGACACAGAGTATAGGTCTTAAGTCATCGCTGCAGATCAGACAGTCCATCCATGGGAGCTGTTGGCTTAGTGTGGGAGCGAGGGAGAATTTAAACCTCCAGTTGCATCAGTAGGAGGCAGAGCTGGGAGGAGACAACTTTGGGCATGCCTGTAGTTTCCCCTGATAGATTTTAGTTTTATTAGGACTATGATGACTGTGACGTATTTCTGGTCTTGTTAAATTACCAATACTTACGATTCTTTCTTTCTACAATGACTCTGGAGTTATCCCTGAGACTCTGTAAGGTGGGTGAAAATCAGTTCCTCTGAAGCATACTTACAAATGCTTGTTTTCTCAACATTTTCCTTCTTTTAGCCATGGGTTTGGCAGCGTTGGAGGTCATGCAAGCTGTCCAGCGGACGTGGACCAACTCAAAAGTTCGAATGAATGGGAAAACACGGCTAATGCAGTGGAGAGACATGTTTGACATCGCAGTAAAGTGGAGACGGTGACTAATCTTTAAATGAAAATAAAGTCGGAGGGTTATCATTGTAAAACAATAGAAGCCTCCCGTAGCTGACAGGTGTTTTTGAATAGTATACTTGGCATGCAGTATTACATGAGTTTCAGGTGTACAGTCTGTACGTTACACCGTGCTCACTTGAGTGTAGCTACCATCTGTCCACACACAGCACTGTTACAGTATCACTGACTGTGGTCCTCGTGCTGGGCCTCTCATCCCATTGACTTGTTGCCATAACTAGAGGCCTGTACCTCCCACTTAGTTAACAGGTTTTGAATCCTGTCTTGTTACTAACAATAGGCCTTGTAAGTTATGTTTTCCTCTCTCAGGTGTGTCAGAAGTTGCTGGCATCATTATTCTTTGAAATACACTCAACTAATGTTTATGAATTAGAAGGATTGAGTGCTGTCAAGTTCCCAAGCATATTTTTTAATGAAGTGTTTCAGAAAAAGCAGTCTCTTTGAAAGAGCGTGTCATGATCTGTGGTACCTTTGAATGAACTTCATTGTTCTTGATAGTTGAAGTGTGTGCCTGCCTAACCAGCTACAGTTTAGTGGGGGAAACCATTGGTACTCATTTCTATGAGAAAAATACTGCCCTTCTCGTAAACCTGTACTGACGTCCTACTTGGTCCAATTGGAACATCTATTTGGAAATCTGCAGGTTGGTGTTGCATATTTTTAGATGTAAGGGACTGAGCAATTGCTTTCTCCCCGCTTTTGCAAACACTTCTCAGGTTTTATTGTTAATGCTTTTGAGCATTTGTAGGTTTTATAAGCTCTTCGTCTTTAACAAGCTCTGTTTTATAGGATTGCTGACCCAGACCAGCCAGTGTTGTGGTTAGATCAAATGCCAGCGCGAAGTCTTAGCAGAGGTTTTAACAACCACATCAATTTAATCAGGTAGGAACCTTTTGTGCATCTTCCCTATTTTCACAGGAGTGTATTCTAAATAAGTCATGGAGATTGTCAGTGGCCCTTGCTCCTTCCCTGGTGACTTTTTGACACGGGCATACACAGATTAGCTCTGTACCTGCGAGGTCCTGCCTGCATTCATTTCAGCTAATCCAGTTGCAGGAAGAAATGCAGTACATGCTCCTTGCCCTGGCTCTTCTCTTTGACGCACTGCTCAGTTGAGGGGAAGACTGTCAGATTTTTGCCTAGGATGTTCCTCTTAAAGGTCCTAAAACATCATAGCAAGTAATCATATGGAGTACATTACATTTCCCATAATATCCTGATTATGTTGCATGGCTCAAAGAATTCTTAGACAAGAATTGTGGTAGGGGAAGGGCTCCCCTGTCCCATCTCCAAAACCCCAACAAACAGAGGGGTTGGCTCAGTAGCACTGGTAGCTAAGCCTTCCTGAAAGGGTGAGCAGGTTAACTTGTCTTGTCCAGAGGCTCTGCAGATTAGGGACATGGGGACTTAGCCACCTGCATGTGCTTAGCCAGCCTTTAAATGGATGATGAGCAAATATTAAAGAACATCAGCTTCAAGGGGAGCCATGAATTTACTTTTAGATAAAATTTACCAATGTGGGAATTGTGTCATGTCTAAAATGCTTCTCCTTCCATAAGCCTGATCAAGAAAATATCGTTCAATACAACTCTGACATTAAGTTTAATGGAAATGTCATTTATACATTTCTTTTCTTTTTTACTTCCTAGAAAAGAGTTTTCTTTTCCTCTTGTGACTTGTGTGTTCCTGTTTCTTATGGAGTAATTTGTGACATGTATAGATAGACTCCGCTTGCTTTAATTGAAGGCCACTGTCCACGTGTTGTGCTGCACGATAGTGACGTAGCTTAGTGAGGACAGACTGGTGAACTGTGACATAGTGTGTTAAGAGTGATGGTGGTCATGTGTACAGGATGCTAGGGGGACACAGAAGAGGGGTGTCCAGTCCAGCCTTTAGGTGATGCTTGAGCTGTTTGGGAAGATGGGAAGCAGAGAGGTGGATGAGGCATGGACGACAAGTGAGTCAGGCGTGGTCAGGAAAGGATGACTCATTCATTAGGACTGGTGATTAGTTTACAATTCAGGGAGAATCATCAGGAATTGAGGCTTGAAAGAGATCAAAATATGAAACTTTTTTCCAAAATAGAAATAACTTTATATGCCACTTAAGGCTTTTTTCCCCCCTTAAAGATGACGGAGAGCTGTTCCGAGATTGTAAGCAGAGAAGTGACAGAGCAGATTTGCACTTTCAGATGGTCACTTGGGCTGTAGGTGGCAGGATAGGTGAGAGAGGGTGGTGACCCGGGAGGGAAGGGAAGAGGTTGGAAAGTTGTGTAATAATTCAGGTGAACAAGTACCAGGTCCGGATAGCTTTGTGGAAGTGAGTGGGAGGGGACGAGATGGATATTGAGAGTGTAGACTCAGGAGCACTGGTGGTGGGTTGGAAATCGGGGAGAGCGTGGGCAGCCATGGGAGGCAGTCCCCTCTCTGGCTCAGGTGCATGGTCCTTCCAGTAGGCCAGGTGACAATAGGACAAAAAGTAGGTGGCCGTGTTTGGGGCTGGGGCTGGGGGAAGTGCAGGGTACAGGAGTGACTTCCTGTTCACAATTATGAACTTGATGTTTGAGATGTCTATAGGGAACCCAGGGAGCGATGCCCGGGGAGCAGTTGGGTGTGTACGTGTTAAGACACATGTATGCCAATGGGATGTGTACAGCGTGTTGGCTGTACATGAAGTTCTGGGAGGGAGTTTTAAAATTAGGAGGTGGGGATAGAAATGTGAGTAAAATAATATTTAGAGCAGGCAGAGGAGATGAAGGCTCCCTGAGCTAGACTGCAAGAAGGAGTGGGAGCAGATAATACGACAGGGAGAACCAAGAGAGAGGAGGAAAAGTAGAGGGCTTTGTAAAAGGAAATTGTCATATAAGTACCTGAGGATTTTTCTTCTCGTTTTGGCATCTCCAGGGCTGAGTTTGGTGTCTTTCCTACCAGAAAAAGCTGCACGAGCTGATGAGCAATCTTGCTAAGACAGTTGTTTTCTTCTTCCATTCATTGGTTACAAACAAGCAAAGTTTCCAAAATTTTTTGCTGCATTATTCCCTTGGCTCTCTGACTGTTCTTTTGAATTAACTTGGAAATCAGATGTTGTTTCAGACGTACTCTTTTGTAAAAAGATTCTTATTTTTTTTTTCTTATAGGGGTCAGGTGATTAACATGAGATATCTGGAATATTTTGAGAAGATTCTTCATTTTATTAAAGATAGAATTCTTGTTTATCACGGGTAACCCTTCACTTTTCTTTTTCATAGTAATTACTAGCTTTGATATATTTTACATTAGTTTTATTTGTGAAACTTGAAAACTAAGCCTATTGACAGACTAAACAAAGTATATCGAATGTTTACACAGTGTTTGGAATCAAAAACTCTGTCAGTAATGACTTATCAACCTTCTTTTAACAGCTTCACAAAATCCACAGATTTTTTTTAATCTTACAATATTGTGACTTTTCTCATCTCTTTTCTCTAAAGAGCAGGATGTTTCTTTGAATTTCTTTATTAGGGATTTCAGCCGTCATATTCATTCTCCCTCACCTGAAAGGCCATATGGTATAGATATAATAGTGAACAAAACACTGGGGAAAAAAGAATTCTGAGTGGAAAGTTATCACCAAGTAAATGTAGAATTGGTATAAAAATGTAGCAGGATACTTCTATTTGAGCGACTTTCAAAAGGAAAAAAAAATCACTTCTAATTTCAGAGATGGCATAGGAGAATCAAGGTTTCATGGCCAAATCAAGATCCATACATGTGTATACAAACACTGGCTGTCAATCCGTTCTGCTTTTCCCTGTTTCACTTTCTAGATGGGCTGCTGTTTTCTTGATTGTCATCTGCAGCCCCAAATTCATGGGATTAAATCATCCCATTATTTAGAAACTTTTGTCCTGGCCCACCATTTTGAATATTGAGCTACTCACAATTGAGGATGATTTATTTAAATTAAAAGTAATAGTAATTAATGTAGGCAATTATTGCATTTCTGTATTAATTTTAGTTGCCATCTCCCTCTCTCTCTGTCCCTTGCTCTTTCTTTCTTTAAGAGCTAATAATCCTAAAGGACTGTTGGAAGTTAGAGAAGCTCTGGAAAAGGTACACAAAGTAGAAGACCTTCTTCCAATTATGAAGGTAAGTTTATCATCAAAATCCTGGGAGGTGTTTTTAGAAAACAAAACAAAACAGACTAGGGCACTTTTTAAAAAGAATTTGTAACTTTAAATTCATGTTTATTAATATTATGCTATAAGTATTTTAAAATTTATAAAGCATTCTACCTGAAAACACTAATGTAAACACACTCTGAATAAGAACCAAAATAAACACAGGCATCAGTCTCAAACATAAAAGCCAATCTGTGAGGAAGCAGTTGATACAGGAAACAGAAGGAAACTTAAAAATCTCTACAGTTGAATTCTGCTTCTGGCCACCATGGAGTACCTGGTACTTGACTGCCTTTCCACACCATAGCAATTCTAAAACTGGACAAACTACAAGGCAGCTGTTTTCAGGTGTTGGCAATTATAAGACTGTGATTTTTCGAGAAGAGGGAAACACCCGAGGGGAGCCCATGTTCACCCCAGCTTTCTACCTGGGGTTATTTACTAAACCACTGTGTATGTGGAGCCTAAACAGAGTATGGTGGTCTTACTGAGCTAAGGAGGCAGAGATTGGAGCTGGGATCTGCTGAATTTACAGGGCAGAGTCCAGAAGAGGAGGGAGCTGCTCAAGGTGAGGAGTACCTGGAGGTCAGCATGGGCGTTCCTTGTCATCCTTGGCTGAGAGCTCGACTGTGTGCATGCAGTGAGACTCTGAGAGGCTCTGCAGAGAGTGGCTGCTGTGGGGGTGAGAGCTGAACAGAGGTATTGGTGGTTTGACGCCACTGAGCGACATTGGAGTTGTGGCCTTGCCAGGATGGAGGGATCCTGTGAGCGCCTTGGGCATCTCGTTGCAACCCCAGGAAGGACTCACTGTAGGTGTGAGACCACCTAGGGAAAAGTACACATCCTAGGACAAAGGACAATTTCTAAATAGTGCACCCTAACAGAGAAAAAAAACAATCCTAAAAGGATTAAATGGATCTGCTAGTGATTTGACTGTCTGCCAAAATAACACTCAATACCCTTTAAAGGAAGGAAACCCAATCTAGACTCTAGATTATTAGATAAATGAAGAACTGGAAAACGTGACCCATAACCAAGAAAAACAAAACCATTTAACAGGAACAGACCCCCAGATGATCCAGAAGTTGGAATTAGCTCTTTTAAAGTCTTTGCTTCATAAATGTGTTCAAGGACTTAAAGGAAAACATGAACATAATGATGAAACATCTCAGCAGGGAAATGGAAACTATAAAACGACCAAAAGAAAATTGGAGAACGCGAAAGTCCGTGGTCTCAGATTCATATGGGTAGTCAGTTCACAAGACACATTGTCTGTAATCCAGCACTCGGTTCACTTATTAGCAGGATGCCGGACAGAGAACGAGGCTTTGTGGCATCCTCAGTCTCATTGTGAGGCCTAACAAGGACCCAGATGTGGGTCCTGCCCCCTTTTTCTACATGGCGAATGAGGGCAAAGTCGGTGCCCAGCCTCACAGAGAAGCCACTACTTGGGTTTTGCATATGGCCCAAGGTTTGTGTGCCAGTTCCTTGTCCAGAGGCTGTCTTCCAGATCAGGAGGTTTTACAAGGATCTGCCATCACTTCTCACAGGAGGCAAGTGATGGAACACTATTCAGTAACAGAAAGGGGACTGCTATGCACATAGCAACCAGGGTGAACCTCAGAAAAAACATGATGTTGAGCAAAGGAAGCCACATGCAAAAGAGTATGATTCCATTTCTAATAAGTTTGACTGATCTATGGGGATAGATACCAGAGTAATGGTAGCTTATGAGAAGTGAGATTTACCTTAATGGGGTAGGAGGAAACTTTTCAGAATGATGGCAATACGCTATATCTTGATGGAATAGTGGGTACGTGAGTACTTGGGTGTATACATTTGTCAGAATGCAGCAAATTATACATGTGTAGTTCATTGTATGTAAATTTTACCTCAATAGAAAGTACATAAATTAATTTCCTGAGAGATTTGAACCAGTATCATATGATAGATAGATAGATAGATAGATAGATAGACAGACAGACAGAAAAAAATAGAATTCTCATAAATTAAAAAATAATCTCAGATAGTTAGGCTAGTACATTAAAGACAGCTGAATATCAAATATATATAAGCTGGAAGATCAAACCAATAAGTTCTCCCAGAATGTAGTATGTAAAAGACAAAGAAATATAAACTATGAGAGATGATGAACAGAAGATGAAGAATGGACCTATCTGTTAGAAATTCTGAAAGGAAAGAAGAAAGATAAAGAAGCAGAGCATTTAGTCAACAAAACAATAGAAGGAAAGCTTGTAGAGAGATGAAAAGATCAGTCGAGGCCCCCTGGGTGTTCAACATGATGTTCAACATTGACACCTAGACACATTCTGATAAAATTTGGGGACTTCAGGGTGAAAGAGAGTTCCTCAAAACAATTAGACGTAGAGTTACCATGTGATCCAGCAACTCCACCTCCAGGTGTATGCTCGAAGGAATTGGAAGCAGCAACTTGAACAGATACGTGTACACCCATGTTCATGGCAGCATTGTTCACAGGCGCCAAGGGATGGGAGCAGCTCAAGTGTCCCTTGAGCGATGACTGGCTAAATCATATGTCTTCTAGCCATACGATGGAATATTATTCAGCCTTTGAGAAGGAAGGAAATTGTGACCCAGGCTCCAACATGGATGAAGCTTGAGGACATTATGCTACAAAAAACAAGGCAGTCACAAAAGGACAAATAGCCTGTGATTCCACTCCTATGAGGTGTCGAGAGGAGTCAAATTCATAGAGACAGCAGGTAGAATGGTGGCTGCCAGCGGTTGGGGGAGGGAGAGTGGGGAGTCAGTGTTTAATGAGGACAGAGTTTGTATTTGGGAAGTTCTGTGGATGGACAGTGGTGATGGTTGCGAAGAGTGTGAATGTACTTAACGCCATCAAACTATACGTTCACAAATGGTTAAAGTGGCAAATTTATATGATGTATATTTTAACACACACAACAAATAAAAAGAATGTCTTCAAGCTTCCAGAATAAAAACCAAATACTAAGGAAGGAGAATTCTATGGATGCCTGACTTCCCTCCAGCAATAGTGGATTCTAGAAGACAACTAAGGGAAATGTATTTGAACCCACTGTACCAGTGTTCAGGTGTGAGGGTCAAATAAAAACTGTTTCAAACATAGTCATTTAGGAACCTCATCAAGCCTAGATTTTCAGATTGTCAGAATGATTGAAGGACATATGTACTCTCACAAAATAACCCCAAGAAAGAAGAAAACATGAAATATAAGAAATCATGGTGAATAAGGCACTGAAATGAATTGTTAATGCCTGATGTTAAACAATATACACGTCTGAAATTAAAGTACTAGCTAATGTCAACATTAGAGGTTGAAGAAAGTAGAGAAAGGAAGTAAAACTGTTACTAAGGTATTTGTTTTTTCAGTGAGAGAATATAATCACTGACTGACCCAAAAAGAGAAGGGGAAAAAAGTAGGGTCGGTAAGAAATGGATGTACTGGCAGTCAGAAGTCAGCGTGGCATTAGAATTGATCCCTCAGTGAAAGATGGAGGATTTCAGATTGGTGTTTTAAAGTCCAGCTATGTGCTGTTTATGGGAGACACGCATAATAAGAGAACGTTTAAAAAGGGGAAGGAAGAAAGGTGTACCAGGCAAATGGTAATGGAAGGAAATGTTAACATGTTAACATCAAAAGCAGTGTAATTCAAGATGAAGGAGACCTCAGGGGACAGAAATTTTATTGTTTAAAAGTATAAATCATTAAGAAATTATAATTTTATGAACCTCTTCTCTGCCCGGGAATATAACTACTCAAAAATTTGCCAACAGCAGGTGGATTTTATTTTTTCCAATTAATGGCTTGAACTTTAATGTAAAAGTTGAATCAGTGTTCTTGTAGCTATGGTAGAAAGATTTGATTACGTCAAATAAAATTTAAGAAATGGGTAGGACCAGAGCTTGTCTATTTCTAAGGAATAACCAGGGACCATCACGTTGTGAACAAAGCAGTGAGCTAGTGCTCTGTGCCTCACTGGGCTTGGGGGAACCTCTTCCACGGTCTAGATCCCAGGCTCCTGTCTGCTGGGAGCAATGACTCTGGCCAGACCTCACCTCAGGGGCTTATTGCGAGTGTCTGATGAATGAATGCAGTGGTTCTCAACCTTCTCAAAGCCACCTTGGTATTAACTCAGTAACCGTGTTTGATACCTCCTTTCCTATACTCAAATTCACAGAAAATATACCACACCTACTCAAAAAGTTCTTTAGAACGTCACCATCTTGCCATAAAGGAGGTCTGCCAGGGAAACCGTCTGTGATAGATAGGCATGTGTGTAGTTCAGGATGTCAGCATTCAGGCTTATCTTCATGAGAAGCCGTAATGAAGGAGCTGGTTGTTCACACCTGCGCAGAAAGTGGTGTTGAACCCGACAGCTGCAAATGCACCCCCGTGTCTGGGCATTACTTGCTGACTTATGAATCATGAGCTACAGTGTTGGTGGCGACAGGGTTTTTTGAAATGGTAACCTTCCATATTAACGCCTAACCCTCTTCCCTCAACTGGACGCTATTTGCATTCATGGAAAATTCAGTGTGTATTTAAACTGTGTAGTTCAAGTCCCACATTGCGTGTGGAGATTACTTAAATAAATTAATAACTTTAAAAAAAAAACCAAACCATGTAAAATATTTAGTGTCTAAGTGTGAAATGGAGTCTGATTTGAGGCCCAGGTGATTATTAGATTATAAACAGGTTCCATGGACATGGAACCCCAGTGGGGCACTGGCAGTCAGTCATCCATCATGTGTGACTGTCCCCTGCACTGTGGGACATCTAGTGTTCTTGGCCCCACCTGCTAAGTTCCAGTGGTAGCCCTCCCCGCCACTCCCCACCCCATGTCCCTGTGGCCGCCAAACTAACTCTCCCATAAATTCCCCAGATGCCCCCCAGAGGGCAGAACCGCTCCACAGAGGGTCCTTGGGAGGGACCTACGGAAAGAAAACTGACGTGTCTCAGTTTTTAATGTTCTTCTTTCTTGTTGGTATTTTAGGCATTACATTTACCTGTTGGGTAGAAGGCCACATCAACTGAGGGGGATTTTTTTTGGTTAAAGATTGTATTTATTTATTTGATAGAGAGCAGGAGAAACGGCAGAAGGAGAGGGAGAAGCAGGCTCCCTGCTGAGCAGGGAGTCTGACATGGGGCTTGATCTCAGGACCCTGGCATCATGACCTGAGCTGAAGGTGGTTGCTTAACTGACTGAGCCACCTAGGCGCCCCTCAACTGAGGGGGATTTTAACGTCTTATGTATGTCTTAGTTTAAAAAGAAAAGCCTAGTGGGTACAGGGTCCCTGCGTGTCCAGCTACAGTGTGGAAGTGACCGTTCCCTGGCAGCGCTGGACGCCTAGCTTGCACCCGGGACTGTGGGCATCTTCATATTTTTTCAGGCACATGTAGAAGTATAAAAATACCTTTGGTTTTAAAGTGTTTGGTGCAATGTGATGCCACAGTAGCTTCCACTGAAATATTCTTCCGGTGAAAAACCGCGTTAAAATACAGCTGACCCTTGAACAACATGGGTTTGAGCTGTGTGGGTCCTTATATGTGGATTCTTTTCAATAATACAGCACAGTCCTGTAAATGTATCTTCTTTGTGATTTCTTAATAACCTTTTCTTTTCTCTAGCTTACTGTATTGTAAGAATACAGTATAGAATACATACAAGATGTGGTCCATATATACATTGGAGTATCACTCAGCCATCAGGAAGGATGATTACCCAACATTTGCATCAACATGGACGGGACTGGAGGAGATTATGCTAAGTGAAATAAGTCAAGCAGAGAAAGACAATTATCATATGGCTTCACTCATATGTGGAACATAAGGAATAGCGGGGAGGACATTAGGAAAAGGAAGGGGAAAATGAAGGGGGCGGAAATCGGAGGGGGAGACGAACCATGAGAGACTATGGACTCCACGAAACAAACTGAGGGTTTCAGAGGGGAGGGGGTAGCCCGGTGATGGATTTAAGGAGGGCACGTATTGCAATGAGCACTGGGTATTATATGCAAACAATCATAGAACATACATCAAAAACTAATGAAGTACTGTATGGTGACTAACATAAAATTAAAAAAAAGAATACATACAACATACAAAATATATATTCATCAACCTTTTATGTTATCAGTAAGGCTTCTAGTCGGCAGTAGACTATTAGCAGTTAAGTTTTGGGGGAGTCAAAAGTTATACCCAGGTTTTTGACTGCAAGTGGGGGGTCAGCTATCCCTCATATTGTTCAAGGTCAACCGTATACCTCAGCTCCTCTTGAGGAAGCTTATTGGCAAATAATGTGGCTGGAGGTCATGAAGGCCTGGGTCCACGTTCCCACGCTGCCACTCCCTGCTCAGTAACTTGGGCAGGACCTGCCCTCCCAGCTGGTCTCCTCTGTAAGATGGAGACCACGCCCTGTCTTACTGGTTCATTGTGAGCATCAGATGAGAATTGGCGTTTAGGGTTAACACGTGGCTTCCTCTAGAAGCCCCTTCTCCCTGGGAGATATTCCTGTTCCAGGTCCCAGTGCTGGCTCTGATCACTGGTGCCTCATGTCTGTTCATCCCCGGTTCTTCTCTGCACCGTTTGTGACCACCTGCTGGGTCTTACTGGTTTTAGACAACCTTTCCCCTAGTAGTGGCTGACATGAAGCACAGCCTCCTCTTATTTTATCCTTGGTTCTCTTATTCAAGTCTTATCAGCCCTTCAAAAAAAGGTGGCAACACTAAATAACAGTCTGGGAAGGATTTCTTCTGGTGTAATGACAGAATCTGAAATATTTTGTTTTGTCTGAAATATTTTAAACAAAAAGCTGGCATCTGAAACTACCTTCAGACTTGTCACCCCAAAGGCCATTCTTGGCTCTGTCATTCCTTTAATATACTTTTCTGTGCTCTGCAGAGTTGGGGAGGGAGAGAGAGAGAGAGAGAGTGAGTGTGTGTGTGTGTATGAAATTCTCCAGGTTACAAATAGCAATTCTGAGTACTTTTCAGAACAAATCAGACTGCCTTGAAGGAGCACGAGCAGGAGCACAAAGTGTTTTGAGTTACGGGATTCGGGGTACAGCCGTTCTGCTGAGAATCCAAGCTGCTGCCAATTAAGATGAACATGAGAAAAACCCAAAGGGCGCTCTTAGAAGGGAGCCGCACCCCCGATGTCTAAGGGAACCTGTGGCAGAGGCTCTCTGCTGGCCTCTGGTGTGGGCCCTGGGGGGTACTGCATGGGCCTGGGGACGGGCAGAGGCGTCCCTGGTCACGGTAGAGGTGTGCACGGTCATGGCCTCTTGCATAAGGAACTCTGTGACCCTTCTTAGAAACGTGGAAGGCGGGGTCAGTGCTACAGAAGAGCGCTTGGGGGTTTACAGTGAATTACACACGAGTAATGTGAGTTTTTTTTCCCTGAAAGCAGTTTAATACTAAAACAAAGGATGGGTTCACGGTGAACACAAAAGTTCCCAGCCTCAAAGATCAAGGGAAGGAATATGATGGATTCACGATCACAATTACAGGAGACAAGTATGTATGCTTCCTAAGTGTGAGTGTCAAGGCGGGCTCTGTCTGATAATGCCGCAGAAGTTTAGACGTACCGGCTTTTGCTTTATCCTGAAATGAAAATTGTCAAGGTCCAGTGTGTAGCTATAACCAGTTATTTTGTTGACATGACTTTTTAGAATATTATGCCAGCAGATACATTTTCTGACTGCTGGATCTAATAGCTTTTTAGATATTAAGTATAATATCTCATATGGAAAGCATTCTTCTGGGTTCTTAAAATTCCTTGTGGGCAACACTTTTAGTAATAAAATGAAAAAAGATGAGAGATTGGCAGATTGAAGGCCATCGTAAGAGTTTTAAATACAGGTTTTAATATATGATGAGAGCAGTGCAGTCTTATTATGGAAAATTTAGAATACACAGATAAGCAAAGATAAAAAATAAAATCAATGAGTTGTTTTCTTTAAAAACAGAGATTATACTCCACACGGTTAGAGCCTGCCTCTTTCATATCTTACCATTACTTGATCATGAACATTTTTTCATGTATTTGTGAGCATTTGTAATGCTTGCATAGTATTCCATTTTATGGACGTTGTAGAGTTTCTCCTAATATTTTGTTATCGACCACGTAGAGTATTTCTCATTTTTCACAGTGACTGTTTTTATTAACCAGACTTATTTACCTTTGAAGCCCAAGCTTCATCTAGGAGCCTCCATACCCCTTGAATTTTGGGTGGATAACCTTGCCCCTCCCCCATGTGCTGCCCTCCCCCACAGCACGCATTCCTCAGTTGCTCGCCTGCAAGGCGCCATGATTTCTGCATCGGGACTTCCGGCTTGGTTTCTGCCAGCTCCGCAGTAGGGCTATGACTTGCCTTCTCTCAACCCCTCCGCCTCTTGGGCTCCAGCTTTCTCATATGCTTTACTCTCAAACCACAGGGGCGTCTCTGTCATATTCTCTGTCAAAACCCACACAGACCTCCATGAGGAAGCACCTGCTTAGCAACTTCCAGATTTTGTGAACTTTCCATATCCTTGAGGTCTCAATCTACCCCAGACCATTTATTAAAGTATTTTTCCCAACAAATATCACAGTCCCTCCCCAGAAGGAATTCCAGGGTTTGCTGTTAATGTAAAAATGACTCCCTTGCCTTCCCACCCACTTGTGAGATAGAGATGTCCTCAGATGAAATCTCCAGGCAGAAAGGGACTGACCGTGTGAGAGAGTATGGAAAGTTCCTTCCCCCTGAAACGTGGTTTCTTTCCTCCATTGTGTCACCGTATTCGTTACCTCTTGCTCTGGGCTCTAACCCCTCGAGTAGACTCTGGTGTCTCTGTACCTGGTGTCCTGGTGGCTTACAGTGCTTTGTCAGTGTCCCCAAGGCCCCATTCCACTGGGTGTTAAACCACTCCCCACTCCATACCCTCCACTGCCCGTAGATACCAGGACCAGCTCCCCTGCCAGGCACTCCAGGCCTTTCATAATGTGGCCTCCCAAAACATTTCCTTCTTGCCTAAACTTTTCCTGCCAGGGCTTGGCCTGCTAACTCAGCTGGACTGCTCGTTCCCTGAGATCACCTCCCACCTCCTGCTTCTGAGCCTCTCACTCCTGATTTTCACATTCAGGCCCCTTCCCCCGTGAAGCATTTCCTGTTGTCTTCCATGTCTTCCAGATGAGACCTGATCTCCTGCTTTTGAACCCTGACTCGCTATCTGATCGCCCTGCACATGGTCTTCTAATTCATGGCCTCGGTTCGCCCTCCTTTCTCATAAATGCAGCAGCTGCGCCATGTTCCTCTTTCTAGGATCTAAGAACTATTTATTTATATAATACATGCCTGTTGCATCAGATTTATCTCCTCCATAGAGCCTGTCATGGAGCTAAGCGTGCAGCAGGAGTTTAAAAAAAAAACACAGTAGAGTCCGTGAACTTCTGCACACAGTTCTGGCTCCCGATCTTCAATCATAATAGGGAGGCTGTCTGAGAAAGTCTTTATGATGCATTCATTCTTGCCTATGTGTAGTTGTGTCCTTCTGTAGTAGCTTAAGCTCCTATAATATGTACGTATGGTTAGACGGAACAAAATACCGTGTTTTATGGAAAATGTGCCTATGTACGGAACATGCCTCCCTGTGTGTGTAGTTAGGTGGGACAGGTGGGACACGTTCTCAGATATGTCCTGTGCCACATCAGCATACCAGTTCCTTCCTTCTTTTCACTCCCCGTGTTTGGCTCTTTGAATTGTATAATACATGCCTCTGACACACATTGTTGTATTTTTAGGGTTGGCAACATACTGTTTTCTGTGGAAACGCAAACCACAGAAGAAAGAACACAATTCTATCATGCTGAGATAGACGCACTTTATAAAGACCTCACAGCAAAAGGAAAAGTACTGATTCTTTCATCAGAATTTGGGGTAGGTTTTTGTGTTTTTCCATTTTATCCGTGCTTCCTAGGATTCTCCTGCAACCTTTTCAAAGCCTCTACCTGCTCACGGGTATTATGCAACTTATGCTTGAGATCGGCTTTCACTGATGACCTATAAGGACTTCTTTTAAAAATTCTTATAGAAACAGTTCCTTTATTTATTTATTTATTTAAGATTTTATTTATATGAGAGAGAGAGAGAGAGCGCGCACGCACAGAGGGAGAGTATAAGAAGCAGACTCCCCGCTGAGCAGAGAGCCTGACACAGGGCTCGATCCCAGGACCCTGAGATCATGGCCTGAGCCGAAGGCAGATGCTTTACCAACTGAGCCACCCACGTGGTGCCCCCAATTCCCATATTTAATAAGAATAGTAATTGAGGAAGGGACATGATCCATGTACACAGTTACTGTGTTATATGGTAAGTCTGGGCTCTGTCCATAGTTGGTCCATAGTGACAGTGGCCTGTGGGGCTCTCGGTGGGCCTTTCCTGGTCTGTGGCTCTTCCCTCCGTGTCCCACCCTGACTTGAGGGAGCTCCTCGGAGGCAGGATCTGGCCTGTCACCTTCGTAGCAGCAGCTGCTGCTGTGCTGGGAGTATCACAGGCACTCATCGGCTTCTGGAGTGGATGCCGTGGCCCCTAGGAAGTTGCTTCATTTCTCTTGCATCTAATCAGTTCATACCTATAATTAAGCATTCCAGGTTTTTACATAATTAAGTGTATTTATCACCTAAATCTCAGTGCAGAGGGTGTGCTCATCAGAATCTTGGGAAACCATATTCAGTTTTAATAATTACTTTGTTTTATTTTAATCTTAATATATATGTTGACATTGCAAGTAATGTTAAAGGAGGCTCAGATTTTTATGTTTATCAGAAAAGGTTTCAGGTGTTTTTTTAAAAAGATTTATTTATTTATTTGAGAGAGAGAGGGAGGGGAAGGAGGAGCAGAGGGAGAGGGAGAGGGAGAATCCCCAGCAGACTTCCCGGTGAGCGCGGAGCCCGACTCGGGGCTCGATCCCACGACCCTGAGATCAAGACCTGAGCTGAAACCAAGAGTTGGTTGCTTAACTGACTAATCCACCCAGGTGCCCTGAAAAGGTTTCAGTCTTAGAAACAGCTCGGAAAATACTGCTCTAAACCGAACTGTCTATATACCCTTTCGTTAGGAAAAAATGGTAGTGCAGAGTATAAAATATTCAAGAATGTGAAAGTAGGTTTCCGTAGTAAATGATTCTTATGTCTTGTCACCTTGTAAAAAACTAGTTTATAATCTAGAATTTAAATTCATGAGCATGTGTCTTTTTTTTTTCTAGGAGGCTGATGCTGTTTGCAACTTAATCTTATCCTTAGTTTATTACTTTTATAATTTAATGCCACTCTCTCGAGGATCCAGGTGAGTGATAGCCTATAATTTGAAAGTTTTTACATTGAAGCACATGTTCTTTTTTGCTTGCATTACTTGCTGTGGCTGTGGGTACAAAAGTACCCCAAGCAATCGCAAGAAATCCCCTTTGGTTTTTTTCAAAATCCACCCAGAAACTATGTCCTTGACCTACCACACCATCAAAAGAATTATGAAAGATTGTTCTAAGATAGTGTGCTTACGTTTTACAGGCTGGGGATCCATTCACTCGACAACACAAATGTCTTGAATGCCTACTATGTGCATGCAATGCACTCACTGTATTTTAACTTCTGATATTTGCCCAGGCTGTTACCCTGCCCTCTTCTCCCCTTTCCCCCAGTTTTTGTCCATCACTCTACCTCCAGTCCTAATGGTTTATACTTTGGAGTCACCAGCCACTCTGTACTACTTGTACGATTGTGAATCAATTCTTGCTGCTTACGAATCCATCAGGAGCTTTTTAGGTGTCATTAAAACCAGGCTTTCTGTCTGTTCTCTGTTAGCCGGCACGATGTACAGTAGATCACGGAATTTGAATTTAAGATGTTTGAGCTAAAACAATTTACTTGAATGTTCTTGTCTTTAACACTTAAAAAGTAAAACTCTCCTAAATGTGGCAGTAGATGTTGTGATATTACAAAGGCATGGAAACAAGCTAGGAGCATAAATACTGTAGTATCAGCATGACTGGTACTAGCGGGCACGGAATGTGTGATGTGCTTATGCTCTCCGCGCGCCCCCTTCAGTCAAGCACATATGCGGGCGCCGTGGGGATACCCAGCATTTTCCCCTTTGTCCTCGCAGCAGCTGTGTTGACTCCTGGTGACACAGGAAGGAGGTGACACGGGAAGGAAGTGCAGCTCTCGTCACCTGCACTCTTTCCCTCGGAGCTGTATCTGTTCAGTCCCTGATCCTGTTGGTTCTGTCCTCTATTGTGCTCAGAGCTACCGCCGTAGTTCAGACCCTCGTCACCCCGTGCCTTTCTGACTCCTCTCCCTGCTTCCAGGCTTTTCTCCTTCCCCTCTCTGCCTCAGTTCTTTTTTTTTTTTTTTTTAATTCCCGTATAGTTAACATACAATGTTACACTGGCTTCGGGCGTACAGTGTAGAGACTCAGCATCTCTGCCCCAGTTCTTTATACCTGGTGGCTCAGGTACCAGCTCGGGGGCACCGGGCACAGTGCCTGTCTGTGTCCTGTCCTGGTCTCTCTTGGCTTCATCACCGCTCTCCTTTATCTGCTCTTTTACTACCCTGTGGACCTTCTCGAAGGTCCTCCCGTTGCCCCTCCAGTGCACCTCCCTGCCTTTCCTCACACCTTCGTGTCCACACAGGCTCTCCTTCTGTGCCAGCCATTTCCCTTCCTTCACCTCTGCCCCCCATGCCCTGCCTGGGCCCTGAAGATGCGTCAGGCATGCCCTTGGCCTCCGTGGGGTCTTCCCCATGGGCTCACCACCCCCTCCAGCCCCGGGCTTGACTCATTGCACCTGCAGGCTTTCTCCACAACGTGCATGCTGTCTGCCCTCGTGGTCAGCCTGCTTGCTCTCAGAGGCGAGAGCCTCGTTCTGGTTATCTTCACTCAGAGTGCCTTGCACGGGGCACACGTGGCCCGTGTGTAATAGATATGTCAGAAGCAGGAGTGAGTCTGTTATATGCCAGGAAAGGAATTTATAGAACACATCAGCTTTCAAACCAGTCTGTTGGCACCTTCTGAGAATATGTTCTGCTTTTCTTCTTTGGGGGCTAAAGTTTTTAATGCTTAAACAATAAGATTAATATGTTTGCATTACAAAGTGTATCGTATACATGCATTTTAAAAGCCAGGCCTTGTGAAGTTGCTAGAAATAGAAGCAGACACATCTTCTAATTCATTATTTCATAAGAATAGAAAAACCAGGTGGGAAGAAAACTCCTAATTAAAAGAAACACCTTTTTTCCTCAGAATAAGAATATTCTGGGTCACATTTACCCTTAAAATAGTGAATCTAAATATTTTTGTTAGTAAATTAGTAAATATTTTTAAGACGTGAAAATATTTTTTAGTTTAATTTCTAAAGAATTCTTAAATAAAATTTCATCTTTTGCGATAGAAAGTCCATAGTGAGCTTTTCATGTGATCCCTGTTTGGAAACCAGGACTGACTGGTAATTGTTCTTTATTTACGTAGTGTAATAGCTTACTCCGTGATCGTGGGAGCATTGATGGCAAGTGGAAAGGAAGTAGCAGGAAAAATCCCCAAAGGGAAGGTATGTTGAAGCTGGAAGGGCAGATGGTTGGCTGTGTGTTTAAATCCCAGCCCTCGGATTTTTGTGTTAAGATCCAGAAGTTCAACAGATCTCAAAGTGAGCCTCTCTCTTCCATATTAATTACATTCCTAAATTTCTTTCTTTTTCAGTTAGTTGACTTTGAAGCTATGACAGCCCCTGGTTCAGAGGCCTTTAGCAAAATAGCCAAAAGCTGGATGAACCTAAAAAGGTAACTACTTGGTGGCGGTCAGCAGAGGGCTGTTAGCTGTATAGGAGGAGCGGACCTCCTGCTCCCTTTGGAGCTAGCTGTGTGATACTGGGAGTACGCTCCCTTTCCTGAATTCTTACTCTGCAAGGGATGTAATCCCTTTTCTGAAGCCAAGATGTTCTGTCGTGTAGGACCCCTGAACGTGTGAGTCTACAGATAAAAATAAGTAATGAATAAAAAGCAAAGTGATACATGTCCTCTTTGTGTAATCAGGCATTCATCTCTCTTGGCTAATTTACCCTTTATCCCAAACTCTTAGGTTCAGTATTCAGGAAGGAACTTGAAAACTGTGAGCTGTGCCCATTTCAGATGTGCCCTGAGTGGGAGCACACTTTTACTGCACAGTAGATTTTTGAGAAGGTGGCACTTCACAGTAACGTAGGCGAGGAGTGCATGTGAGTCTGTAAACACTAACCAGACATCATCCCCTGTGGCTGCCATCACGAGTCCAGCACACCCTGATCTTTCCTGGCTCTTGTTTCCAGGAAATTTGGGATGAAATTAAACCCATAGATGCGTTAATAGTTAAGAAAGAACAAGCACATGTCACTGACCTTCTTTATTCTTGCTCCTTCTCCATGTTTTCTCCATCATACCCCCTCCAATTTTGCCTTTCCCATCTGTTGGACACAGCAGCCGCTCTAAAAATTGCTGGGTAATTTGCGCTCTGTTTAAAACAGAGAAATTCATGTCTGTAGTGCAGTCTTGTTCAAGGTGTAAGTACGTTACTAGCTTTGTAACAATCGCTTCTAACAGTCGCTCGTTGCTCCAGTGTATTCCCGTTTCAGGATTACTGGCTCACACATGCTTTAGTATAATATGACCGTGGGGTCAAACGTCTTGCTTCTGTCTCTTCTGTAGTTTTACAATGTGAACCTTCCAACAATATTTTAAGGAATGAATAAAAACCTGCCTCCCGTTGTGCAGGTGCCATTTCACACCGCCCTCCGGCATGCGTGATCTTGTCCTGGGCTCAGGGTCCCCCTGCGAGTTAAGAAGACTGTGGCTGGTCCTGCTGATACGGGCAGTGGGGCCGGAGAAAGGGCTGTAGCCAATAAGGAGCTGGGCCGGCCGGGACCCTGTGTCTCTGATTCAAGTCTAGCAGTTCCCCAGCGGGACATGTGTGAACAGTCACGCATACAACAGAGCTTAATTTTCCTTTCCGAAGATTCTGGCTGAACTGGCCAGCAGCCCATTATGGGGGCCCCTGGATATCAGGTCCCCAGCCATAGAAGCATCCGTTCTGGTCACAGCTCCTCCCTGCTTTTGTAAAATTGTCTGACAGCATACATATGGGGTCATTGGAAAGAGACTATTAAAATAGGAATAATGCCTTTTTTTGTGAAATTGTGTTAATTTTCATATTCCTTTTTTGTGTTTTTCTTTTCCAGTATTTCACCTTCTTATAAGACTCTCCCATCCGTGTCAGAGACGTTCCCGACATTAAGATCAATGATCGAGGTGCTAAACACTGACTCCTCTCCACGTTGTCTTAAGAAACTCTAGTTATGCTGTGGTATTTATACGAGTAAAGGGCCGGACCTCTTGCTTCTTAAGTTATTTTTTAAAACATGGAATTATAAAGAAACTAGGTCCTTTATTACTTTTGATACCAATTTTTGATAGGAATTGAATACTTGAAATCATTTTCTTTACTTTTCGAACCATAACAGAAATCATGAAAGAGGGTTTTTTTTGGGGAAAAAAGCTCTATGTTGGGGCAGGAAAGTGTGTGTAGAGGCCAGCGGCCTTGTTGGTTTCCACTTACAAAGTCCTAAAACTCCTTCCTTACAGCAAAAAAGTTGACTTCAAAAACCAAAAATTAATCATTAAAAGGAGCAAAACCAACAACAAAACGGGAGTGTTTTCGTTCCTTGAAAGATTTGGAGATTTTTCAAGGCCTTTTTATGCATATTGTGATAGGGCATCGTGTTTCTCCCTCACATAATCTTCACAAGCGGGTTCTCCCTTGTGTTTGAACGATGGAAGATTCATGGGCCGTCCCGTGCGCTGTCCCCGTGCGCCGCCAAGCTCACTGCCGCGCTCACCGCTGCGAACGTTTGTTTTGAATGATGCAGACAGTATTTGCCAGTGACCCAAACACTGAATTATTGAACCATGTTTTTTTTTTCTCTGTGTTGGAAAAAATAAACGAGGGGTGATTTCTATAAATCACCAGTTTTTGACACTGGATTATGTATGCTTTTATTTTGTGAGCTAGTTTTGCTTTCAGGTGTAAGAACTTCCAGAACATGATGGATTTTTTTTTCCCCCAAGAGAGGGTAAATGACAGTGAGTAAAATGGGTTCATTAAATTATTGCCATTTCCAAATCATTTTCATTTTTCTTCGGTGTTTGTTAAAGAGTTGAACTGTTCACTGCTTTCTGCTATTTAGTTTTGGTCTTGAAATCTCACGGAAGAGTAGCAGGCCAGTGTCTCGGGGCGTCGGGGCTCGTGGGGAGTTTAGCACCACTGGACAGGAGCAGTTGTCTGCTAAAACACGGCTGTTTGATAGAGACGACCTGCCCTTCGGACACATGCCCGAGTATTGACACGCTTCAGGACAGCCACCGAGTGTTCCTGTTTTCGTCTCCTCTGAGGGAGGGCAATAATGATCCCAGTTATCAGGCACACCCCATTTTATGAGCAGGTTTCACACCCACAGGTCGGTTTTTCTCCTGAGACCAGCATTGTGCTCCCGGAAGACAAGCATCTGTTTTCATTTTGCAGGTGAGGGAGCTGAGACTCTGGGAGGGGGTTGACGCTCCTGAGACCCCGAACTGTTGACGCCCCGGTGCTGATTCCAGCCAGTCCTCTCCGAGCCCAGGGCCTGCCCTGCCCCACTGTGGTCTCCGGGACCAAAGATTCAGTTCGCAGGCTCTTCTCAAGACTCAGAGAACACAGCACGGCATGGTGTAGAGTCTGCACGTATCTGTTGCGTTTCTTGGTGCTCTCAGCTTTGTGCTGTTTTGACCAAACTGACCTAGCTGATGACTTAACCATAAAAGGGCTGCATCCAGACATGCTGTGCAGGATTGCAAAGCAAGATGGCAACTGCCATCTTTTTTCTTTCTTTTTTTTTTTTTTTAAGATTTATGTATGTATTTTAGAGAGTGCGCAGGTGCGTGAGTGGGGGGAGGGGCAGAGAAGAGAATCTTCAAGCAGGCTCCCTGCTGAGTGCAGAGGTCCATGCCCTGAGCTGAGTTCTCTCTCTCAACGACCCATGAGATCATGACCTGAGCCGAAACCAAGTCGGACACTTAACCCACTGAGCCAGCCAGGTACCCCTGACTTTTCTAAAATCTGACAATATATCTAAACCCCAGAGTTAGAACATATTTTTCTTGAAACGTTTCCTAAAACCAACTCCATATTCCTACGTTTCAATTTTTATTTAGAAAGCCCAGTTTCTCCTCATTCAGGTAAGGTGATTATCACATCAGAAGTACTGACATGCTAAATTCTGTGACTTCAAGATGTTTTGGGAGAACATTCCATCTTCTGCCCCGAGTCCTAAGATACTCAGGCCAAGTTGACTGTGGTCTGAACAAAATACTACAGGTAGTTCTGTTCGGTGGCCAAGATGGTGCTAACCGCTGGTGCTCCCGTTCCCATCTTTAAGGACTCTTGTCACAAGAGATTTGAAATGCATTTTTATGTCGTAATATTTAAAGCTCTCTCATCACCTCTTCTATTACATTGAAAAATTGCACCTAAAAATCAATCACAGTCCCGTCATACAAGTTATTCTCTGTTTAAGGCTTTTTTAAAAACCATAAATTTCTTTCTTAAAAATTAGAATTCAGTTTGCTTTTATCCTTAAAATTTCGTATCAGAACTTTTTTGGTCTTTCTGAGGACAAGACCACCATGTTTCTTTTGTCTGTGTTTGGTTTTTACCTCATTAGCTACTCTTACCCTTTTGATTTTATGGCGTAAAATTAAGGCCCTCCTGATAGGTGGGTGACATCCTCAGCCTCTTGCCCCTGCAGCTCTGTGATGAAGAACTGGAAACATTAGAGGTTCATCTCTGCCCCGGTCAGATGCGAGTGTGAGAGGCTGTGTTCCCAGCGTCACGCAGGTGGGTCCAATTGGGTGCATGCATGCTGGTTCTCTCATACTACAGCTATTTCCAATACCGGGCCTTCAGATAACTCACTTGCCTCCTACTCGTCAGTCGTAGAATCTCTTTATCCACTAGAGAATTTGAAACCTGTGTTAGAGGGGACCGTGGATTAGTCTGGAAATGTCACCCAGAACCCAGCTCTTTTCCTCGCGGCCCAACACCGTCCATTAGCAAGGCAGCTCTTCTGTCCCTCCTACAAAACTCCGCCCCCCTCTTCCTTGGCTGCATTGCTACCTCCCCAGATTGTACTCTTGCGGGACCTCTTCGGTAGTCTCTGGCTTATCTTCCCACTGCTGCGCTTAAATCCCTCCCAGCCTCTCACTGCCCTAAAATGAAACCTAGTCTGCCCGAATAGCCCACCTGATGTGGCCTCTCTCTGTTCTTCCAGCCTCACCTCTTACTACTCCCCTCATCCATATGCTCTAACCACACGCTTCTCCTTTTTTAAAAATTTATTTCTTTAAGTAATCTCTACACCCAATGTGGGGCATGAACTCACAACCCTGAGATCAAGAGTCACTTGCTCCTCCGGCTGAGCCAGCCATGCACCCTGTTTGTACCACTGATCCACCGAGGCTTTTTCTTCCTGCTGTCCAATAAAACTTTCTGCGATGGTGGGAATGTTCTGTGTTTGCCTTGTCCAATATGGTAGTCACCATCCACATCTGGCCGCTGAGCACTTGAAAGAGAGCCAGTGTGACTGAGGAATTGAGATTGTAATTCAGTTTTAATTAATTTACATTTAGATAGGCACATGTAGCTAGTGGCTATTCTAAGGCACAGCACAGCTTAGAGAGACCCTGGTTAGACTTTAGGATTAAAGTTTTTTCCACAGAAATATTCCCAAATGATGTTCTCTGTTGGCAGTTAATATGAACTTGATGTTTACAGACTTGTCTGTATAGCTGAGCTCTATTTGTAAAATTGCTCGGAAGAATTTAATATGCAAACTTTCCAAAGACTTAAACTTAAAAAGATCTTCTAGATAAAACTTGTTAGTAAAGGAGGAATTGTATGTGAAACTTTTCTGATATACTTACCTTCCAGTAATTTGTAAATAAGGAAAGATTTATGGGGATCAGACCAGAGATTAAAAAGCCAGTGTGTCCCAGACCAGATTTGGCTGAATTTGTGAATATAACTTAAGATGTCCATGATGGAGCTGCTAATTCCTTGCCTGGAAGTCTGTTCCTTCCCCACCTTTCCCTATTTCATAAATGGCACCCTTCTACCCAATGGCTCCAGCCAGAAACCCAGATGGCCTCCTTGGATCTACACTGGCTCTTCCCTAGTTTCCAGATCACCACCGGGTTCATCATCATGTCCAGTACAATTTACCTCTCCAAATACTCCAGATAGGTTCATGTCTAGCCATCATTCCAGTCATTCCCCAGCCCATGCTACTTAAATTTATATTAACTAAAATTAAATAAAAGTAGGGGTGCCTGGCTGGCTCAGTCAGTAGAGCATGTGACTCTTGATCTCAGGATCATGAGTTCTAGCCTCACGTTGGGTGTAGAGATTACTTTTTTAAAAAATTAAAAGTAAATGCTTTTTCTCAACAAGTCTACCCCCATTTCAAGTGCTCAGTAGCCACATGTGGCTGGTGGCTACCATATTGGAAAGGGAAGATGCAGAACATTGCCATCATCACAGAAAGTTCTATTGGATGGTACTGTTACCCTGAAGAGAATAACAGCCCCTCCACACTTGTGTCCCTGCGTAATGGGAGCCCCTGTGGTTTTAAGCAAGAGTCCAGGCATATACCACCTATTCCCCTTCCTCCTTGCAGCCACTGGTCTGTCAACACTCCTGACTCCTGGCGCCTACCAGGCACCATGCTGAGCGTAAGACTCAGCTGAACTGCCCAAACGCTGTGGAGGTTCCCCTGTTGGCCATTGCTTCTCTGTTCTTGGGTGCCAACCTGGGCTTTGCCTTCTCTATGAGGCTTGCTGCCATCTTTTCTAGGGAGATTAAAACCAGATGCTTCCCTCTCCAGGGGGCGAGGCCATTTTGGAACTAACAAATTTTGAATATTAAGGTACTCAAGGTAGCACTTTTCATAGCGTTGAACATTATTAGCTTATTTAATCCTCTCAAAAACCCCACGAGGCACTGTTTTGTGCCAGTCCCAGTCTGTCAATAACCAGTGTTATGGTTGGACCAGCACTTGTGGTTCTTACCATTATTGCAAGGTGCCCTACAGCAATAACCATTGAGGAACTTTGAAAAAAGAAAGGTTTATTACTTACAGGACCTGGAAATTATACAGCACACATGGGGCCACACAACAAGGTCCTGGGAGGAGAAAGAGCATGGACCTGGGGTTCTGCTTTTATTGCGGTTGAGGATGGGAGGACCTAGGGTTTCTGGGCTCACTCTATCGATGAATTTAAAACATAAGAGCAGGAATTTAAAGCACAGGAAGAGAAAAAAAAAAAGTAAGAGGCCCAAATGGTAAGTTATGGAAACCAACCAAGATCCCTAATGCAAAGAAGCCTCAGTGGGGGAAGGTGGCCTGGCTCTTTATCTAGTTGTGTGGCTGGCTGTCAATGTGTTTATTCAGATAACCTCTTTGAAGTGGATACCTGGGCCATCAAAGCTTAAGTCAGGCATGTGCATTATAAAAAAGAGTTTATACTACAGGTAAGCACTTGTGTTATCCCCACTTTGAGGGCTCACATAGGGAAGCCACTTACACCTGTAACAGCCCTTGAAAATTTGCCACCTCGTGAGCACTCAGGGAACCTGGGGGAAGGTGATTGGGAAGGGGGTGGTAGGGATCAACCCCAGCACCCTTGACCTTAACCCCAAAGAATAGGTACACTCACTAAGTCAATCAGACAAACACAAAGGAGACTGATTGCTTCCAGCCATCCACCAGGTAGAAATGCCACCACAATATTGAAGGGTTTCCCAGTAGCAGCCCATCAGGAGACAATAGAGATTGGCTTATTATTTAATGCAATTCTAGAGATCACCTGAGAATGGGCAAATTTGTCAAGGCCTGTAATCTCAACTAAGACTAGGAATTGTCACTTATTCGGATCAGAATTTAAAATAAATAACATCTGTCCAAAAATAGATTCTGAATCAATGAATCTTTTAATTAGTAGGCTTAGGTCTAGAACATTTTTTATATGCAAATTAAGTCCTTAATTACTGGTTTGGTGTAGAAGTAACTTCTGAAGCAAAGCAACCTCCTCCTTCAGGCAAATCCATGTATGTTAACTATGCGCCCCGTTTCACAAAGGTTTAAAATAGCATGTACAAATATGTACAACACCAAAGAACAATGCAAGTGGGGGAACAATGAACTCTACTAAAATGTATACTTATACATGTATTATATACATGCCTTGTTATGTACACCTATATACACCTATGTATATATGCATACATGAATATATACCATAAAATCTATATAAGTGTAATGAAGATGACAAGTAGGTCTTTAAGGCAGTTTCATCACACTATTGACCCAAGTCCATTAAAAACTTCTAAGTCTTCCCCAGCTGTGACAATGTTTGTTTCATAAAGCTTTGCCAGTTGATCGTTTTATCTCCATAAAGCATCATCTTATTAACATTGGTCTGTTCTTGCTAACAGCTGTTGTCCTTCTTCATTACATTGCAGAATCTGGCTGAATCCAGTATGTTACCTACCCTTTCAGTTTTGTGTCAGCAGTAAGTGAGTTCTTACTGGGATTAATCCAATAAGGAAAAGTATATGTACTCTCAGGCTTATTCTAGACTTTATACCTCCAAATGTATTTTCTTAAGATTTTTATTTATTTATTTATTTACTTACTTACTTACTTATTTATTTAAGACGGAGACAGCTAGCCAGTGAGAGAGAAACAAACTCCACGCTGAGCAGGGAGCCCAACAGGGGCTCGATCCCAGGCCCCTGGGATCATGACCTGAGCCGAAGGCAGACGCTGAATTCACCGACTGAGCTACCCAGGTGCCCCCAAAATATTTTTTTTTCAAGGTTCTCCTGTCATAACACAATTGACATTCTCGTTCTATCTGTGACTCTAAAAATTTATTGTCAATGAACGTTTGCATTAAGTGCCTTTAGGTAACTAGTAAAATCTTGACTTTTGCAATTCATTTAGTAACAACATTTAGTATCCAGATTTTCATTAAAAAAAATCTTCATCCATCCCCTTACTACTTGACCCCTCTAATTTCTATATCTTGGGTCAGGGCCACTGATACCCGAATGTTGGTAAATGCACAAACACAGTCATGCACATGCAGGCCTGAGCCTCCCTGAGCTTCCCAGCGTCCTGTGCGCATGAAGAGACGAGGAAGTACTGAGATTACGCCCTGGTACATTGCTCTTAGAACTTTTCTGAGCAGCCAGAATGTCTGAGATAAAAGACAAAACCGTCTTGTCAAATTCTTCCCTTCACATAGTATAAATGCAATGGATTTTTCCATGGGGAGGTGTCTTGTCTTAGTAGTGCTGAGTCCTTTCTGTGCCAGACTCTGGAGGGGCTCATGAACTCACATGGCGTTCATAACAGTTGCTCAAGGTAAGAGGTAAGCTGTGCACGACTTACATGGAGCATGATACCTGTTCTTTACACAGGCAACTAGATGGACAGTGATTGCTGGAGCTGCGTGTTTCTATATTTAAAATCGAAGTTATATTTCAAAACCAAATGAGAAATTCAGCTTTATTTAAAGAGATTTGATTTTAAATTTGATATTTATGAATGATAATTTATTGCCTTTATTTTTATTAGATCATACTAAGCATTTTAGAAAGCAAGTATTTTGTTTAAAACATTTTTACACTTTTACATGTTATGAAAATATATTCAAATTTTGTCTATGTTGACTTCAATTACATCTTACTTTTTAATCCTTTAGATTATTACTAGAGCACAAATTAAGTGAAAATCCTGAATATAACATTACTGATTTTGCTGAAATTAAGGCAAGAAGAATAATTTTATGGAATTAATATGATTTATGAATCATGTATATCTTTATTACTCAGGTGGACTTCTCAGTCTATGGGAGCACCCAGACGTGTAATTATGATTAAATTCAACTGTCCTGGGGGGCACCTGAGTGGCTCAATCAGTTAAGTGGTCTGCCTTCAGCTCAGGTCATGATCTCAGGATCCTGGGATCAAGCCCCATGTTGGGCTCCCTGCTCAGTGGGGAGTCTGCTTCTCCCTCTCCCTCTGCCTGCCACTCCACCTACTTGTGCTCTCTCTCTCTCTCTCTCTCTGACAAATAAATAAATAAAATCTTAAAAAAAAAATTCAACTGTCCTTGGTATTTTGCCAACTTTTGATTATATAAAACCTGTAACCTTACATATATTTATTCATATATGTTGTCACAAAGATGTATTCAGATAGGACAGAACATATTCTTTTTTTTAATTTTTTGATGCAAAGTTCGATGATTTATTAGTTGCATATAACACCCAGTGCACTATGCAATACGTGCCCTCCTTACTACCCATCACCAGCCTAACCCGTTCCCCCACCCCCCTCCCCTCTGAAGCCCTCAGTTTGTTTCTCAGAGTCCATAGGCTCTCATGCTTCATTCCCCCTTCTGATTACCCCGCCTTTCTTTATCCCTTTCTTCCCCTACCGATCTTCCTGGTTCTTATGTTCCATAGATGAGAGAAACCATATGATAATTGTCTTTTTCTGCTTGACTTATTTCACTTAGCATTGGACAGAACATATTCTATTTGACAATGGAATTATAATTTCCAAGTATCCAGACATTCGTAGTCTTGCTTTGGGCCCTCACAATGTTAGGGATGGGCCGCAGGGGCCTGTCTCTCTCTCTTGCTGTCTGCAAACCCGTGCTCCCCACTTGCTGGGTGCAAGGCTACCACAAGCATTTGCATCCTGGGCCCACACACAGGCTCTTGCCCTCAGTTCTAGGCCTGGAATCTCAGGGAGAGGACT
Source organism: Ursus arctos (assembly GCF_023065955.2). Lineage (NCBI taxonomy): Eukaryota > Metazoa > Chordata > Mammalia > Carnivora > Ursidae > Ursus > Ursus arctos. Next base: position 25,450 of record NW_026623071.1, on the reverse strand, counting down.
CTGATTGGGCCAGTTTAGGTCATGGTCGGTGACCACTTAGACCCATCAGTCGTCGCCAGTCATCACCTGATAACCTTGTAGCAACAACAGAAAGGGGGTGTCTTGGCAATGTCTGGGCTGACCATCCCTGACTTGTCCAATATACTTTGCTAGAAAGTGGTCTTATTTTTTTTCAACAGACCTCTCTTCTTAGTGGTTTCAAGTCACACATTTAATAATGTCTCTTACTGAATGTAATTTCCAGAGGTAAAGCTTTTTAAACCTGGGTTACGAGAAGGATGGCCATCCATCCCAGTTTTCTGGGAACAGTCTCAATTTACACCTGTTGTCTCACTGTAATTATTAACAGTGTCCCTTTCATTCAGAGGTATTCTGGTTTAGGTGATAGTTCATATCATGCCCCTAATTATAGTGACTTTATGTTTGGTAGCATGAAAGTTAATTTATATTCCTGTTTGGTCCACATGTCACTTTCCTCCTGGCCATCATTTGGTCCCTGCGACTACTAGAGGCCAAGCAATGTCTTAGATGCTGGAGATACAGTTGAGTAAGACAGAAACCCTGTCCTGAAGGGGCTCACGGTTCTACTAGGAGAGAGAACAAAAATCAGGTCATTATAATACAGCCCAAGAGATCTGGTGGGAACCGAGGGTGGGGGAGTAGCTCTGCCTGAGAAAACTGAGAAAGACCCCATAGAGGATGACACATTGGACCAGATGACATGAATCTCCACATGGCTGACTTTGGTGTATTGATTTGGCATATTGAGATATACCTCTTATTTTTATTAGCTACGTAATCCAAAACCAAGAAGTTCATCATTGCTCAGATGATCGCTGATGAGAGAATCAGAGCCAGGATGCCTTTCCAACAATGAATGTGGGTCACCTCATCCCCAACGTCAGTCTTGGAGTAGGTGTCTCCAGTGCATGTAATTAGGAGAGCAGAGTGGGATGTACTTGTGCCCCACGTAGGACTACCAGAATGTCCTCAAGTCCCTGGCCGAGGCACCTGCCACATTTCATAGTCGGTGTCCTCTGAGGCTGGTCTAGAACCATGCAAATATTCAGTCGGGAGACCTGGGCTCGGAAGCCAGCCCAGCCACCTACCATCAAGCAAATCACTTAATCTTCCTAGCCATATCTGGAAAACACAACTGTGAAACTAAATGATCCACAGTGTTTCTTCCAGCTTTAAAATTTCTGTGTGTTGTAGAGTGAGCCAACTACAAATCCTTAAATCAAATTATCTCTAATTAATTAGCTAATTCAAGCAGATTCTTTCAAACAATCAGAGCCACTTTAAGATAGTTTCTCTTTTCTATATAAATTTAGCGTAGCCACAAAGACTTTCACACAGATAAACTTTACCTTTATCAAATGACCTCTGCATTTTGAATCCTGTGTGGCAGAGGTAGGGGAAATGTGTTCTACAACAATACAGTTCTGACCCTTGCTTTCCTAAAGGAGCCCACGCCGAGCGCAAGGGCCAGAAATAATGTCACTGTCTCAACTTTGCTTTTTTTCCTCCCTCCTCAGAATAGATGAGCAAAACTCAAGCACTCTCAGGAGAGCCTTTCAGATCCCTCCCTCTGTCCTTAGTGTCAGGAGCTGGAGGCAAAGTGTGTGGGTCTGACTCTTTGCCTTGTACTCCTTGATCTGTCCAGAAGCACAATAAGATGAAAGCTATTGCTGTAGAGTGCTTCCTCTTGTTGGTAGACCTATTATCCGCTTTGTCTAGGGTTTCTTTCTGCTTGGTATCTCTCTCTGTCTCCCCGCCCTCCACATATCTATGTCTGTATATGGGCACATAGATAGATAGATATCCCTCCCTCCCCTTCCCCCACCTAACTTAAGCATCTCTTCATGCTTTTATTGGCCATTTGTATTCCTTTTTTGAACTGTCTTCATGATCTTTGGCTGTCAATTCCGATTTATTAAGAAATACGTGAAACACACAAGGAGTATAAAAAATAATACGTGAACACCTAGGAGCTGACCACCTGGCTTCAGAAACCGTCACCAGTGCAACCGAAACCCACCGTGCTCTCAGCAGCAGCCCTTGCCATACCCAAGAGGTAAACTTGACCCTCAGGTTTGAGATCATATGACCCGTGCATCTCTTTATATTTTTACTACATGTATGTGTTCCTCTACTATTTCTTTTTGCTTATGGCTGTATCTGTAGCAATCTGCTTCATTAGAAAACAGATCTTATAGATCCATGCTTTCCATGAGGTAGCTTAATCCCTATAGTTCAATACCTATTCTCCCTTCTTCATCATAGCTGTAGGCCATTATTATTTATCTAGGGAAAACCATTGGTGACGATAGCAAGAAGATGGTTCTCAGATCATCACATGGTAGACAAGGGACGTGGTATCTACATGGTATCCAACAGAGATGAGGAAGAGCACATGCCATGAAAACCTTTCTCTGTGATCCTTTCTCAGTGTTGCACCTGTCCTTCCAACACAAGAAAAAGGAACAAGATGGGACATGGACACTGCTTACAAAAGTTTGTCTCTAGCTCATTCATTCATTCATTGATCCCATCCATCCACAACAAATGTTCACTGAGAACTCACCATAGGTGCCAGGCACTGAGCTAAATGCTAGGGAACAAAAAAAAAAAAAAAAAAAAGACAGTCTCTGTCGACTCATAACCAATTTAAGAAAATAGACAAGTAGGGCGGTGCCTGGGTGGTTCAGTTGGTTAAGCATCTGCCGTTGGCTCAGGTCATGATCCCAGCGTTCTGGGATCGAGCCCCACATTGGGCTCCCTGCTCTGCGGGGAGTCTGCTTCTCCCTCTCCCCCTCCCCCCACTCGATCTCTCTCTCTCTCTCAAATAAATAAAATCTTAAAAAAAAAGAAATAGATAAGTAAATAATAATAATACTAGCTCCGAATTGTGGAGCATTTACTCTTTGGCAGGCACTGTGCTAAGCACTTGCTTGTATTATCTCATTTAGTCCTCATGTGAGACATACAGAGTGTGACAGCAAGTAGCACCTGTGGAAAAATGCAAGCAGAGAAAACATAAGATCACACAGCCACCAGACAATGGACCTGGGATTTGAACCTTGGCAGACCGACCCAGAGCTTATGTCTTTACAAACTTCAACAGTCATCTCCGGAGGAAATCAGTAATTATGATCAAATGGGAGAGGGCAATGACAGAGGGTGAAAGGGGACACTGACATCTTGAAATGCTTCTTCGAGAGTGGCTTGGTAGTAGGGTTCAATGAGATGCCCCCCAGAGCAAGGGGGAGTTCTTGTCTGGAGTGTAGACAAACGATTCAGTCCATGCCCTGACAGACACTTCTGGCCTTAATTTAGTTTCATTAATGTGGCATTGGAGCATTATAAATAAACTAGTGTTAAGGCTTGGGGAAAAGGCATTCACCAACTTGCTAACTTTGGGCACTAGGGAGATTCCCTGTTTGTAAAATGGGGGCGGTCCTCTCCCCCTGCTTGAGTTCCCTCTCTGGCTGGCTGTCTCTCTCTCTCTCTGTCAAATAAATAAATAAAATCTTTAAAAAAAAAAACGGGGGTGGTCCTGGCTAGGTGGCCCTTAGCAGATACCTGCGAGCCTGAGGCGCTGCTGAGGAATCTCTCCTTTTAAAGGAGCTCGAGGAAAGCAGACTGAGTTGTAGGGTCCAACCAGACCCTGATTAGTACGTGAGGTTCTTTCCCTTATCATTCTTCACTTGGCCCTGGTGGTGTAAAGGCAGAGTGTTCAGCTGCTAAACAAACAGCCTGTTGAAAATCATGAGAGGCAAGAAGGCAAGTGAAAAGAGCAAGTCATGGAAGGTTTGACTGTGAGGACTCGTGAAGAACGGGGTCATAACTTCTACAGTCCATGTGGTGGGTGTGGCTATGAAATGCTCTGCAGAGATCTGCCTCAGCTTTATTGTGTTCCGGTCCTTCTTTGCAGAGACCCCCTGCAAAGGTTTAACATTTAGCACCTAAAATGAGCTTAGAGGACAGAAATGAGCCCGTAAGTCTTTGCCCTAGGCAAATGGGTTAGATTACTACAATTTACAGGAACAGTTCTCTGCTTCAAATTAGTCAGGAAAATTACCCTAGCCTCAGCCTCTCAAAAGGAAAATTCCACTTGTACTGATCCTGTGCCCACGCATGTCAACTATGATTACAATGTGTATCCTTGTGAATGCAACTTAAGGCTCTGTTAATACCTTGCAAATGGATATGTTTGCTTCTTTCCCTCTGCTAGCACTTAATACTAAACTGTGGACTTGCTTCCTAGAGAGCACTATCTCCAACAAAGATCCTCCATGCCAAAATTCAAGAGACTCACAGGTAGACATGACTTTTCTGGAGAAAAGCATTGCTATATGTACCCATAAAAATGCTTACTCCTTTATCATTACATGGAACCCTTTGAAAGGCAAGAAATAGAAACTTGTTCAAGCTAACTTAGGAAAAAAGGGAGAATTTCCTACAAGGACAGTCCAGCCCTTGTGTTTCCTAAACCCAGGCCTCAGGAAAGGACCGGAAGTGAGGGGCTGGCTGTAGAGAAACCAGGATGTTTATGTTCTCTCCCTTTGACAGAATAAGCCTGTGTGTGTGTGTGTGTGTGTGTGTGTGTGTGTGTGTGTGTGTGTCTGCTGCCCCCAGATTGTCCCCTCCCCGCCCCCATCTCTACTTAGGTTCCTAAGTAGAGTGCTCTGATTGGCCCTGCCCCGTTGCCAGGGAGACAGGATCACAGGTATAAGACCACACACACCCACTGAGGGAGAGGGAGATAGGGTTTCAAGAAAAGTGAATCTTACTAAGGACCTTCCTTCTGGCATTTATAAAAGTCCCAACATATGGGTTTGGTTGAGTAAATTATGTATTCCCTTATTTTGGAATACTAGAGGACTATTACAATAATGTGTTAGAATATTTAACAAAATTAGAAAAATGTTCATAACATTCTTGAGTGAAAGGGGCAAGTTACAGAGTAACGTTTATTTTTTTATTATATAATAAAAAGAACTTTATTATATAATGAAAATAATTTTACTAATATTTGTAGTTTGTATACACATGCATGGAGAAAAGAAACAAAATTGAATGTTTACATAGTTATATTGTGTTTTCTCTATTTTTCAAATATGTTTATGTTGAAATTTATTATTTTTATGATCAACGTTAATTTTTAAACTGAATTTTTAACTATGGTCAAAGTTAATTTTAACTGACAAATTATGTAAGTAAAATCACATGAAATGGAAATGAAAAAAAAATCCTCTTATATCCTGAATCAGATATTTTATAATTTATAAAACCATAAAAACAAGTGTAATAAAGTTTACCTAAAAAGAGTAAGTGGCTCTTTTTAGGAATCGTTTGGGAAAATAATTTGCTTTAAAGTTTTGTAACGTTCCATTTAAATGCTTCCTTTAAAGTCAAGATTTTGAAAAGCTCCCAGGCTGAAGTCACCTTGTTTTATATATCAGCTTGAAAACCTGTGTCTATAGTATTCAAGACATAATTTAAACATCATTTGCAACTTAGGAATAATAATTCTAGAGATATGTATTATTGAAAAATGTGGGCAAGTCAAAGAAACATATTTGAGAGTAAAAGGACAATCACATTATCCCACATAAGCCACTGCTTTTTCTTTCTTTATGGTGAAGTGAGAGAAACATCCAGAGAGTTTCTCAGGCGATGAGCACTGAAAGAGAGCTTGAGTTAGATGGACCCTTCTCCCATTATGTAACTGGTATTTGAAGCTCCAAAAAGACTAAAGCCATTTATGGGAACATCCTAAAAGAGGTTTTGGTACAGATTTTACTAGGAGTCTTGGGGATGTGATCAAATCTGGAAAAGTCAGGGAAAGTGTCAATGTGAGTTAGAAAAGTATGTTTATCAAATCTCAGGTGAGACTAGTGTGTCGGGCCTCATTCTGTTCCCCAAACCCATGAGGGCAGAGCTTCTGGAAGATCAGGGAGGACTTCAAGAGGCCCTTCTCACCAGCCAATCAAGGTAACTAAAAGTCCAAATGCTGTCACTCACTCCCAGATCTGCTGGTTCTAGAACGTGCTCCAGCATCAGCTTCAGATGGTCTCTCGTTTCCATCTTAGCCTCCAATTTGATACCTTCTCTCACTCTGTCCATAGTCCTAGTGTTGCCTTGGCTTCTGCTGTCTTCTTTGGGTGCCTGTTCTTGTTTCTAGTCTGGACTGCTTGATCTTGGGCTTGATTCAGAATGAAGACATAATAATAATAATACAAAATGACAGTGACTGTAAAAAGAAAAAACAAAACACAACATAAAAAGTGCTGTGGGAAAACCAAGAGGACCTAATTATTTCCACCTGAAGTGGATTGCTGGGAGCTGGCTACCCAGATGAGTGTTTTGGACCATGGAGGATAAGTAGGAGTTTGCCAGGTAGGAATGGAAGGAACTTCCCAGAAGAAGAAAAACTGGGAGTAAAGAATCAGAGATGAGAAAGTACATGGCATCCTTAGGGCGGCTTGTAGATGGGACTGGAGAGGCAGCATGGAACAGAAGAAGGTGGAGAGTCTTGCAGTTGCCGAAGGTAGACTTTAAAGCATGGGGAGGACTTGATTAGAATCATTTAAAAAGATGGTTCTGCTCCATCACCAAGGGTGGCCAAAAGGGGCGGGTCCCTCTGGCTCCCATCCCTGACTCTCTTTTTGCAGCCTTGGCCCTCTCATGTCCAGTCAGATCCTTAATGGGGACTGTGTTCTTCCATGGTTTAGTTCTAGGCCTTTTCTTGTCCCACATCTGTTCTCATGGTTTTAACCCTCATCTTGACACAATATCTGGTGCTGACCTCCCTGTCAACCCTAGCCTTGCATTTCTAGATGGCTACTAACCCTGTGTACCTACATGCACCCCCAGTCCCTCACACTCAACATGTGTGTAGCCAAACTCTCCGAATCCTTCCCCGAACACTCAGTTCTTCCCCTGACTCTTCGTTTCTGCCCTTTGTCCCACCATTCTCCATGTTACCTGAGCTCAGAGCTTGCTGGTTGTTACTTCCACCTTTCTTTGGCCCTCATGTTCAACCCATGTTTAAGTCTGTCAAGATTTCTTTGTGATTTCTGACATCTGTGGCTTCCCAGTCCAACTGCAACCATCCAACCTGAGACCCTCCTCACCTGCCAATTCTGTTATAGTAACAACAGTATCCCAGCTGGTGTCCCAAGTCTCCAGTGGCTCTCCTGGATGGTCCTGTTCTGGTATAGTTTCTATTCTGTCTTGATTATAGAGGGTCACGTATAAGGTAGATATTGAGCATGGTCCAAATTACTTTTGAAAGTCCCTTAGGAAGATGCTATATTGAGGTCTGACAAACCATCTCTCTAAAAATCCAACAACAATGAAGTTGTGTTTTTTTTTTTTTTTCGAGTAGGCTCCATCCCATTGTGGAGCCCAATGTGGGGCTTGAACTCACAACCCTGAGATCAAGACCTGAGCTGAAAACAAGAGTCAGATGCTTAATCAATGAGCCACCTGGGTGCCCCCCAAAACAACAATAATGAAACACAATTTTTTTCTTCTAACATAGGAATAGATTGTACTTTCTTCTGTCCAGCACTACATAATGTAGTTGGCTTGCATTTAGAACTCATTTTGGGAGGGCAAATATTCCTTCTGTGAAAGGTGAACAAGAAATAATTGAAACTGTAGGGGAGGAAAAATAATTTTCCCTCTACTCTTCTTAGTTCTTGGTTGAGACTCCTATAATGAAAGACTAAGAGGGAAAAAAACAGGTTTATTGACATGTATACCTCCTGTATACATGAAAGATACTCAGGAAAAAGTGAGTAATACTCTGAGGTGGCTTAGAACTCTGGCTTAAATACCATCTTCAACTAAATACAAGAAAAAAAAGGTGTGGAGGAAGAGAGTTTTGAGAGATTATTAAGAAAAGCATAGAAATCAACAGTAAGGTTTGTTATGCAGATCTGAGTCTATACCTTCTCCATCAATAAGGGTTTAATGTTGTCTCAGGGGATTAGCCTTTATCTTTCCTCATAAGGAAGAGAGAAGGGACATCTTTATAAATTGATGTCCTGCTTGTAGGCACGTAGAGGGAGGCCAGGGAACTTTTCTTGTATGGACTTCTTTTCAGTTGCCTTCAGCTCAAAATAATCCTTATGCCAAAATGGCTTTTTGTGGAGGTTGGAGTATTCTGCCACCCTTCAAGATTAACCAAGAGCACAGCCTATTCATATCTCTCTCACACTCACTCTGGACTCATGCTTACGGAAAAGATGGCATGTAACATCTCCCATACTGGCCCTGTCCTTTAAATTCTTAAAAAAAATATTTGCTGAGATCTATAATTCAGTAGGTGGGAGTTAAGCACAGATTTCACTGCTGTGGCTCAGATGGATGGGGCAGTGGGTCCCATGCCTGCATGTGAGGCCCCTCGCCGTGCTGGTCAGAGCTGGGTGGGCAGAGAAGGTACCTGGAGTCCACCCCCTGTGCCACCAATTCAGGTGAACTCCAAGGATTCCAAAACTTCTAAATTCAAACTTGGTCTTCTAGGTCTTTATGAAGGTATATTTTTCAAGTTAAGAGTATAATATAAATATAAATAAAATAAATAAAATATACAATATACTTTATATATAATTTATATATAATAAATATATAATTTTTCATTACCCTGATTAATAACTTTTAACCATGTAGACATATGGTAGATGACCCACTCTCTGTACTCTTGCTCTAGCCCCCATGAATATTAGGGTGGCTGGCTATACGTAGCTCATTTTCTTGAACTGGAGGGAGAAACAGCAGTGGGGGCTTTAGTGCACAACCATACAGCATAAACATCTTCCAGTTGTGGTGGGGAAGCCCTGGGGCTATTCTCACTGTCTCTCTCCACATCTTCGGGGCTCCTTCTGACTCTCTCTCCCAGACCCTTTTACGCTGCAAGGAAACCCCAAATGCTCCCAATTTTGCTACGCAGAGATTTTAGATTTCTGCGTGGCACTCTGCTTTTTCAACCCTTGCTCCTCACAGAGGTTCCCAGGTCCTCAGCATCCGCATCAGCTCCGAGCTGGGTGGAAATGCAGACTCTTGGCTGCCTGAGTGACAGCACTATTCCTTGGAACCCTCAGGGACACATTTGGGAAATGCCGGAGGAGAAGCCCTCGATCCTATGGATGCTATGGTAATCCTGGAGCAGGGAAGGTGATGAGAGATGAGGGGAGACAGAGGAGCCTGGGCCCTGGGCAAGAGTAAGGCAACAAGGTGGAATGGTGAGAAAAGCAGAAATAAATTCAGGACAGCAGCACAGCAGCACCATCCTGGGAGAAAAGTTTCCTGCAGCCACCAAGGGGTCTCCGTCTCATCCAGCAGAGGGGGCTTAGGAGGCTGAGAGCTACAGGAGCCCTGAGGCTGGGCACTCAGGGGGCAGGGTATGACAGCCAGTGGTGCAGAGGGGAGGCCTTGGCTGTTAGGGACAGAGGGCAGGAGGAGATGACGAGAACCTGGAAATGGTGACAAAATGGGACAAAATAAGGGAGGGAATGGACAGGAATTCAGTCCACTTTGAGGAGACAAGAGGAAACGGATAGGAGATGTGGCATACACATCTGAATGGTAAAGGGACCAGAGTGTCGACCCAGCAGCCTTCTGGGGATGCAGAGAAGGATCCTGGACCAAGGGAGAGAACGCAGCCTGTGTCCTAGAAAAACCAGAGCCAGACGGTAGTTAAAGCAGTAAAAACATCTTATTTGAGACTATTGCAACAGGGAAAAGAGACCTCAGTACAGCCCCAGGTGCAGTTCTTTTTTTTTTTTTTTTTAAAGATTTTTATTTATTTATCTGACACACAGAGAGAGACAGCCAGCAAGAGAGGGAACACAGCAGGGGGAGTGGGAGAGGAAGAAGCAGGCTCCCAGCGGAGGAGCCTGATGGGGAGCTCAATCCCAGAATGCGCAGATCATGCCCTTAGCTGAAGGCAGACGCTTAAGGACGGAGCCACCAGGCACTCCCCCCAGGCGCAGTTCTGAATACAATGTGGGTGAGTGGGGATTTACAGCCCAGTAGCAGGTGGGGGGCAGTGGATACAGGTTACCAAGAGCAAACATCAGAGGTGGGGGTGGAGGGGCCCTGCCTGAGCAGATTTCACAGGATTCTTGCTGAAGACGGGGCCCCAGCGTCACCTGGGGGAGGTGGGGCATGAGGTACCAGATCAGATATCAACAGTAGGGGGTTCGGGTTAAACTGACTCAGCTGGATTCTTGCTAAACTGGCTTTTACAAGCACACAGATGAGTGTAGGAGAAGGTTCAGGAGGCTGACGAAAGTTGGGTGAAGCCAACAATCTTTGTCACCTGGAGACAAAGGGGCAGCTTTGGTCCCTCACAAGGTCTAAACGCTTGGCCCTCCTAGAATAACCCTGTGCGCCCCACATCTCTGCCCATACCAGGCTGCCCTGTCCACGGCGTGTGTCTGTCCTCCTGGGCCCAGCCCCCTGAGCCTTGAGAGGCGCCTCCAGCTAAGCCACAGAGGGCCTTCCTCCCTTACCTGCTTGCCTGGGCTAAGTAAGGACATTCTCCGTCTGCTGGAGACAGGACAGGTTCCAAGCCAGAAGGCTGTGCTCTTTTAGGTGGGTGCCACCCGAGGCCCTCCCTGGGGGCCATGTCCCTTGCCTAAAGCTCTTTTTTCTTCTTAAAAAAATATTTATTTATTTATTTTAGAGAGAGCACACACGTGAGCTGGGGCAAGGGGTGCGCAGAGGGAGAGGGAGAGGGAGAGAGAATCTCAAGCAGATTCCCTGCTGTTTGGAGCCCGGCATGGGGCTTGATCTCAGGACCCTGAGATCATGACCTGGGCCAAAACCAAGAGTCTGACGCTTAAGGGACTGAGCCACCCAGGCGCCCCTTCCCTTGTCTAAGGGTCCTGACACCAGAGACTCCTGGGGTAGCAGCAGCTCTCCCAGGGCAAGCCAGGGTCACCTCTTGGAACCCCGAGACCTCTTCAATTCATGGAGCTCCCCCAGACCCCCATCCTCTGCTCTGGCCTTCCTCCCCTGCGCCGGGCATCCCTCCTCCTCTTTGGAAATCTCCCTCCCTCTTCCCATGATCCCAATCTCCGGGACTGCTTGATCCTCCACCCTTCAGAGCCGCTTGATAGCTTATCTGAAACCTTTAAAGCCTCTCTGAAAGCAGCTCCCACACATCGTCTCCAGTCTCCGGGAGTGGGGGGAGTTGGGGGGGTGGTGGGCAATTTCCTGTAAACACACACAAGCCATCCAGCCCCATCTGCTCTGCTCTTGGCGTGGAACTGAATTTCACGAGCCTAATAGCATTCAGCGCTTCCTATGTGCCAGGCAGGCTTTTTTTTTTTTTTTTTTTTTTTTTTTAAGATTTTATTTATTTGACAGAGAGAGCGAGAGAGAGCACAAGCAGGGGAAGCGGCAGAGACAGAGGGAGAAGCAGGCTCCCCGCTGAGCAGGGAGCCCGATGCGGGGCTCGATCCCAGAACCCTGGGATCATGACCTGAACAGAATGCAGACACTTAACCGACTGAGCCACCCAGGCGTCCCTGCCGGGCACTCTTTCAAGGACTTTATATATGTGGTTTCTCTCTTTTAACCCAAATACAAACTTTCTGAAGTAGTTGATTCAGAATCATTATCCTCCCTGAACACGTATAGAAACTGAGGCACAGGGAGAAAATGGTGTGCGTCACACCACGTACACAGTGATGCGAGCAGTGGAATGTGGGCGGTCTGGCTCCCGAGCCCACACCCGGCCTCTGCGGAGGAACGTGCCCAGCCTTGGCTGGGGAAAGACTGGCACCAAGGACGGGCAGCCCCAAAAGCACCCAGCAGAACAAAGGGCCACTTGTCTTTCTCAACATATTTAGAAGTCCTAGAAAAAGCAGGCCAGTTGATAACCAGGGTGCTTTGGGTTTATTAGTACCAGGCTCCGTGTGTCTAGATGAGAGAGAGTTTTTGTTTTGTTCTGTGTCAGAAGCTTAGCTCTGCGTGTCAGCAGGCCAACACTGCATGTATAGAGCTCACACCACAAGCCCGAGCATGGTCCCACAGCACCGTGAGCTAAGGTTCCTTTGCCCCAGAAGGAGGGGGCGGCGGGGAGGCAGGGCACCCGGGAGAAGACAGCCCTGCGAGAGCGGGTTTCTCCCACCAGGCTGTGAGGATGCAGCGGGGCTTCAGGCAATGTCAAATAAACCTGCTCCTGCAGGCTTCTCTGGCAGTTTGGGGAACGTCCTGCAGTCTCCCCCAGGCCGTGAGGTCCTGAGCCCATTCCCTTCCTTAGGCTGCACTGCCCCGGGGCCCTGTTCCCCTTGATGAATGGGCAAGAAGAGACTCATCCAACCAGCACTCGAGAAAAAGCAGGGAGCTGTCGCCCAGAGCCTGGGCTACTCTGCCTTTGCAGGTGGGCACCGTGACTCGGGTGGGGACACCTTGGCTCCGTGGGGGGGCAGGTGTTGGGGGGAGACAGCAGTGTGCCAGATTCCTGCTCTGCATAGACTAATGGGGAGACTTCGGACCCGTGCCTGACCTTTTAGGGCTTTCCTGGGTTCCTACATAAAATCCTTTCCTTGCAGGGATCACGTTTCCTTCATACGCATTCTGGGTATTTTGTCTGGTTGCTATTCATTTTCTGCCTCGCCTGTTCAGTGATCAACTTGGTGAGGGCAGGGTCTTGGCCATTGCCGCTTCCCAGTGACTATGGAGTGTGTGGCGTATCGTGAGGGGGTGAGCGAGGGCATGAGCATCAAGGAGCATGGTGTTGGCACCCTAGCCCGAGGTCCCCATCTCAACCCTGTAATCTGCGAGCTTGAGCAAGTCACTCTTCTCTGTCTGTACTAGTGTTGCCAACCATGAGCGGAGGGAAATGCATCTTCGTTCTTCTTAATAGGGGTGTTGACACGTCTCCAGTGCTCGGAGCTGCTTCGATGGACGTTTCTACTAAACAGGATTCGCTTCAGGAAGTTCCTTGACTTTGCCCCCACATATATGATACACGGAAAGCCTGGCTTTTGCTCTTTGTGACTGGTTTAGACAAGAGCGCAGAGATTGTGCGTCGCTGATGCCATGCATTTATTGGTTATTGATGTAGGAACATAGTTAATAGGTCTGGAAAGTACTTTCCTGAACTCTCTGGTCTCTATTTTATGGTGTTTTCCAAGCAGCTTCATCAGAGCTGTCCATATTTCTGGGTCTCCAGCACAGCACTTCTTTTAGAGACCCAAAGGAGCTCCACCACACCCTGTGGACGGGGAGCTCATGCTGGCCTTGTGCAGGGTGTCAGCCTGGAGGTACCAGACCAGCAGGAAGAAGGGACAAAGAGGTGGGCAGAGAGGTTCCCTGGGGACAGCTCGCCCACAGGTGGGCACACAGCCACCTTGTGACCACGCTGGCCTCCTTGCAGTCTCTTGGCTGTCCCTGGAGCCACTTGGCCACGGTCCTTATGTAGCAGTTAACGCCTACAGTATATTTTCTACTGTACCGGTGGCCATGCATGCCAAAGCCACCAGTGTAGAGGGGATGTGGTGACCGTCATCCAGATGGCATTTAAGCCAAACGTTCAAGCGTCAGGAGAATTTGGATGGGCTAATGGACTGATGGGCACAGAGCTAGAAGGGAGGAAGGATCTGCTTATCTGAGGCTTTGGTGATGTGCTGGGAGGGAGGGAGGCTAGTGAAGGCCAGAGAGAGTTAGGCCTCCAGTGGTAACAAAAAGAGAGACACCAAGCAGAGGGTTTGTGAGGGAGGAGGAGGCTGGCAGGGGCATGCAGGGTGGTTCGCAGGGAGTGGCTTGGAGGTGGGAAGGCCGGCCGCGCCAGGATGGACGGGAAGAACTGGCATCGTGTGGTGGCAGTGGTGGCAACGGACAAGAGAGATTGGGAAGAGCATTACAAGCATGATTCAGTTCTTTTCTTGCGTGGTCCTGTCGGGAGAAGTGGCGAGCTGCATTACCACGTGAAATGTGAAGGCCAAGTTAGCGGCAAGATATCCCCCTCCATCCCCCTCACATTTAAAAAGTATTTATGAAGGGCTCCCCTTGGCCACTGGCCAGTGACTTTCATTTACTCAGAAGTGGGAGCCCTCGGAAGAGGTGCAAGCCACCCTCCCTGCCCGTCTTGCGTTAGATAGATGACAAGATCACTGACACGAACACACATAGTTTGTGTTTTCAGTGTCGTGTACCATCTCACCCTCTGGAGATGTGAATGACTCACAGCACTTGCCAATTTTAACGTTTCTATATTTTCACAGAATTTAAATCAATATTTCCGCAGAAATTAAAACATAAAATACAATCCCAGAAACATAACAGACAACTGTTTTCACTTTTCCATATTTGTTTCCATTTTTTTTTATAGCATCTCGGTATTTTTGATGGCATTTCAGGTTCAAGGGATTCAAGGACATAGATTCAATCCCAGCAGGGAGCATACAGTGAAAATATGATGGTAACCAGAAGTCTGTCTTTTTTACTGCATGGAGTTTTGACCAAGTCCCTGAGCTCTGGCTAATGATGAAAGAGGTACGGGAACAAACAGACTCATGTCTCCTGCCAAGCAGAGAGCTCTAGTGGATTCCACTAAAATCCCCAAGACAGCTGGGATAACCATCTACATTTATAAGCCAAGAGCCAGGAGCTCATTTAACAAATGTCGGGCAGCCTGAAGAGAAGGACAGAAGGCAGGAAAATGCATCCCCCACCCAGGAGTGTTTAGAAGTCGAGAACACTTTAGTGGAGAGAGGAATTCCTTGACTTCTCTGTCAATAAATCGTTGCCCATTCTTTCACACCCTCCTCTCCAGCGGCCACTTTTATCTGCTCCCCTCCCCATTCTCTCTCCCTCTAGCTACATTGCTACATTTATACACACTTATTAAACCAAGACTTGATATGAATTTGAAGCCTTTTTGCAGATGGCTGCCTCCTCCTTCATGGGGTGAAGAGCAACGAGAGAGGCACACGATCTCCCATCTTCTTATGAGGACAATGTACCATTGTGGGGGCTCATGGCCCAATCACCTCCCAAGGGCCCTACCTCCAAGTGCCAGACACTGGGGTTTAGGTATTCAACACATGAACTTGGTGGTGGGGGTAAGGGCTGGGGGATGCAACATGCGGTCCATCAAATGCATGTATAATGCCAATAATGTTGGTGTCGCTCTTCCCAGGACACTGAAGTCTATCTGAGATCAAGCTATAAAGGAGAGGAACCATCTCTTTTGTGTCTACCTACTTCTTTTGAGCTCGGGCAATCAAGAGGACTTCATGGAGAAGGGGGCATTTGAGCTGGGCTTAAGAATGAGATTTCTATTTTTGGAGCTAGTGGGGTAGAAATTTCAGATGAAGGGAAAAAAAGAATGAACAATTGCTTCTAGACTGATTTAGATTCTTATAGAGGGCTAAAAATCCCAGAGACTTTTCTCCAGGTAAGGTTTCAGGCAGGTAGAAGAGTTTTGGTGTTGTTTTCAAGGGGCCTTTTAGCATTTTTCACAGAGCAGTTAAGCCGGTTGTCTTTGCTATGTAAAATATGATGTCAACGGAGAAAGACCCACTTTTGAGCCTCATGTGGGTCATGTGGCTCTGCCCAGAGAAGCTGATTGCGTTCCTGAAGGCACAGGGAGTGCCTCACACCTGCCCGGACTTGGCGACAGACCAAGGCTGTCTCAGCGCAAGCTCTTCCTCCAATTGGAAAAAAGAACCCCTATCCTCAAAATATTCAAAGCACATTTTCTGGCAAGAGGAGATTTGTAAATTCATCTTCTCTTTCCCTTCTTTCTCTCTTGTCTTCGTCATGAACGCTGCCCAGTCTTCTAAATAAACCAGGCTCACTTCGGCCCATCGCCCATTCTTTCTGGGTGTGGGAGCAAACAGCAGAGAACAATCCTCTTGCAGGTCAGCAGCTGGAATAACCAGTAACAGATGCAGTAATGAATCATCGTGCTCAGGGAGCCCGCCTGCATCCAAGCTGAAAGCCTCTGTAAGGAAGGCCAGCTTTATCCACCAGTACACTGCCCGGTCATGTCATCAGAAGGATCCCTTCCCCAAACGGTCATCTGCTTGCCGTAGTGTCTGGAATTTCACCATAAGTTTTGGCAACCGCCTCGCAAAATGTTACAGCTGGTCAATCAACTCTTAGAAGCAGGACTAGAACGCTTGCCCTGTGGTTTTCCAGTACCTTGCGGGGTATCTCTGTGGGGAGAGTGGGCGCACAAATTACTTGTTTGGGACAACGAATTCATTCACCAGACTGTGTACTGAGAGCCTACTCGACATTCAGCTGTGTAGAGGGTGCTTTGGGGAAAGGAGCCCTGCCCTTACCCTCAAGTAAGATCAAATCCTGAAAGAGCCATACATAAACACCAAGGGACCTTCTATGTAGGAAATATGACAAATATAGCCATACACACACACACACACACACACACACACACAATCCACCCCACCTCTAATTTCGGTCACGTCTCTGTCAGAGTGCTTTATTTCCTGGGAGTTTCTACTTATAATCTGGAAGAAGTTTCCTTTTAGTTACCCATGATCACCCAGATCATGGACTTCACATGCTTTGGCTGATGGCCCTGATTTATCTATCATATTTAGATGATGACTTCTCTGGCAATAAGTTATATCTGATCTGAAATCTACTTAATCAGATTGTGCTTTTCTGAAAGCAACATTTATTTTTGCAACTGCTTGGAAAACCACATGGGACCAAGTTTCTAATAGCACAGAATCCTTCCTATATGAATTTCAAAGCAAGCTAGAAGATGTTAGTTAAATTTCCAGAAGACATTTTTAAACAGGACCCGTACCCATTAAGAAATGAGGATTAGAGGGATAATAATGCAAACTCTGTAACATTCATTTATTTATTCATGATTCATTCAACGAAGAGTCACGGAGCACTTACTCCGCACGGGGCATTCTTGTTCCCAGCAGTAAACAAGACAGGTAAGGTCCCTTGCATTCAGGTTAGTGTACCTAGCATATACATAAGCATTGATTTAAACAGAGACCAATAATATCAAGCTCTTCTCAACCTGACGGCTTCATAAATAGTCCTTTATACTGTGCAACCCAGGCTATTATCTGGTGGCTTTTCCCACTGCTTCAGTATATTATGCTGATAACACTGTCGATAGCAGTATCTTTTCTTGCAGATCTTGTCACATTCATGACATTCCAAAAATATTTTCTTAGGATTTCTGGGCCAGACTATGAAAGGCTATCTCATATTTAAAACAAGTTATTTGCACGTTATTTCTAGGACTGTGTTCAGAACTATCCAAGTGTTATTTGAGAGGCAAAGACCCTAAGTAAAAGCTGAAATGCAAATTTGTTATTCTAAGAGTGGACATTCTCATCTGAGACCTTACAGTCTTGTTCAAAACAGCCTGATAGGGGCTCCTGGGTGGCTCAGTAGGTGAGGCGTCGTCAGCCTTCAGCTCCGGTCATGATCCCAGGAGTCCTGGGACAGAGAATCCTGTAGAGGGGTCGGCTTCTTCCTCTGCCCCTCCCCCTGCTCATGCTCTCTCTCGCTCTCTCTCAAATAAATAAATAAAATCTTAAACAAAACAAAACTGCCTGACAGCAAGAAGATGAGGGCTCTGTATAATTTTAATTTCTGTGGGTCTGGGACATACTCGAAAACGACAAATCTGTCCCTACTGCTGTTGGGATGTTGCTTCTCTGCCTGTGAAAACTTTCTGCCTCCTCCAGTTTGTTCGCAAATACCGAGCTGCTGAGAGTTCTTGTGATTTTTGAGATTCCAAAGTAAATCTTGTCATTTCATCTGGTTTGGGAGAAAGCGTAAGACCACGCCTCCGGCTTGGGGAAAACCTCCTCACGTGCGCTGGCAAAACCCGGTCCAGGTACGCCCGCCGGCCCTGACGCCTGTCCTGCAGTTCATTTAGGGAAAGGCACTGTGAGCCACCCGGCACTTTATTTCACTCCTCTCTTTAGGAGGAGCGGAAACTAATTTTCTTTGAACGCTCCCAACGCTAGTTCTTTCTCCGCTGGCCCATCAGGGAAAGGGACAGGACAGGAATGAGGCTGCCTGTGGCTAGGTCCTGAAATCGGACTTTCTCAGCCGCATCGGAGGGAGAAAAGTTTCCTTTGTCAAACAAGTGACCACGTGGCGCTATGGCGGTCCCCACCAGCAGCCCCGTGAGACCGCCGGGAGCGGACTTGGGGGGCGCGTCCGTCACTTCCTGAGCCGCCCAAGGGGAGCCCTGAAAAGTGGGGGAGCGGCTGGAACGCGAGAGAGCGATCAGGACGCGGGAGAGGGGCGTGGAAGGTGGGGTTCTCGGCAGTGGGCGGGCTCTGGGTGGGGGCGGGGAAAGGGTTCCCGGGAGTGGGCGGGTTCGGGGGCGGAGTTCCCGTGGTTGGGCGGACTCGGTGGGCGGGATCCTCGGAGGTCGGGGAGCGGAGGGCGTGGTACCGGGGTTGCGGGTCGCGGGGCTCCCCGGAGCGGGGAGGTTGCGGAGGGCGGGGTACTCGGCGTCCGGGTACACGGGGTTCCCGGGGTTGGGCTGGCGCGAAGGGCGGGGTTCCCGGGGTCGGGGTGCGGAGGGCGGAGTTCCCGAGGGTGGGCGGCCCCGGGAGGCAGGGTCCTCGGGGGCGTCGGGGAGGGCGGGATACCCGCGGTGCGGGCACGGAGGGTAGTTCCCGAGGCCGTGGGGCGCGGGGGCGGGACTCGGGGGCGGAAGGGCGCCTAGCTCGGGGGGCGGGGCGGGTGGGGGCGGGGCTCCGGGCCGCGGGGGCGGTGCAGCTCGGGGAGGAGCGCGGGGAGGGGCGCGGGGAGGGGGAGCGGCTGGCAGGCCGGGCATGGCGTCGATGGCGGCGGCGATCGCGGCCTCGCGCTCGGCGGTCATGAGCGGGAACCGGCCTCTGGACGACCGGGAGCGGAAGCGCTTCACCTACTTCTCGTCGCTGAGCCCCATGGCCAGGAAGATCATGCAGGACAAGGAGAAGATCCGCGAGAAGTACGGGCCCGAGTGGGCGCGGCTGCCGCCCGCGCAGCAGGACGAGATCATCGACCGGTGCCTGGTGGGGCCGGGCGTCTCCGCGCCCCGCGACCCTGGGGACCTGGGGGACTCCGACGAGCTGGCGCGCTTTCCCGGCCTGCGCGGGCCCACGGGCCAGAAGGTGGTGCGCTTCGGGGACGAGGTAGGTGCGGGCGCGGCCGGGGACTCTCTCACCTCTCCGCGCCCCGAGGCGGCCAGTCCGGGTGTCCCCTGCCCGCCGGTCGCGCGGGTACGGGCAGGGGAATAGAAGGCGCGGGGACGGGAGTGGGCGGGAGGGGCGTCCCGGGGCCGCCGGCGCGGGGCTAGGGGCTCCCCAGAGGGAATTTGAGAATCGCGGTGAGGAGGAGGTCTTTAAAAACCCTCCATGTAGACCTGCTCCGCTGGGCCGCACAGGAGCTAGAGAGTTCCCCCGCAGCTGAAGGCGGCTGCTCTTAGGCGAGGCGGACCAGGTTGGAAACCCCAAGGAATTTTAGCCTGAGTTCTAATCCACTCTGCCCCTTAGCTCCATGGCCATGGGTGACTTAACCTCTTAGAGCCTCAGTTTCTCTCCCCGCCCCTCCCCTGTCCCGGTGTAAACCGGAGATGATACTACTCACCCCGTGCCTGCCCTGGATGGCACTCAGAAAATTGTATATATTAATAATAATATTTGTGATGAGCTGTATGGGACAAGAGAAATTGTCAGGCAAGATAAAGAGAAGGAAGAGGTGCCTTCCAAGGTTAGGACGTTTCCCTAAGATGTTTTACAGGTGAGTACGATGTGCAGCTTTGGTTTGGGGGTGCGCATGGAGCCCCGTTTTTTCATCAAAAAACTAAGCGATGAGTTTAAATGGGCGCCAGCAAGCCTTTGCTACATATAAGGACATGTCTGGGTCTCTGATCTAGACGCGGTTCCTACACTTCTAGATGGGAGAAATGCTGGAAGCATACAAGAAAAAACTCAGGGGTGTCCCCTTCTAAATCACAAAGACCTGAGTGTTCAGTGCTGCTCAGAAACTTGGTCTTTTTCTTCTTTTTTGTTTCACTGATACCCGTTTGATGCCATTAGAATTTGCACTGTTTTGTGCCATTAGAATCTGGCCTTTCACACTCAACTTTTACTATGAAGGGCAAAGTCAAAAGGAGCAAGAAGTATAAAAATGAAGTATACAAATGAAGCCCGCACTTTCTTAACCCTGGGAGCCTGCAGGAGGG
The DNA here is from genome assembly GCF_023065955.2 of Ursus arctos. Lineage (NCBI taxonomy): Eukaryota > Metazoa > Chordata > Mammalia > Carnivora > Ursidae > Ursus > Ursus arctos. Next base: position 5,232 of record NW_026623071.1, on the reverse strand, counting down.
GAGCTGGGCTTGGTGAGTTTTTCCCAGGGCATTGTGGATTGTGGAAGGGATTCTAGTTAACACTGAGTTTTAAAGCTGATTTTCAGGCTTGGGTGTGCTGAGACATTTATTAATACAAGATGTTTGTGGTCGTAAACCCACTTAAATGTGAGGGGTGTGTGAAGGACAGAAATATGCTGCCAGCATTGCCTTATTCTGACAGAATTCAAAGAAAAGTCTCCATTGGACTTTAAACTTGGAAGGCTCTGCCAGGAAAAACAAGGGTGTGGTAAACTGGGGGGTTGAAAATATAGGTTCAAAATGTATTTAAGGGCCAAAGCATTTTCAGTGCAAAAATCCGCATCTGTATAAAGACCTTTGCAGTGTTTGTGCTCAGATTTGGGTGATGAAAAAGCAAGCAGCCCTACTTTGGAAAAGTCATGAGTAAGTAAATAGGAGAGGAAGTAAACCTGTAAGTACTTACAGATGTTGAAGAGTGACTGTCATTTTTCCTTAGCCTGGTGTCTAGCTAAGAATATCCACATGCCTGTTCATCATCAAAAAACTCTTGCCATATAAGGGCTCAGTATCACTGATAAGGAAAGATGTGGCCAAGTTAATTTTGTACTCAAATTCCTGAACCGGGTGCCAGACTAAGCTCTTTCTGGATCCGTGAGCCCGATGTGATTTAAAAGCAAACGGGACTCTTCACTGTGGTACCTGCCTGCCGATCCAGGAACAGACCAGCCCCGGTTTTCAGAATTGAACTCAGCTTTACAAAACGGGCTGAGAGCATGCCCTGGAATGCCTCTGACCAACTTTAAACCAGATGGCAGAGGGACAGAGGGCACTGACTTCGAGGAGAGGTACTTAGAATATGACCCGTGGTCTGTTTTGACCTGCAGTGGCTGTGTGGTTTAATGGCACGAGGGAGTTTAAAATGCATGTCCCCAGACCTGGCAAGAGGTTGACACCAAAGTAGTTGGTGGTCTCATGCCCAGGGCTGTTCATGGAGGAGGGCTGGCTCCTGGACACAAGGGGCAATAGGTAACGGCAGGGTGGGGGGTGACCCCTGGCGAGGCTGCTGGATGGAGTGGCCCAGATAGGTGGCCCAGGTTTTCCAAGAGGGCCCTAAACCAGACTGAGTAGGGCCCTCTGTCCTTTCCACTTGAGCTGTCTTCTGATGTCCCAGGGGCCTTCACAGCCAATCGTGGAATGGAGAGTGCTCTCCTGGGCCCTCCAGCTTGCCCACCCCCAGCAGCTACAGACAGACGTCTGACGCATGGGTGCTTCGGGTGAATCAGCTCTCTCCGGAGCCACCTTCTGACTCTAGATGACGAGTAGGCGCCAGCCTCTTGAGTACTTCCACGAAGGACCACCCCATATGCTGGGTTCTAAGTGCGTTTCCTAAGGCTATAGTGGGAGGAGCCTGGGCTCTGTAGTCTGTCTTGGGTTTGAGTTTTGGCTCCCCCATCTACCGGCCTTTTCACTGTGTCTAAATCACAGACCTCTCTGAGCTTCAGTTTTCTGGGCTCTGCGACGGGAATAGCATTGACGGGATGCTGGTCAAGATCACGTCCACAAAGGGCCTATGGGCTTAAAAGACGGTTATAGCTGCTCATGGTTAAGAATGCCACTGACCCTTGAACAACACGGGTTTGAAGTGCACTGGTCCACTTGTATGCAGATTTTTGGGGTGAAGAATTGTAGGGTAGATGTATTTTCTTTTCCTTATGATTTTCTTCACACATTTTCTTTTCTCTCACTTACTTTATTGTAACAATACAGTAAATACACATAACATACACAATGTTTGTTAATCGATTGCTTATCTTATTGGTAAGTCTTCTGGTCGACAGTAAGTTGTCGGTAAAGTTTCTGGGGAGTCAGAAGTGACATGTGGATTTTCAAGTGTACAGGTGTCCCTAACCCCTGTGTCGTTCAGGCGTCAAGTGCGTTGTTATCGAGTCTCTCCGTTCCCACTTGCGAAAATCATTATCATGAAATAAATACATTTCTGCTGTTGCTAAGTCTGCAGTTGGCCCGTCAGAGTTGTCCACGTGAGAAGGAGCTCTGTTCTGGTGGCCTCTGGTCATGTGCCTTGGGGCACGTATTTGAAGCTTCGGTTTGTTCTGTCCGCAGTATGGCCATGGTGTGGCCTGTCTCCGGATCACCAGTCACATCAGCCTCAGATTGTGTCCCCCACCCCCTTTCAGCTTCCCTGAAGGGCAAGGGTATCACCTGTTTCTTTGAATACCCTCTCCCCATCACTGGGAATATTTTTGTAGCCCACATTTTAAGTCAGATCATGAAAGTATAGCCTCCAAATGTGACCAACATCTAGTCTTTCTTATGTTAAGGAACAAATAAGTAGAAACGCGATTGCATATTGGTGGTCGTCGATCTTGGCCATGACTTGTCAGGGCTCCGTTCGCACATCACACTTGCCTCTGGTGGGACCGCTCTGTGTGGACAGGTGCGACATCGCGGGATCTGTGTTTATTTGTACCCTCATTGCCTGTACAGCAAAAAGATCTGGGACGACCAGCCTGGTGTGGAGGGAGATCGGCTGCCTTTGTGCCTTGAAGCCACGGGGGGACCTGTCCGTTTTCAGTTTTTCCTTCCTTGGGAATTAATTCAGAGAATATCTCTCAGAGCCTAATACATTAGAAACTAGAGGCATTCTAGCTTTAGGGCTGCCTAGGCTGTCCGTAATCTTCACCAGCTCCTTTCAAAAGCCCCCCTACCCCATGAACATATGATCTTATTACAATTTCATCACAAGGTCACCAACCCCTCCTGCCCCCCATCATGTCCCCAAGTAACTCCTGTGCAGAGAATCTGGAGCGGCTGGGGTGGAATACTTCTCTCTTAGCGAAAGAAGAGGAGCACCTGGGGTCCCCAGCCCTGACGTCCATTCCTGGCTGTGCTACCAGCCAGGCGCCGCCTGCTCAGGGCGTAGGTCTTCCTCCGTGAAATGAGTGGCTCTGGTATTTGGTACGAACATGAAGGCATGTTTGCAAACAGCTGCCTTTAGAGGTCTGACTTTCCCTGCATTCTTCCTTCAGCACTAAAGTTTTGGGAATGGCCTACTCGGGGAGATGGGAGATTTTCATTTTGGAAGGTTTTAGAGATCACTCAGTCTGTTTCTGCTGCTTCCTGTTATCAAATAGGAAACCAAACAAACAAATGAAACCCCAAAAAACCCCAAAGCTGAATCTTTAGAGATGTGTTGCAGGCTGTAAGCAGGTAACCCCGGAAATTTGGTGTGTTTACTTCTCCCGGACCTACGTGTCTCTGCCATCTCCCATAAGGTAGGTGAAGCTGGGCAGGAAGGGTGTTGCCATGTGCCATACGCCAGCCCCCAGGGACCCTGATCTGGCTCTTGCGTGCGACAGCACACAGAAATTTTGGGCCTTGGAGCCAGACAGCTCCGCCCCCTCTTCAACAGCTTAGCGTGACCAGCTGCTGTAGGAAGGAAGTGTCCCTCCTCAGGCGTCCTTGTCCCTCCCCCTCCTGCAGGGACCTGGGGGCTGGCTGGCTGCTCCCTTGCTCTTCTCTGCCTTCACCTCCTTCTCTGGGGCTGAGCCTCGGCCTCCCTGACTCCCTGACACCCTCTGCATGGCCTGAAGCCGGCACTTCCTTCTGCAGGCCTCGGTGGGCCCGTGGCTTGGTCCAGCCCTGCTTCCCATCCAGCTCTTGCCCTCAGCTGGCTGAAGTGCCTTTCCCTGAAGTGATCTGAGGGTGCCTCAGGAGGGGGGGGAGGTCAGGATGGAATATTCCAGTTCAGCAAACCTTGCTGAGCTGCTATCCCCACTCAGCATCCTTGGGTCCGCCTGCAAACGACCTGCTTTGCCTTCCTTAGGATTCATGCTGGCCAGCCTAGATTTTTTTTTTAAGTTTATTATTATTATTTTTTTTAGTAACCTCCGTAACCTCTATACCCAACATGAGGCTGGAACTCAGTGACCCCATGATCAAGAGTCACACGCTCTTCTGACCGAGCCAGCCAGGCACCCCTAGATGTTTGTCTTTTAAAAATAAACTAATTAAATTGCTGTAAGATATACAAGATAATGTATCTGTATGTTACTGTTAAAAGATCCAAACACTGCAGAAGCAGCATTGTGAAGCAGTTGGTCGTATCCTTCCAGAACTTTCCTCGAGTGTTAACTCTTCATTAGATTTGAGTTTGGTTGGATATATGGTGTCCTGACACAGGACCTGTCCCACGTGAGGTCACCTCTTCCCCTTCCACTTGAGCAGTTTGGCCTTTCCTTTTTTCAGCCCTTGGCAAAAAAATGAGGAGAAATTTGAGAGTTACTTTCTCAGTATTCTGGATTTGTTTTTTAAGGAAAGTGGAATGTATAATTATGATTCCCACCTTCCGTCTGGTAGAGCCCTGCAGTTTTTAGAAAAGATGAGCGGGTTCACGTTGCTTTTCGTGTCCTTGCATCTGGGGTTCTGTGCCCTGGCTCTGGACAGGAGTTGAGAACGTGGCCTCGAGCCCATATCTGTTTCCCTGGGCTGCGAGGGGGAGGCTGCAGGGCCTCCCCACAGGCTTCTCCTTTCGGACCCATGGTTCTTTGCCCAGAGTAGCACCCGCCTGCTACCCCACGAAGGGGAGGAAGGGTGTTGAACAGGTGAGCCCTGGGAGCTAAGGCAGCCAGCCACACAGGCCCCCTCCCTGGCTCCTGTGGGAGGGCAACCAGGGGCTGCCACGGAAGGGGTTTTGGAAAGAAGTGTAATGATTTATTCACTGTCACGCAAGGAGGGATGGGGCAGAGCTGAGAAGCATGTTGGCAGATCTGGGACCCTTTCGCTGACCGGAGTCACTTTCTTAAGCAAGAGATTCCTTTAATACCGGAGGAAAAAAATCCATTTTTCAAAAAAACAAACGAAGGTCAGATCTGTTTGTTTAAGCATCCTACTCGTTTTCTGTTTGTTTAGGCAGAAGGCTCATCCCCCCCGCCACCCCCGCTCCCATTACTGCCAAGGCACGGAGCTTTCGTTTCCGCCTGGCCTTGGGGGCCACAGCTCCTGAATTTGTATTCACGGTGCAGCCTGCCTGCTAGTTCAGTCCTGGCTGTTTTTCTCTTGTTGGCCTGCAGCTTCGTCCTTGCATTTCTGGAAACCCTCCTGTCTCAGCAGAGTTAAATATATTACACGTCAGAGGGAAAAGCATCGATTTCATAAATATATAAATGAAAGTCCCTAAAAAGAAGCAGTTGGTAAAAAAAAAAAAAAGGGCAT